>NC_064864.1:64055482-64414649 GCF_024139225.1 Suncus etruscus
TAAACTGTCTCAAACTTACCCAAAGATTCTGATTAGGGTGGCTGGTGGAAACCTATTATAAAATGTTACTTAAATGAGAATCAAACATTTTAGAATCAGTTCCTTCCTTCTTTCCTTCCTTCCTTCTTCCCTTCTTCCCTCCCTCCCTCCCTTTCTTTTTTCCTTCCTTCCTTTTTTCCTTTTTTCCTTTCTTTATCCCTCCCGACCTCCCCCCTTTCATCTCTCCCCCACCCCTCCCTTCTCCCTCCCTCCCTTCCTTTCTTTCTTCCTTCCCTTTCTTTTTTTTGTTTTCTGGCCCACTCACAGCAGTGCTAATGAGTTACTCCTATCCCTGAACTCAGAACTTATATATCCTGGGATGCCAGGGATCAAACCTAGGTCAGCCATATGCAAGACAAGCACCCTACCAACTGGCTATGTCTCCTACACCCTACACAGAATTATCTAGAGTTTCTGATAAGTGAAAACACCATGTTTTATCATCTATATGTTCACATCTTTAAAGAATGCTCCCAGGCTCAGATCCAAACTAGAGATGGTGGTGATGGTAGGAAAATTCCTATTCTAGGTCCCTGTGGTCATATGAGTTCATGCTTCTTTCACACTGCACGTCACAAAGCATGTCACTGCCAAGGGTTTTATTCCACACAACAACCCTTCCAACCTGCATGTGTGTATTTGAAGCTGGAAATTTAGTGCAGAAAATTCTGGTTCATGATTTAATCAATCGTTCTGATTATGTGTGCTTTCCTTCCTATAGACAAATCTTTAATCCTATTTGCTCAGGTCTAAGTCCAAAAATGTCTCTGTCCTAGCAGAAAAACAATCTCAGTAACTAATATGGTTCTGTGCTTCCCATACTCCCCATGTCAGCTGATCCCAGCAACTCTCACTGATGATGCTCTGTGGGAATAAGGCTGTTGCTGCCCAATACATGTGAGACAGGAGGTCTGGAGCAGGTGGATAAGAGACTACATCAACATTCTTAGACCAGAGAGTCCTGCAGACAGCTCGAAATTATGTGACAAATAGAACTTCTAGCTCTCTGGCTACTTTGGAGGTAATGGAACATGAGGTGGTCCTCTTCCCAAACACTAAGATCTAATGGACTCCAATGATCCACAAGTTGGATACATGCGTCAATGCAAAGAGTGTGTTACCAGAAATGCAAGATCATCCTGATTCCACAACAGGAAGACAGAATTTGCAGAGCTGCCTCACAAGGTGGCTGAACCAACCACATCTGTCCAGCACGTGGCCTAGCCCAGAGAATGGGCTGGATTACTGATAGCTGCTATTATTGTAATTACCATTCTGACCTTAGAATCGCCCAGGCTGCCCTCCAGACTAGCCCAACCCAGGCCAGAGAGAGGCTCAGTTGCAAGGCAGGTGTGTTCATTCCAAGGCAGATCATTCCCTACTTTGCCCTCAGACCCCACAGCTGGGAACAGGGTCCCAACAAGGTTCCCTAGAGCACTACCCTAATTATCAGTGAGGGCACTGGGGCTGGGAATTGGGCTTTCAAATAGCAGAAAAACCTGAGAGAGATTAAATGTGGGTTCATCAACCTCTGAAGGCACCCATAAGGTAGTGAGAGTTGTCAACAAGCATAGGTAGATACTTGGATTGATTCCACCATGACAGAATTTACCAAAAAACAGAATATTTTCTCCAGTGATTCCAAAAGCAATCAAAGACATTACATACTTTGATCTCTGAGAATCAGTTTATATTTTTAAAAATAAAATATAGGGGTCCAGAGCCATGGCGCAAGGGGTAAAGCAGCCTTGCCCGCACTAGCCTAGAATGACCTCAGTTTGATTCCCCTGGCATTCCATATGGTTTCCCAAGAGTAACCCCTGAGCATCACTAGGTGTGGCCCCAAAACCAATAAGTAAATAAGTAAAATATAGAGTATTTTATAAAAGGATACTAAAGTAATTCCCATGAAAAGAATAATTGTTAAATCATTCCTAGTGGTATGAGGAAGGGAGGAGATGATCACTCCTGGATGCTGGGCTTGGGGACCCAGAGTAGCTTCCAATACATCATGCTCCATCTGCAGTCCCCTGCCAAAAGTGGGGTACCTGGGGTCACCATTGTGGCCAACATGGCTAGGCACAAACAAGAGACAGGGCCTTTAGCATCAAGATTCCCTACCACCTGTTATTTGGCCCAGTTCCATCAGAACTATTGCATGAGTACAGGAATGTCAAGTACTCATCAGGTCACTCCAGTAGCCCAAGTCAGGCTGTGACTTGCAACTAGTTAAAAAGAAGCTCCTTTTCTCACACAGGTCTCCCAAGACTGAAAAAATTGTGTGTTATTAGTCAAGATCATGCAGGGGAATAAAGGTCCATGTGGGTGGAGAAATCTTTCTATCTGTCCAGTAAGAGGCTCTCCATCAATCTGCTGGAGCTAAAGCTTGTTGTCAAGTCTTTATGCTCATGAACCCATCTAGGTCTTTCTATAAACATGAACTCATGTCACCTGAACATCCTTAAAGGTAGGTACCATGACCATTACTGGTTTATTGATGAGAACTCTGAAACCTGAAGGAAAGGCCTTGTTTAAACTTGCTTATGGCATTGTCCTTGGAGTCAGGATTTGAATTCTATGCTATCTGATGTCGGTTGCTATACACAACTATGTATGCTATACATATAATATATGGTATACCATCCCATACACCGACTTTTCTGTCCCTATAGGCATCATCTTCCAAACATAAGAGTTGGAATTTCTTCCTTTTTCTGGCAATAAAATGCAAGCACATGTCAAGGGCATGCAATGATTGCCCAGAAACCATATGGCCTATCCTATGGTAATTAATTTTTATGAAAGTGCCAAATGGAATCAGCTTTTGTAAGCATGTATTTATTTTAGTTCATTTCATTTATGCAAATTTAAATCATATGCATACACCATCATGACATCTTTTACAAAATGACTTGACCAAGTACTTGAGGGATCGAACATGTACAGAGATGCAATTCTTTCTACAATTAAACACATCACATGTCAACACTGGAGTTGTGACCAAGTGGCTTTGTGGCATTAATCTTTCTTCCCTCATACCATATTTCCTGATCTCTTGGATGATCAGATGAGATCAGGGTATCTCTGCAAAGAGTAAATCTCTATTACAGCTATGTTGGAAGTCTCAATTATCTGATCCCTTTTGGGAGTCAAGGTTGCAGAGTGCAAATAAAGGCCATTTTTTTGGTTAGTCCTGGAACCCTGCTTTATGATTGCTTTATGATGATGCTTCAGGGTTCCTGAGGCTGCCAGGAAGTTGTTCTGGATGTTAAGCTTCCCCCTAAATTTTCACTAAATCCTGAATTTAGTTTCTGACACAGAACTCTCATGGATGTAAAACTTTTTCATCTTGTTTTAGTGAGAAAACTGTATAATTGTGAATTAGGAACCAGTTCTGAGACAAATGTAGCACATGCAACATAGTCAACTTTGGTCTAAAACATGACAGGGGCTGGAGCAATAGATTCATTCAATGAGAAAAATGAGTATTTGATCATCATCCAATCTTGGGACCCAGAACCTTTTGCCTGTCAACTGCTCCCATCTGGCAGACTTCCAAGAGTGAACATTGCTTTTTATGATGAAAGCAGAAAATATTTTTTTCATAGAAAAGTACAAACTTGGAGTGACCAGCTCTCTTTCTAGTGCTGTGGCTGCTTAGGAGGAACTTGAAGAAAATGCAGGCACATAAGTAAATTCTCATTCTGCTTAGCCCTGGAGAAAGCTTTGCAGTCTCACTACCTTGAGAAGCAGCAAAACCTCAATAGAGCTACAATTTGAGGACTTCTGTTTGTGCTCAAACTTAAACCTGCTCCCTCCTGTTGGTTCCGTCAATTGCATCTTCTGTGTGCAATGCTATTCTGCGGGTCTTCCACATTCTGGTCTGCATTATAGGTTTTAGTTGAATTAAAGATGCTTTCTGATCTTAGAACACTAATGTTGGGAGGAGTATCCCATGTCCTAAATTTAAGTCCCTTACATACCATACAAATTTGAAAAGCATATCTATATAGCAGGTTTTGTATAAATTTGAGTATAGTCAAACACAATTTGTTTAAGAAAGCATTAAAAGCTTTTGTCGGTGTCATTTGAATATCATTAGAGCTGGCCACAAGGCCCTTTCCAAGTTCTTGGTTCACACAGTATGAAGTCACCCACAGTGCCTGTCATGGGTCAAAGGTAAACATCTGAGGGTGCTTTAGTCTCTGAAAGCAACAAGGCAGGTGAATCATCCTCATAGCTGAGAACAGGAAATTTTAACTCAGAACCTGAAGGAGCCACAAGAATCCCACTTGTTCACATAGTTTGCCAGGCACATCTGGGCACAGGCAGAGCTGGAGCAGCAGGGCCACAGTGGGACACCTGCATGCTGGGATACAGGTGACCATCACCTACAGCACTGCCCAAGATGAGTGCATCACCTGAACTAAGGATGAGCAATTCTGGCCCATACAAGGTTTCAGAGGAACAGTTTTTTGGGTCAGAGTCAGGTGACAAGGGCCTTTGAGAGACTGTATGGGAGGTAAGGTGCTGTCCTTGTGTGTGTCAGACCACAATTCTATACCCAGCACCCTAATGGTTGTTCAAGCTCCACCAGGAGTGATTCCTGAGCTCAGATCTAGGAATCAGCCATCACTGGGTGTGGCTCCAAAACAAACATAAAAAAACGTCATTCAAAGTCTCATTGCCTTAATCAGCATCTTTCCTGAGGGCTTCCTGTTTTCTGTGGAGGCATGGCATGTGCCACCATTTAGGGCCAGCAGGGCATCCTAAGGTGAGCTTTTGTGCCCGACATTTTTTTTTTCATCTTTGGGTTAAACTGAACAATGCTCAGGGCTTACTTCTGGCTCTGTGCTCAGAGATCACTCCTGGAAATGCATGGGGACCATATAGGGTGCTGGAGATTGAACCTAGGCTGGTCGAGTTTAAGGCAAATGCCCTATCAACTGTACTATATATCTGGCCCCATGCTCCTGACATTCTTAACTCCTAGAATTCTCTTCCTTCCTTCTTTGCTTGCATAAGTCCTGTATGAATATGTGAGTGTGTGTGTCTGAGTGTAATAAAGTTTGTATGAGTGTGTGAATATGTGTGTGTGAATGTGTGTGAGTATATAAAATTGGGTGTGTGCAAGAGTGTGGTAAAGTGTTCTAAGAACGTCTTTGTGAACGTGTGAGTGTGTAAGAGCAAATGCATGCATGAATGTATCAGAGCATGTATGGGTAAATATTTGTGAATGTGTGTGAGTGTGTATAAATGTATCTGAATGTGTGACTGTGCATGTTGGAGACTATGTGCATGTGTGTGTCAGTGTGTTTATGTCATTAGCATTCACACATGGTTCTCCTGCCAGTATCTTTCATCTTCTCTGAATTCAGTATCACTGTCATTAAGTTCTTGTCCCCCTTCCCTGCTCTCCATTGAACAAGCCTTTCTCCATGTAGCAGATGTGTGTGGGAAACAGACATGTGTGTATGTTTGTGTGTGTATGTGTGTGCGTATGTGCATGTGCTTTCTCCCCTTCTGACCACCATGCTGGAGTTTTCTCCAAAACATAGGCCATCGCATGTGGCAGAAAGACTAACCACAAATAACAAAACAAACTCTGAAGACCGAGTCCTCAGAAGTAGTTTACTTATTATATCTCGAGGAAAAACAGGTTTGTTTTAAGGAGTGAGAGAGGAAAATGGCAAATTTTGCCTCAGAAAATAGAGTGTGGAAAACAGAATTTGTACCCACTGGTAGGGATGGATGGGCTGGCTGGCAGGCTGGGGCTGGTGATCCTGCCAGGACCTGTCTACACATCAGTGATGATTGTCTGCTATAAATAGACACATGCATCATTTATTGTTAGCCTTTGATAAGCTTCCTTCTCTGACAAAGGTCAAAAACCAAAGAAATAGATGATGTTTTAGAAGTCAAATCTCTTAACTGAACCTCTCTTCAGAGAGCAGCTGGGGAGTGACATCTTCTTTGAACCTCCCCAAGATTATTTTATGGTACCTTAAAAAAATCAGGGCATTTTATACCAGATACAGATATTGCCTAGAAAAGTGATGAAATAAAATTGGAAGAGTATAATAGCAAGAAAGCGTGTTTTCTAGCTCTGCAAAAGAAGGGACCATTGTTTTCATATTTGCTCTTCTCAGAAGAATTTTTTTTTTTGCAGATGAGGGGGCCATACTGTCTTACAGAGCCTCCCCTGAGCCACCACCTTGATGGTCAGCTGTCACATTGCCTTCCTTCTCCTATTTGTCTTTTATTTTTTAATGTGGAGAACTTGCATCCTGCTTCTGCTAACCTTTTGCCTGCAGGCTAAAGAGATAATTGGAATACTTAAATATATTGCCAATTCGAAGTCATAAGAAAAGGCAATTTGACATGAATCCAAGGGTTTTGTTTGAGCAAAAGAACACCAGGAAAGCAGTTTATAGAAAGTCCACTGGCTCATTCCATGCAGCACTGCTTTGTGGGGAAGAGAGATGCAGACCTTACTCCAAGCAAAGTGAGCTCTTGATTTAATCTTCTCTACAAGTTACCATTGTCTACCACTGACTACCACCTTTACATTTGAACTTCAATTTCTACTTCTTGCTTCTCCCAATGAAGAGAGGCATGAACTAAAACTAAGCAAGGACTTATTGGAAATAAAGGGCAGAAAATAAAAGTAACTCAGAATATTTATTTATTTATTTATTTTAGGTATGTGGTCTACAACACTGTTAAGGTTTCTTTTATAATCATTTTAGCACCCTCCACCAAAGTGTCCCTTTTGCTCCTCCTCCCTCCAACTCTCCACCCTAACCCCACCCTACCCACAACTGAAGACCAGTTCCCAATTTCTGTTGCCTTTGGACATTTCTTATTCCATTACTATGTTTCTTTATATTCTGTGTAAATATATAGAGAGAATTCTGGGTCTGTCTCTCTAATTCTGACTAATTTTACTCAGCATGCTACTCTCTAGGTTCATCCACATAACATCAATTCCAAGGTCAGAGGGAAGTTCAAGTTCTAGATTTTTTTTTGAGAAGCATCCATATTGTTTTCCAAAGCCAGTTGGCACTTTCACCATTGGTTAATGGAAGTTCTTCTCCCCCACCGGTTGTTTTCCAGCTAGTATTTTTTAATACTGGTTGTTTTCTTTTCTGTGATGTGTGCCAGTCTCAATGGTCTAAAATGATATTTACTGTTGTTATTATTTCCATTTCCCTGATAATAAGTGATGCAGAGAAATCTTTCATAAATCTTTTGGTCATCTGTATGTCTTCTTTAAGGAAATGTCTATTAATTTCTCCTCTCACTCCATTTTTATGGGACTTTTATGCTGTTTTTATAAAGTTCTACCAGTGATTTATATATCTTGGGTATTAACCCTTTATTATGAGTAACGAGTAAATATCATTTTATTAGTCCATGATGTGTCTTTTTTATTTTGGTCATTGTTCCTTTTGAAGTACAGAAGCGTCTTTGTTTGATGTGCCATTTGTTTATTTTTGCTTCTGTTAGCTTGGATTAACATGGAATCATTGAAGATACCTCTAGGTTCAATGTAATTAAGAGTTATAGTTATGGTTTCCTTGATACCATGTCAAGGTTTTCTTGGTACCATGTTTCCTTGGCTCATGTCAAGGTCTTCAGTACATTTGATTTGACTTTGTGAAAATAAAAAAAAGGAGTCTGATTTCATCATTTTGCTTGTGATTGACCAGTTTTTTAAATACCATTTGTTGGAGAGGCTTTCCTTACTCCAATTCATATTTCTTGCCCTTTTGTCAAAGATTAACTGTCCATATACCTGATGATTTGCTCCTGAAATTTCAATTCTATTCACTGGTCTGAGAGTCTGACTTTATTCTAGTTCCCCACTGTTTTGATTACTACGGCTTTACAGTATAATTTGAAGTTAGGGAGGGAGTTCTTCCTACCATCTTTTGGAACTACACCTGGTTCTACTCAAGGGTAACTCATGGAGCTTCTGGCAGTGGGAAGTTGGTGCCACATGCAGTGCTAAGGATCAAATGAGTCAGCTGCATATAAGGTAAATGTCTCTAGCTCCCCAAATTAGATTCTTCTTTAAAACTCCAGAGTTTCAAACTTTCATTCATGTGTGGGATGGAGGTTGGGGGAGGGGATTCTTAAATCTCAGAAATTCTGATGATAATGAGATAGTGATCCCTCTTGGTCAAAATCCCCTGGGCAGGATTTATGTTATGTTTCAGGGACTTGTAGGGAGAGGGTTAAGGGATAGTGCAGATTCGGGAGACAATGTAGTCATTACTGTTGAGCAGATGTGGAGCATCTGACTTGAGGCTGTAGAATTCTTATGAAATGATCAGGTCTGGACCCATCCATGATGGGACAAATACCTGTGCCTGGGCAGTCTATGGTCTGTTTGTATTGTCTGACCTAAAACTGATGCTACAAATATCAAGTGGTCCTGGGCATCAATAATAAAGGCTTCAGCCCAATACTGTGATGGTTAGATGGAGGCGGTAATGGACCAGAGAAATGATGCCATGGTTGAGGATAAGCAGCTGGCAAGCAGTTAAGACCCCCAGCACTGCAGTTTCCCCAAGCACTCTCGATTGCGATCTCTGAGCACAGAGCTGTAACAACCCCTTGAGCAAAACCTCCAAAACAGAAGCAAAGATTTGGTAAGACTATAAGCCTCAGGTATGCTGCTAGCACACTAATAAGTGCTTAGCTAACATGCCTGCACCTAAGAACAGAGAGGAGTACCTATGGGAATTGACTTCAAAGAGCTGTAAAATTCAAGAAAGTATTTCTGAGGGCTCAGGTTCAGAGGGTGATGATGAAAACTTTCCCCTGCCTGCTCTCCCCCACATGCTGGTTTTAGGGATACCAGTGCTGTTGGTACCTTCCAAGAGTCCTTCCAAGAGGACCGAATCCAGCCTCTTTCTGGAGAGACCTGTGGATCATAGCCCTACAGGCCAGATTCTACCAGCATGAGAAGTAAATTCTGAAATCCCCAGAGCCAGACAGAGGAGACAGAAGCTGGATCCCAGCAGCAAACCTTGTTAGAAGAGAAAAAAAAATACTGGGTGGGGGAAGGCATGAAGAAGCAGTTGAATGAACAGTTGCACATCAACTAATCTGTGTTTCATACATATTCAGAAGGAAAGTGAGTGAAAACCCGTTCGTTCAGACAGCTTTACATTTCCAAATTAAGTTAATAAAATAAGATTTCTAATGTAATGACAAATTAATTCTTCTTTTCATAAGTTTATTAAAATAAGTGTCTCCTATCTTCTAACTAGCACTGACATATGCTTACACAGATATGTCCCACCCAGTAACCTAATCTCCCAGCAATCTTGAAGCAATTAACTCCTTCTAATCTTGAGCTAATGAAGCCCCCATGTCAAAAGCCCCCCTTGGAAGGCAGGCACACGGCCCCTCCCAGCAGGCATGGGGGATGTGTATCAAGTGGGCCAGAGTGGCCAGAATTTCCAACACAAATAGATGAGTCATCCCAAGGTCCTAAGATCTTCATTAACTCCTTATTTCTCAGCTAATTAACACAGAAAGAAGGGCTGGAAGGCCTGACAGACCATGACTGAGCCACTGCTCATTGGTTAATGGAATGCAAATGATGTCTAATGAGGGTCTCTGCTCTCTGTGTGGGCAACTGGTCTACTATTTGGGTTGTGGATTTTTAGATTGTCTCTAAAGTAGTTGATCTAATCATTTCAACTGCAGTCAGATTTGGGATCTAGTGTACTGACATTTATAAAAGACCTACACTTTGTGGCAGAATTCAGTTAAGTGGGTAACCCCTAGGGTTAGCCAAAAATATTCCGTTGGGGTAGAGATGGTTAGGAGGTGGCTGCTACAGGCACTTCCTTTGGAAGTGCACTATTTGTTGATTGTGTTCTGGGACATGCTGTAGATCTGTCTTCATTTGACAACATCACATCATTCCAGTGCTTTGCTGTTTCTGAGGCTGGCCTTTGCCATTGATTATCATTTCACAATGTTAGCTGCACAGTCCCAAGTTTCATCATCTAAGATTTATCTGAGAATCCAAGCAAGAGAAATTAACCTAAATATGATTTGTGTGCTCTCAATAAAATGTTGCTTCAATTAAGGGGAGGGGTTAGCAATGAGCTCCGAGAAGGAACGTTGCCCTCTATTGTGTCATCTGTTAATGATAATGAAGTGACTGGTTTTGTGAACAAGAGCACACTTTGGAAGACATTTTTTGTTATGTTGCATTCTTCCCTCCCTACCTATTCTCTTCACCTCTGTGTGGGAGTCTTTCTCTGATAAAATACTGGGCTCTTTGCTCAATTCCTTCTATTTCACTAAGAAATTGAATTGGCAGCTCACTCATTGGAAAGACTTTTCTTTTAGAACTGCCTAAATCTACCCACAACAAGTCTTCACAATTAGTTCATATTTGTTGTGATTTTCTAAACACTGATTTCTCCATGGCCAAAAAGATAGTGCAGCAGTTATAAATTTTTTTTAGATAGGGACAACAACCACGGTGGGTGAAACAAGGATCTGGGAATATCTCCTACTTCACCCATGTTGGCTGCTACTGATCGTGTGCTCCCACCTGTGGTACCTCATTTGCATCTGGGTGAACTGGACTGTCTTGGCCACCAGCTCTGCTTCATCAGCCCCTAAGAGTAGGTTCTGAAAATGAGCAACCTATACTCAATGTAGCAGCTAGTTCTCATATAAGAAAATTGACAACTAATAGTAAATTACTAAAGAAGTTCCATTAAATATGAAAATGCAAATTATGTGACATCAAAGCACAGTACTGGTGGGGGTGTGAGGGGAAAAAGAAATGAAATACATGAGGACTAATAGGCAGCAAATAAAAAAAATCTAACAATTGCTTTTTCAATGGTGGACTGTTGAAAAAGCTAAGGAAATGTCAGTGATTCAATAGAAATCTTTCCCTCCTTTACTGGAAATGAACCCCTCCACCCCATATATTATATATACTTAGGATGTCACCAATTTTGGAGATAATCTTTTAGGTTAAGTATGTCCCCACATTAAACCGATAATTATCCTTCTTTCTCTTCTCTATCCCCTTGACACTCAACACACTGTTGAGTTCCTTCATGTTTTATTTATGGGACAGAATTAATATGCAGATTCACAAAAACTTAAAAACTCATAATTATTCATAAAGGGCTTTAAGGTTATTTTGTACATTTTTATGAAACTCTGGGTTTGTGGGAATGCATACTTGAAAGTTGTTAGAAGCCAACTAAGGTTAAGTCCTGCTATGAAGTATAATCAGAAAATGATCAAAATATTTGAATTAAAGTATTTGTTAGTAGTCCTAATCTATATTGAAAGGAAGAAATGGACATCAATATCCTTGTAAATATATTCAAGACTGGATGGCAAGAGAAAAGATTTGCATATTCAATGCAAGTAACCAGTGTTCGAAGCATGATTCTAGCTGGGAATCTCTAACTATTAAGCCAATGTAATAAAGACAGAGGTTTTTCTTGTTTGTTGGCCATATGTATGCCTTCAAGTGCTTTCACAGATATAGGCAAGTGGAGGAGTTGTTGTAGTTCAGGGTAGACCCCTTGCCTTGCATGTGTGAGGCCTGGGGCCCATCCCCAGCACTGGACAACAAAAAATGTCAAGTTCATGAGGAATTAACACCCAATGGAAGTGAATACGTGTGAGAGTAAGGAGAAAAAGGGACCATCATTGACAGAGGCAAGTGCTCACCCTTACAGCTGTACTGTAGAGCAAAGGGCACTGTGTACATCTGATAGTATCTTCATCCGTTCATAGTAGAGAATGTTCTAATATGGAGTTAACCTTATGAAACCAGTTCCCAGGAATGGAATCCAAAACATTGACCAAAGATAATGTGTGTTATTGGATTTTATGAATAGAAACTAATGCAGGGGTACCCTGGGCTGCTTGGGAAATCCCTCATTATAATAAAGAGGAGCAAAGATGGAACTAGAGAGACCTTTGACCCCTAGCATATCACTTAATTTTTATGAAGTGCTCACCAGCTGTGTCATCTTGGGCAAGTGAGTTAACCTCTCTGAGCCTTGGAAGATTCATCTGTTTAATTGTTTTTTACTACATTTTCAGGGACCGGAATATTTGTACAGCAGGTAGGACATTTGCTTTGAACATGGCAAACCCATGTTAAAGCCCCAGTATCCCATATGTTTCCCCTACTAGGGGTCTCAAACTCGTGGCCCTCGGGCCGTTTGCGGCCCTCCGTACAACATTTTGTGGCCCTGCCCTAGAGGAATCTTCTTTTGTTTTGTTTTGTTTTAGTTGTTTGGGTCACACACCCCCACTGTTCAAGGCTTACTACTGACTTTGCACTCAAGGATCACCCCGACTTTGCCTCCTGCAGCCCCCAAGTAAACTGAGTTTGAGACCCCTGCAACCCACCAGGAGTAATTCCAGAGTGCAGAGTCAGGAGAAACCCCTGAGTACTGCCAAGTGTATACCAAAACACTAATAATACATCACCAAACAGCTGTGAGATAAAATAAGACAATTGATATAAAATGTAATATCTAATTCCTGGCACAAGAGGCACTGAAAAGCTTTCAGCTATTTTTATTGTCACATTCCTTTGCTATGGGGTTTTGTTTTTTTTGTCATTACTTCCACCCTCAGTGCACAGTCACACAGAAACATAAAGAGGTAGAGCTCCAAAATCACTGTGATGGTGAAGCAGAACAGGTGAAGTATTATCTAGTGTCAGATATATTAAAATATGATTATATTTTCCAAAGGCTTACAAAGCAACAGCAGAGCTGGAAAAAGACATACTTAATGCTTTCTCTTCACAAGAGCACATCTTACTGGGATTCAAGGTACAGAGGGACAAAGGAAGAAACAAAGAAAGTTTCCTAGTTTGGGGGGTTAGGGCATCTGACCAATGGCTCTCCTCACAAATGGACAGCCAGCTGGCAAGGTCAATTTGTTCAAGGGTTAGATAAAAACATAGATAAGGGCCCGGAGAGATAGCACAGTGGCGTTTGCCTTGCAAGCAGCTGATCCAGGACCAAAGGTGGTTGGTTCAAATCCGGGTGTCCCATATGGTCCCCCGTGCCTGCCAGGAGCTATTTCTGAGCAGACAGCCAGGAGTCACCCTTGAGCACTGCCAGGTGTGGCCCAAAAACCAAAAAAAAACCAAAAAACCATAAATAGTTCATACTTTACACACATCACCTGTAGATATGACAGGCTGAGCAATAAGCGTGCTTGACAGATGCGTGAAGTATCTGCATAACCTCTCACATTTCTCAGTTGGTCATTGAGTGTGCAGAAATATCATGTAGAGGACTTCCCTCTCCCTTTCTAACTGAAAGTGGTGTGGAATGAAGATGTCAGAGTCATTCCGAAGGTGGATATGTATGTTATTACTTCATAGAGGGGAAAATGTGTGGATTTTTAAAGGGTTATGAATGATTAACCAGGCAGTGCTGAGTTAGCAATATACATGCATATGCACATGTGTTCTAGTAATATAGTCCTATTCATCCACAGTTTACTCAGCTGTCTCACCACAGATAAAAGCACTGCATAGGAAACAAGTTCTGCAGACTTCTGAGAAGGCTGCTCCTATCTTGGCCTTGAGAAATGAATAGATCCATTAAGTGGGTAATTATCACATCAGGATAGTATTGGCCTTCAGAAAAAATTCAAGCTAGAGTACCAAGCTCTGATCATGAATTTACACCCCAACATTCAAAGGCAAATGCTCTTTGTCTTTTCTCTATTGTTGTATTACAGAATATTACTTCACAGATAACCCCTATTTTCATTCTCCTTTCAGAACTCCTATCTGTGAAACTCAACTTTCTTGGTTCTCTTTATGGCTTCTCATTGTCTCCCAAAGTTTCCCCTTTCTAACATGGCAGTATCAATGATCTTACTAAGTCTTCAGGTCTCCCAATTGTAAAACCTGAGTATTATCTATGAGTCATACTCAAATGGGTCTGGACTCCTCTTTGCATAATCTCTTCCTGCTTCTAGCCTCCTTCCTAACACACTCTTATCACATTATGTCTAGGAGGCTACTATTCTCTTTTCTACCAGAAACTTCTACTGCATAAGTATTCAGAGATGTTATACTTGGTTTCACCTTTTTTTTTTTTTGTATTTTTTTGGGGAGTCACACTCAGCAGCGCTCAGGGGTTACTCCTGGCTCTATGCTCAGAAATCGCCCCTGGCAGGCTCGGGGAACCATATGGGATGCCAGGATTTGAACCACTGTCCTTCTGCATGCAAGCCAAATGCTCTACCTCCATTTTATCTCTCCAGTCCTGGGTTTCACATTTTCTTCACAGCATCCAGCTAGCCCAACTATCTCCCCTATAGCTTTTGTCCCATTAATCACTTGTAGGTTCTTACATCTTTTGTGTTTTCATCTTTTATGTTACCAACATGACATGGTAAAGAGGTTTATTATAAAATATCTACCTGAAGATCATAGGAAAAGATTTTTAAAGCATTTTTAAAATTCTGCCATTCATACTGGAATAGTTCATTTTCTTTGTGAAAAACAAGCATAAAAAAAGACCAACACCCTCCTCTGACTAACTAACTAACTAACCAAAATGCAAATTACTAAGATAACATGCTTATATTTGTGGGTTTGGGGGGAAGGAAGAAAGTGCTGGATGAAGTATTTTCTTTGAGGATTTCTTGGACACATTCAGATATGTATATAAATGATCTGGTCTAGTTGAAGGAGAAAGTATTTGCTTTTTATAAACTGAAAAGAAAAAAGTTGGAGGGAATAGATGTTATAGAAACTTCTGCTTGATATTTACTCATCTCTGTTGCTCACATGTCCTTGTGCCTGTGATTTCCCCACCAGCATTGCTTGTCTACGACATAGATCTAGATGAAAGTCTTAAAATCTCAACACATTACAGAAAGAGACCGAAAGACCGAAAGGGGTTACTTATTTGGAAGGGGTACTTTTCCTATCTCATCACTGGAATATTCCGAAGTATGTTTCCTTCTCTCTTTCTCTCTAGAGAGCTGCTTAATTGCAACATTGGTCACCCTTCAATGTATCACAAGTGGCTTTTTAGCTTGTGTCTGGGAAAAATCTCTGGTTCCTCAATGAAGTGCTTGATAATGTCAGGACTAGAACCAGAGATCTGAATCACAGATGAGCCAGCTTGTCTGCACTGCCCTCTCTAACCAACAGCAGGATTCTGGAATTTAATATACATTCAAGTGTGTTTTAGTATGTGTGACATTTTTGAGCTCAAAGTTAAGTTCAGAGGAAAGTCATTTTAGTGAGACAAGATTCTAGATGTGCAGCTGTGCCTGAATAAATATGACAGGCACAGTGTCGTAGAGAAGTTGAGTTTCTCCATTCCTGTTGGAGCTTAGGAGTTAGGCCTAGAGCAGTGATAACACAGCAGTTAGGGCATATGTCTTGCAAACAGTTTGATCCTTGGCATTCCATATGGTCTTCTGAGCTTCCAGGAGTGATTGAGTGCAAAGTCAGGAAATCCCCCAACAGGTGTGACCTTAAAACAATAAACAAACAAACAACAAACAACAAAGAAGAAGACCCTTACACTATCCAAACTCAAAACTATCCCATTGGCGAAACTGAGCTAAATGTTCATAAAATTTACTGTTGCTTATCAAAAGTGGTCCAATTACTTTGAAGGACCCAGAGTTAACAGCTCCCTGGCCCAGAAGAAGGGCAGTGATACCAGCAGCCCCTGAAATTGTGGAGTTTTGTTTTATTTTCCACACAGTTACTGGGTAAGTTAATTTATCCTGCAAATGAGTCTTTTTATGTTTGTTTGTTTGTATGTTTTTGTTTTGTTTTGTTGTTGTTTTTACCTGAAAGAAGTCACCATTTCTTTTTTTTTTTTTTTTTTTTGGTTTTTGGGCCACACCCGGTAACGCTCAGGGGTTACTCCTGGCTATGCGCTCAGAAGTCGCTCCTGGCTTGGGGGACCATATGGGACACCGGGGGATCGAACCGCGGTCCGTCCTAGGCTAACGCTGGCAAGGCAGACACCTTACCTTTAGCGCCACCGCCCGGCCCCCATTTCTTTTTTTTTAAATATATTTTTATTTAAGTAACATGATCATAGTTGGGTTATGTTTTTGTTTTGTTGTTGTTGTTATTGTTTTTACCTGAAAGAAGTCACCCTTTCTTTTTTTTTGAAATATATTTTTATTTAAGTAACATGATTATAGTTGGGTTACAGTCATAACAAGAACACCCCCCTTCACCAGTGTAACATTACTCCCTCTCCCCTTCCCATCCCCTGCCTGTATTCGAGACAGGCATTCTACTACAGTTATTTGTTTTTAAGTTCAGTAAGTTGTATTTTTTTCCTTAAAGGATAAGAGTAAAAAAAATATAGTAAAGGTGTGATAGTGGCAATTGCCATTGTTTGCATAGGTTCAGAAAAATGAGGAAAATGGAAAAAAAAATCCTTGACCTGATTACAAAAAGGCCTCACCCCAGAAGTTTATTGGCATAAGAACCGACTCTGGGTTCCAGGTATACCAGTCCGTCCAACCTGAGTCATTCTCTGTGGTCCCGGTAAAACTTTTTCACACTTTAGATATTGTTGGTATCAGATTCTTATATTTAAAGACTCTGGATTCTGTGCATTTCTTTCATCGATGTCAGGCTGATGTGGAGCATCCTTTAGTTTCAGCATACCATTAAATGTGGAGTGATCTGCCCTGCATGCAGACTGTTGCTGAGTCGTCTGGGTGTTGGGAGCACTCTTTGGAGTAAGTCAATGCCAAAGCAGTGGTAGGTCTTTCCTAGTAGAGGCTTGGATCCTGGTAATGTTATAGACAATTGTGGTTGTTTCCACAGATGGTATCCATTGTTCAGGTGTGTGGGCAATTCCCATTCTTCTGAAGCCTAAGCCAAATCATTATGCCAATGTTCAGGGTAAAAGGCCTAATTACATTACCAAATTTGTGTTCTCATCTCTATTAGATAAGAACTTGTTTGCATATGTATTATTTTCCCATTTTAATGAAGAAGTCACCCTTTCTACTCTTGGTACTAATTGAGTGGCCTGGGAAATTGTTTTCACTAATTTTGAAAGGTCTAGCTTCCTTAGTTAAGGTGACCTGGACTAAGAGAGGTTCTTTGACTACCCCTGGGCTTGGTGGAAGTAATGGATGATCCTGAAGTAGAGATTGAAGCCTTGGGTGGTGAGGTCTGCTAAAGACAGAGCCAAGAGAGGGTTCCTCCTTAGTTTTAGCTAGTAAGATACCCCAAGTTCCACAACCATCAGGAATTTAAGCTGAATTCTTTGCACTTATTTCAATGTTGAGAGTGATGCCAGCATTTGTGACTCTTTAAGGAACCTGCCAAAAAGTCAGGGGTTGGAGGATTTTTAAACATAGAAGATGTAATGAAGCTCAGATTAAAAAAAAAAAAAACATCTTGGAGAAATTGGAATGAAGTGGTTTATTAGACATACTGAGGTCTGCTATTTCTCTGCTCCCTGATCTCTGCTTTCCTTAAAACTCCAATGCTCCTAACAAGAATATACTAAATCAATCTCTATCAATATCAATATTTATCTCTATCAAATATCAATATTTCTCCAAGAGAGATTAGTGAAAGTCTTGTGAGATAAATGATTCTGAGACGCAGAAAAGACTGTTGGAATTAGAAGTTTTGGGATATTTACAACTCCTTTTCCCCACAGGCAGACTACTTTTAGCTTGGAAGCCCTTATTATAAAAATTAAAATTTGGAGCCGAGTGTAAGAAAATGATTAAGAATTCCAGGACAGAAAGCTCTCCTTCTATGCAGGTGATGCTGACAATCAGATCTAATGGCTTCCTCAAAGCAAACCTGTGTTTTCCCCAGATTACTCCAATGTGGACACAGACAGTGTCCACATTGAGCTGGTTTCATCCCCAGCAAGACAGAACTGAGTAGATTCAGGTCATCCCCAAAGTGACAGCAGAATGAGGCAGAGGGAGGGGCTGTCAAGCAAACTCCCATTCCCTTCTAACATAGAACTCAAGTGTTGTAGGCCTAGGATCCCCGCCCCACCCAGCACTGTGAAAGGACCCCACTACCTGGTACATTGAAACAGTTTTAGAAATTTCTCCTTGTCCTTAAATGTTCCCAAGTTGATGATATAGAAAATTCATGACATTTAATTGGACTCCATTTTGTTTCTTGATTTACACAAATGATTTATCTAAATACCAAACTAAATAAAGCCTGCAATTTAGAAGACCACTAGAGTATTATTAAGAATTTCCCCTTTGTGTTTTGGGGAAACCAGGCCTGATAATGATGGAGCTCAGGGATTATTCTTGGCCCTGCACTCATGATCACTCCTATAGACCTCTAAAGATCATACAGGGTGTTGATGGGAATAAATCCCTGGTGGATCACAGGCAAGGCAAATTCTCTGCCCCCTCTACTGTCTCTCCATTTCTAGGAAAGCATTTATATACTCATTTCCAAATGAAATTCTTGGCCTATCCAGCATAAGTATTTTGCTGACACTCTTCAATCTTTCCTCTGAGGTACTGCAAGATTTGGAAATCATTTCCGTTAACTGACCTTTGAGAATGGGTGTCTTCCATAATAGGAGTCTATGATGAAAACCTATAAGACACACAAGTGTTTTGCTGCCTATCCAGTCATATCATGCTTTCAACATTCTTACTGCCTTTGTACATATTTTATGTGTGTGTGCAGAGCTTGTATTTGACTATTAACCTGTCCCTATTCTTTCAGTGATACCCAGTGATTACAGGATAAAATAGCCTCCTTATTCTGGCATTTCAGATCCCATGGGGCTTAGAGCTTATGGAGGAAAATAGGTGATAAATATATAAACTACAAAATAATTGTAAATTGTGATTAGAGCTATTTTAGAAACCCAACCTGCTAACAGAATAATGAGAGGGGCCAAGTTGTTTCTAGATATTGTAGGCTGAGCTGTCATATTTGAGAAAGGTAGCCAGTCTTTCTCTCTCTCTCTTTCTATATATACACATGTGTATGTGTTTCAGGTGACAAAAAGTGAACTCAAACTACTGAGAGCAAAGAGGGAGGGAAGCAAGAAAGGAGGAAAGGAGAAAAGATAAGAAGAGAATGAAAAGGAAGGAAGAAGGGAAGGAGTGAAGGAAGGAGGAAAGGAGGGAAGGAAGGTAGGAGGGAGGTAATGGGGGGACTTTTCTTGAACTTCACCAGTGCCACTGGCACTTGGATTTTCTGTCCCTTTTCTATTTCTCATTTTCCTGTCTCCTTTATACCCCTTGAGTCCCCAGATAATTTCTTCCCAAGTTGTTAGAAGTCATAGTAACAGCTCAAAGATTATATCATACCAAGTTAGCAACCCCAATGGAAGGAGGCTTCAGAAAATATCAGGATCTGACCATCACTGGCTAGTCGTGAGTCCCAAGCCACTTTTTGAGCCATCACTGTTGCCAGAACTAGCATATGTGCCTTGGGCCCTCCTGAAATGGTTGTTTATTTCCTTCTCACATCTCAGTAACTGAGGGCAGAGCAAGTTGGCACCTCCAAAATAAACTGTGGATTTGTTACCAAAAGAAATGAGGTGAAATGCATAAAGGCCAACTAGAACATGGACATTTGAAATCTGATGAGAAAAGCTACTTACGTGAATAGTTGAATTAAAAGAAATATTCCAGAAAGAGGGAACAGGAGCATAAATAGACAGACTACTATAATGTCACCAGATTAAAAGAATGGTAAGACAGATAAGTGACTTGATAAGTCTGGAAAAGTTAGCAAGGTTACATAATTACACTTTTTAGATCAAGTGCATGGAGTCCATAATGACTCAGCCTTTCCACACAATGTGACAAATTTCTTTGGAGTTTTTTTGCAATCTCTTCTTGGAGGGGAGATTAACCATATAGACAGTATTTAGGGCTTATTCCTGACAAATACTCAGGGCTTATTCTTGGCCCTGAGTTCTACCACTCCCATGTACCATGTGGAGGTAGGAATAGAGCTGAGGTCAGACATATGCAAGAGAAGTGCCTTAACCCTTTTACTATCACCAACCCTATAAATCACCTCTTATTTAGGTTTGCTAACTCTTTGAGATGTGAGCTACTCTTCTTCTAAAGAAACAATCTTAAAAATGGCAAAAACCAGACTGCAGTTGGTTAGTTGGTGGAGTTTATGCATAAAACAGTATCTGTGAAAATTGTCCAAAAGCATCACATTTAGGTTGAAGATGCCTTATACTCAAAAAGCACTTTTTTTGTTTGTTTTTTTGGCCACATCTGGTGACGCTAAGGAGTTACTCCTGGCTATGCACTCAGAAATCGCTCCTGACTTGGAGGACCATCTGGGACGCGGGGGTATTGAACTGTGGTCCGTTCTTGGCTAGCATGAGCAAGGTAAACACCTTGTGGCTTGAGCCAGCCCCACCCCATCCCCGGCCCCAAGGAACCACTTCTTATTTAAGAAGATTGGGTTTTTCAAATGCAAACAATACCTCAAATTTTTTTCTTTTAGACCCCACATTACTTTTACATTCCCAGGAAAATTCCAAAGCATTCTATTGCTGCTCAAACCACTTTCTGAGGTTATGGAAGTTTGCCTGTCTGAGTTGATTTTAGAAAATTATTCCAAAACTTTATCAGTCAGATTGAGCCAATCTGGATTTTGAACACTTGCTATGATTTTAGCATTTCATCTGTTTGTTTCCTAATATCAAGCCTTGATTAGACTCAAGTCTTTTTTCTTAAGAGGCATGGCCATGTATAAAAATGAATGAAAATTGACTTGACAATGTGTATGTTTGTGTGTCCCTGTGTGTGTGAAACCAATTATATTACACTTTTCTTATTAATAGGAAAATGCTGCTTTTGAAAACAATGAAGAAAATCAGAAAGAACAAAAGTCTGGATGTGACTGACAGCCCTTGAGGGCTGGTGACCATGGTTTTGGATGCCTTGCCCAAGTATGCCAAGCATGAGAGGGCTGAGCAAGCTGACCCTAGCAGTTAGCATCATTTTACTCAGACTATGATTGCTTTGCCTCATTGTATTCCCTCTGTGACATTTTTTTGCAATTTTTCTTTAAGGAAGCAGAAGCTTCACCATAATCTATTATGAGTTTTTTCTTCACTCGAGATTTATTTTGGTTTTGTTGTTGTTATACTTAACATAACAGATGTTCTGGCATTTTTTTCACATAATACCACTGTGAGTCTCATGTTATCCTTAAAACCCTACAAAATTTTAGAGAGTTCCTTTGAAATACTTTCCTTCTCCTTTAGAATTGTGTTTTAAGGAAGCCCTTTGACACCCTGAAAGCCATATAATATAAACCAAACAGTGTTTATCTTATGTTTTATAATGTTTCCAATTAATATTGCTGAAAGATACTTATCCCTACTCTGGAGTCAAAAAGTATATACAGAGACCCAAAGAACAAAAATATATTTCTTTTAATTTTTCCACTTCTGCCCCTAATTTATAAACTGTGATAAGAAATACTTAGGAATATTCTAGAGCCATTTGTTGACTCAAATGTGTTTGATTCACAGTGAATTTCCTTAAGAAAGTTCTCTGCGTTCTTATGAAGCTCTGAATGCAGGATCCCAGTATTCTTTGGCTTAAAAGACTGACCTGGGCATTTTTTCCTAGTCTTGTATGTACCTTTGAGACTATATTCTGCCAAGACTCTGGAATCAACAGAACTGATTATCCCTCAGGCTTACCATTTTCTAGAGAATCCTGAATGATTGCTCATTGCCTGCCACGATCTTTCTGGGCAGCCACTGAGACAGTCAACCCCTTTTGTACTTGAGGAAGGTGAGGGCCCCTTATGTTTTCTATTCTATTCCCAAAGAGACTAGAACATTATAAATGCCCTCCATTATGCTCAAAGATTCAAGAAAGAATATTAAACAAAGCATTAAGTTGCTTTTTATGCTGAACTGTTCTTCTCTCTAATTGTGTGAACAACTGATTGGCAAAATTGATAATGCTTGAGGATCAGTTTCCCTCTCACTATTACAAAATAGCCAAGGGCCACAGATTCAATTCCAAACTCATTGTTCAACCAGCCAAAAACTAGCATCAGCCATTTTATGTTGCTACTGCCTGCCCTTTGAGTGGTCCCCAGGTCATGGGGCTTCTACTCATGAACTCTCAAATATAGACCATATTATCTGCTCTCACTTTCTGTGGTGTGTTCTGCTGACATCCTTTTTCATAGTGTCTTTATGTCATTTAAGATACAGAATAAACACACCAAGACCCAAAATAAGGAAATAAAACTTGAGCTAAAATTTTGGTCTTGAAATTGGAGAGTCCAAGGAAATGGTTGATTTCTGACAAGTCTTGGTCCAGAGATCAAATGTCTTTGAAATCCAATTTTTCTCCCCTCATTTCTACCTTCTTTTGCTGTTGATTCCATTCTGAGGACCCATGAAACATACACTAATTAATCATGAGCAATGCCTAGCATTCCATCCCCTCCTCTTCCCATGTAGTCAAAGTCAGTTGGCCCTAAAGAGGACAATGCAGTATGTTGATTGCCCTAATAGAATCTTGCTCTGTTGACTGAGTAAAAACCAACAGGTTGAAAGTTGGGGAAAATGACTTCACAGGAGAAGAGAGAAGGGCACTGTAAGCTGAGAGGCAAATATATCATGAAGGTTCATTCCCCCATCCAATAATAAGCTAACCTGAGGATAGAAATACCCTCTTATGGTTTATTTTTCCTATTTGGACCTGAGCATATGGCCCTACATTGAGTAAGTGCTTCAGGAGACCATTGATTGACTGATAACAAACAACACAAACTCTCTGACTAAATCAGCAAAACCAAGAATAATACCCAGTTTTAAAACAGGGGTTCATCAAAAACCTTGCATTGGCAATGTAGCTGGCAAATGCCTCTCAGCTCACAGAGGTTGCACCTTGTAAACACAGGCTCTGTTTAGGTGCCACATGTTTGAACAGGTGCTTGAAGCTGCCAAAGAAAATGTCCTAGCAGGGTACTGGCACTTTGCTAGATGTATCCTTTGTTAGAAGTATCTGGTCTCTGAAGAAGCCAGACCCCGTGATTCTGTCTAGGATCCTTGCTCCAAGCTGGCCTTGATATTTGACATTGATTGTGTGGGATGGAGGCTTCTTCATTGTCTCTGATCCTGGAGGAGGCAAGTATTTCTCTTCCTCTAGTGAAAATGAGTTTGAAGTAGGAGAAATGTAACTGCTGATGGAATTCTTCATGATGGAATGATAACACTTATGAATGAATTTAATAAAATAAACAGTCCACAAACAGAGCTTGGTACTAGGGAAAAAGTAAAATAAGAAATGGTACCTGCCCCATAGATCATAATGATGAATGACAGAAATACACACTAATTAAGTTATCCATGGACAGAACCTTTTATATTCTCTGCCTCCTGCACTTCTTTTACAATGACATCCACATGCAATTATTCTATTAGCAGCTGATTGCTCCCGCATAGTTAGGGAGAAGGTTAACAAGTCCCTGCCTGCCAGTGGCTACCCAGGATTCTTTCTTGGAGCCAAGTGCTTCTCGCATTCCAGTGCTTTATGCACATTGAAAATTCTTCTTCATGTAAAGAGGATTGAATGAATGAATATTTTATACAAGGCCATAAACATACCATTTTCACTCCCAACATTGCATCTAGGCTGAAATAAAATGGAATCGTTTATTTTTAAAACAATTAACTTGATCATTATTGAAGTGACATAATTTAAAATAGTACTATTCACCATGTTACTGGTGTACAACGCTAATGATACTATTTCTCATGCCTACCAAGTGGCCTACCAAATAGTTTTTCTTTAATGATGTACATAAGTGAATTTACTTCCCCTTCTTTGACTGTGAAATCTTATGTCCAATTCTAAACATTTCATTTGAGTTTGGTAGAAAAAAACTTCTAGTCTCCATCTCTAGACCTGTTGATCAAGCTTAGAAGGCAAGAGAAACAGACTTTATTCGACTATTCAAGCATATCCTTTTCAGTGAACTGTCATCACAATGATCCTAAACTTGGTTATATCATTCACTCACCCACAGTTCTGGAGCCAAGGGTCTGAAATCAAGATATACATAGGGCTACTCCCTCTGGTTCCTCTAAGGGAAAATTTCTTCCATCACTCTTTTTTATTTCTAGTGGCTCTGTCTACCTTGCTATTCTGCTTTCAGCTCTTCATACACCTCATTCTTGTGAAGGTTCATTCTAATATGGGGTCTGCTTTTTCTTTTCCAGAATGCCAGTCTCTGGATTAAACGGCCATCCCAATCTAAGACAATCTCATTTTAGAAGTCTCTCCTTTGTTATCTTTTTAAATACCCTAAGTCCAAATAAGATCAAGTTTACATGAACTAAGAATTAGGACTTGGACTCATCTTTGTTGGGAGTTTATTAAATTTCACTACCAACACTAGTAATCTCAATATCTGACCCAGTTGCCCATGGCCTGTCTTCCTTGTATCCTTCTGTGACTCAAAAATTTTCTCACTCATGTCTAGCCTCCTTTTTGGGGGGCTTGGTACCTGGAGGATATAGCAGAAAGGGCTACTAATAATACAAGGCAAGTGATCATTGAGTGACTACATTTTGCAACCTGGAAAGATGAAATAAGGAAACAGAAATTCTACAGGCAGAAATTATTTGAGACCCTACTCATTTTCATTAAATGTCTATGATTTCAGAACAGGAAAATAACTCAAATGGTTTAGCCTAGAAAACTAGTTTCTGATGGATTATTGGATACTGTGCTCCATTTGTAAATTAAAAGTACGAATTCCAGAGAGATAGGAAGAAGCTCGAGATAAAATGTCTGAGGCTGACCAAGACCTGGCACTGATTTGTCAAATGAATTCAGCATCCACATCAGCTGTGGACCTCTCACCTAATTTAGAGAAGTGATATTCACAAACATTGTCAATATTTCCGAGTTTACAATCCCACCTTTGACTGTTGACTTAAAGCATCTAGTTTGGTTCAGGCTACTGGTGATGTTTACACTTTGGAATCTATTATGCATAGAAAAATTAGGGATTATCTTTGACCTGGGTATCACATATTCTTATGCAAAATGAAGTAGGGTTATTTATTCATTTAATCAATTCCATATGTTTGCTATCATCATCACCATGTAGAGCAGATCAGATTTCTGCTGAGGTCAAACCAACATCGTCCTGTGTGTGGGGAGGGCAGGTCTGATTGTGAACGGAGATAGCCTGGTTGGCATTCAGACAGCGTTAAGCCTTCCTAACTTTTGCCACACAATAGCACTGTTTTTTTCTGAGAGGTCATCCACTATTCAAAGACTCAGGAAAAGACTATTTTCCCCCTCTGTGAAAGTAAAATACAACATGTGGGAAAGATTTGACTTTGCATTTTCTTTTTAAACCTCAATCCAGGTTCCATTGGAGGAAGAGAATGCAGGCATTGGCATTTGTATTGCCAAAAAGATCATTTAGCTCCATGGAACCATATCGGCCTTTATGCTGACTGTGTTCTAGCCACTGAACTATATTCAAATGATATTAAAGAAATCGTTTATCTAGGATGGAATTTTGAGACAATAAGATTGACAAATAGGGGCCAGAGAGATAGCATGGGGGTAAAATGTTTGCCTTTCATGCAGGAGGTCATCGGTTCGAATCCCGGTGTCCCATATGGTCCCCCGTGCCTGCCAGGAGCAATTTCTGAGCCTGGAGCCAGGAATAACCCCTGAGCACTGCCGGGTGTGACCCAAAAACCAAAAAAAAAAAAAAAAAAAAAAAAAAAAAAGATTGACAAATAGAGAAACAGAGACAAAACAGGGAGAGAAAATGAGCATGCAGTATGTGAGTGAAACATGTAAAATGCAGTATGTAAGAGGCTTCACAAAATTGCAGTCAGCAATTTTGTAGACAACATCTACAATGGTCCCTTGATAGGTTAAACTCTAGAAACAACATGCACAGTTGCAGATTTTACTCTTTACTCTCCAGATTCTGCTATTTACACCAGATGGAGTCATCCAGTGGCACACTTTCTAAAGGTCTCCTTGTCATTAAGTGACACATATTAGTGCTAAAGACACCATGATAGAAATCCATGAAGTGTTAGAGAGACATAAAGAGAGCTTCAGGATGTGTTCTAGCTCAATCCATCTTTCAGGCTTACCAAAAATTAATTTCTGGAGAAAGGCCAGACAGGATATTACTTGCAGCAGAAATGGTAGGGATAAGGTGAAAAAGACCCCAGGGTTGGGGCTGGAGCAATAGCAAATAGGTAGGGCATCTGCCTTGAATACAGCCTAACTGTGTTAGATTACCAGCATCCCATTTGGTACCATAAGCCTTCCAGAAGTAATTTACTTTTTATGATTATCTTTATTAGTGCAGAGCCAGAGTAAACCCTGAGAACCACTGTGTGTGGTCAAAAATAAAAAAAAAAAAAAGAGTCTCTGGGGCCGGAGAGATAGCATGGAGGTAAGGCGTTTGCCTTTCATGCAGAAGGTCATCGATTCAAATCCTGGCATCCCATATGGTCCCCTGTGCCTGCCAGGAGCAATTTCTGAGCCTGGAGCCAGGAATAACCCCTGAGCACTGCTGGGTGTGACCCAAAAACCACAAAAAAAAAAAAAAAGAGTCTCAGAATGTCAGGTGCTGGCAGGCATTACTGAGTTTCACACAGAGCCTATTGCTGGGGATAAGAACTGGGGTGTGTAAGGCAGGACTGGTGTGCTAAATCAAGAATGGGGTGCATGGGGTAAAGAGTAAGGGTGAAGAATCAGGGTAGTGATCTGATGAGAAAGCAGAGAAGGGAAATACAGATGACCCAAAAGAGCTCTTTGTTGGAAATGGTGACTCCTTTTTGCAGGTGACAGAGAAGCAGGAAAGAAAGACCTGAAGACAGAATGTAATCGAATATAAAACTGCTTTACTTGGGTAAAATGGAAAGGACAAGATGGTGATGCAGGGAGAGGCTATCAGTAGATGTTCCCACTCAGAAACTCTTTGTTCCAGTCACTCGGACGCTAGGGGAACTGAGAAGGGAGAGAGAGGGGTCAGAGTTAGGACTTGATGGGCATCCTTGAGGTTTGGCTGGTCAGGAGACTCCAAAATTCGGGGAAGGGCTGGAGAGATAATACTTACTTTGCACACAGTAAAGCCAGATTTTATCCCTAGTACAACACAGGGTACCCTGAGCCTCTCCAGGAGTGACCCCTGAGCACAAATTGAGGAAATTCTCTGAAGTACAAGCAGTCTGGGTCCTGGGAAAGGGGGTTAAACATTTCTAGACAAGGGAATGACAATTAGTTACAACTGAGTTCACTATGCAAAAGAGAAGGGGAAAAAAGGGCTTCTGGGGAGAAAGAAAACTTGAATAAACAGAACAACTTGGTTAGAGTGAGTGTGTTCACATTTTTTAATGAAATAGTCTCTTGGTTGGTTAGCCATAATTCAACTCTCATCTTATGAGATATATACCACCTGCACCCTTCCCTTAAATCCCCATAAAGTTATAGAATATTTACAAAAACAATAGAAGCCATACTCTACCAAGTACATCTACATAAACATACAACAAGGATAAAAATTTCAGCCACAACAAAAATTCAAACCTAAATAAATGAGTAAGACAAATAAGTCCTCTATGTCAGAAAAAATCCCAACTTTTAATTATATACCTCAAATTCATTTTTTTCCAAAGAAGCTGTCTTTATTAAGTAGATATGATAAAATCACTTTTAAAGTCTTTGTAATCCACAAAATACCTTCAAGATTTGTTAAAGTTAATGTGTACTTTAAAAAAAAAAGGTTTCTTCATAAAAGCACAAACCTTTACAAGTTTAAGATGTAAATATAAAGAACACAACCTATCACAAATACAATAAGACACTGATAGACTAAATTTGGGGCTAGATATTTTAAACACACTATTCTTGCTCATTGTCTAAGAAAGTACAAAACATTAATAGAGGACTTGAATAACAAAGTTGAGTCTGGAGGCTTAAATTTTATACCTTAAGCATAGAATTCAGTATAATAAAATTTACTTGAAAATAGATGCTTGTTATGCATAGAAAATAATATTAGTAACACCTCTGAGTAATTTATCTTTGAGGAAAACACTTTTTTTATTTTCTGAGTAAAAAGTGTTTCTTAAAACTTTCAGGCAATTATTACAGTAAAAATAAATAAAAAACACTTATAAAGATCATTCTTTAATATTTTTCTTTTTAGCTTAAGAGTGTCAGTATAAACATTTTTTTCAGTACCTGGAACCGTATGAAGATGGTATGGAAATTTTTGCCAGCACACCTGCGCTGAAGGGCTTAAGTTGTTTTCCAGTTTATTTTTCTCCTGGTAGCATGTCCACTTGTCTTTGGCAAGTTCTTCCCTTTTGTCTGATGCAGACATTATGAAATGATGCCCTGGTCATAAGGCCACTTTTGCTTTCCATATCACCAGCAGCATTTTCCAAACTGTCAAGAGGGATGAAAATAAGGAGCACTGTTTTGGGATCATCAGGCAGTTTGCAGGTGGATACTGAGCTCCAAGTGTAGGGTACATTCTCGTGGGGACAGAATTCTGCAGGGTATCATATGGCATAACCAACTGTGTAAGAAAATTCCTGAGACAGAAGAACTGGTAAGTAGGGGAAAGAACTGAGAATTCTCTACCTCGGACTTGGTTCCTTTGTGACTGGTCTTTATCAGAAGAAAAGAACAGGTGCAGGGGGGAGTGTCCCCTTCACATGTGCTGGTTTTATTCCACATCCTTTCAGTCAGCACCAATGAAAAGAACTGGATGTGGGGTGAATTCAAAAGCAGAAAGAAAATAACATGATAGAATATTTTTCAAAAGATTTCAGAACAAAAATCCCCTCACCTCTCCTTTCCCAAGAGGGAAGCATCAGTCACAGGTGGACGTTTGGAACAGAAGGTGTTTACATGAATTTTTAACCAAGTTAGCCAGCAAGATTTGGGGATGGCATTTTACTACAGCTGATTTCAGCTAACAGATACAAAGAAAAGTTACTTCGTCCAGAAGGAAGAGTTCTTCCTTAGTTAGACCACAATGTTCAGGTAGATTCTCGAAGGTATAGAGAACTTGAAAGTTGAAAGTATGGCATGTAATTCGCATGGAGGCAACAGTAACATAGGTCACCATGGGGAAAGGAAGGGTGGAGATATCAGTCCAACCAAGAAATCTTCATGAAGCATTTGTCTCCACATTCTCAGGCAGCCGGAATGACAAAGTATCACAGAGGACCGCCTTGGTGTTTTGGTCAACTCACCATGCACTTCACTGATTTGGGTATTTGAACCTTTGAAAATTTACAGACACCTTCATAAACTTCAAAAAATCATCTCTCAAACTTTGTAATGTGCCTGCAAAGATGACAGATGAGGAGGGGAATAGGTGTGTATGTGGGGTTGGGAGGATGACAGAGTATGGGAGCACTGGTGATGGACGTTACATTAAAATAGTATATACCCCAAAAGTAACTATCAATAACTTTGTAAATCACAGTTCTTTAAATAAAAATAAATACATAAAATCATTGTAAATAAGGTCCCCAGACACAACACATGCTTAGCTATAAATAAACAAACAAAAACATCTCCAGGATAATACTACTTGCCATTTTAATACCATTTCTTAGAAACAAAATACATTATAAGTAAAAGCTACTATTGTCAGATCATTTGAAATTCAGCACAAGCACTATAGCCATTTCACATAAACTGCATTTTTTCCCACATAGTAAGTTGGGGTTCTGTAGGTATGTACTTAGTCTTGTAGATTCAGGTACCCTTGGCAATAGTTTCCCTGCATAATTTTCAGGCAACTATGACTAACTTATGAAGGAATTAGGAGTGCCATTTTTCTTCCCCTTTTCCCAGTAATCAGATTCTCTCCTGCTTACAGAGCATTTTCTTCACCCTTTGAGTTACATAGAGTCATATGACTTGTCTTGGTCAACCATATGGGAGTGGGTGTGATACAATTTCAAGCAAAAGCTTAAGAATTAGCCTCCACTTTCATCTGATACCTCACACACAAAGCTCTGGATTGTGGAGTTTCACCTCATCTCTAAGAATGACATAAAGGAACTCAGAGGCCACACTCATAAATATGGAACATAGTTAGAAATAAACTTGTGTTATCTAAAGTTATGGAATGTGGAGGAATCTGTTACTGCAGCAGAACTTGGCTAATGCTCACCTGTGCTATTCTTTACTCTTACAGCTCTTATAGCTAATATAAGATTTGATAGACCTTACAGCTCAATGTCTCCCCTGTTTATCCAAAGTAGGATGCTTTACAATATTAGTGGAAAAATGTTCCTTTTAACTCTCAAGAGGCTTATTGAAGATCTTAATGTGAGTTTCCACACACAATATTATCATTCTTCTATGGCTTGGAATTTATTATTCCCCCTTAAAAAGCATCTGCCTTAGCCAGAAAGGTTTTCAACTGCCAATTTAAGTAAATTTTCCCAGTAGACAGAAAGGATGTGGATAATAAATTATTAACAACAACAATAAAACCTACTAAACAGACTATAGAGCCCAGAGGGAGGGAAAAATCCTCTCACTGTTGGATGAGATTCGGGTAGGTTTGAAGAGAAGAGCTGGAGCTGAATCCAAATTTTACCAAGTAAGAACGATACTAGTCCTTCAAGTTAATCCACTTGTGGTTCAAGTGTTTGGCACCTGTACTCAGGGTCTCAAAATAATACATAAGACATTTCCCATTGTGGAGATCAGAGTCTTCCTAACAAGTCTATGTGTTGGAAAATATCACTTCCTTGCCTCAATAGGATCAAGATCCTCCTTTTGCTGGTTCTCACCTAGGGGACTCTCAGCTTCTATAGACCAACACATTACCTTTCCCATTGCCCCCTTAAAGGCCCTCCCACAGCATAGAAGTTGATGTTCTCAGGATTATGTGTAGACTCTACTGTTAGCTGGGATAATTATTATTATAATTAGCTGGGATATGTCTATTAGCTGCGATAATTTGCTTTGCATCAATTAATTTAGAAATTTTACTCTCCCCATTTTATGTGTTCTGTGGACTCCAAAGTCAATCAGGGTTCCTATCCAGACTCAATGGAAAACACTTGTACACAGGCTAGCTCCCTGGGGATCATTTTAGTCTATGTCTTCCACACTTTTGGGGGGAAATCATTACAATTTTGGCCTATTTTCTTAATACCATGATGGCTCAAACTAGACATCAACATTGTCATCACTATCATCATCTTCATCCACATCATCTTCCAAATGATGAAGACAGCTCTGTGAAGATAAATTAGTCCCTCCTTCCTGCCCTGATTTAGTTCCCCTGCTAGTAGTGTAGGGTTTATGGCCAACAGCTGTATATTTCTAGCTTACAGTCTGCCTGTTCCCAATTATGACCACATCCTCCCAATCTTCCCAACATTCCTATTTCAGATCCATGTGTAAGAATCAGCATCATTCTTCCAATGAGAAAGGGCTCATTTGACTAATAAGAACCTAACGAACTCCTCACCAGTCAGTGTTAGGAAGCAACCTATGTTTAATAACACAAATCATAATATCTTATCACCAAAAAAGATAAAACGATAGAGGTCACACTCTGCAATAAAGGCATTAATAAGTTGCTATGAGAAGGTCAAAGACAAAAATTAGTATCTTGATCAGATTGTAGCCACCAGCACGAAGATAGCTGTTCTTCCTGGTTTACCTTTCCAGTTTTTCATTTGATTGCCCCAAAATACAAAATTAAGGGGAAATTTCAAGATACTGATTATTTGGCACTTTAGTAGCAAATCTCATGGTCACAGACACTTGTAGGTCTAGTAAACAAGAAGGTGAAGTGAAAAGTAGAGCAGCATGAGATGTATGCTGGAAATAAAATTAACACCCAAGGGAATTTTTTTTTATAAGTTTATACTTTTCTGAGATTCAACATTGATATGTTTTTCTCATTTAGGTTCACTAAGCAATGTTTATTATTAATTCAAATTCTCAATATTGAAGGGGAGATATTTCCCATATGGTTGACATGCTGCTCTGTAGGATCATAAATTTGGAGAAGTTTTGATTAACACTGACAGAAAACCCTTTGAAAACATATGGTTGTATATACATCATGTCATTTCTAATAAGATGCCACATCCTTCTTCGCTTTTCCTTAATAAGATGAGTTCGGTTGTATTTAAGAAACATGATAATACTTTGTTGATTTTTCTTTATGAGAGAGAAAAAGGGAGTAAAAATAAACTATCTTGTTGCAGCAGACGCTGAAAGCATAGCAGATAGTTTGTGGGAACTTAAAAAAAAGCAGTGTGCTATCTCTAAGTACTTTTTATAGACCCAATTAACATGTTGTAAACTAAGAGTGTTTTTTTGACACCCGCTTTTCCTTCTGGGTGACTCTGGTCTGGGTACCATTACTACTTGACTGAGAAGCCATTTTATTCTTCCCAGGATTAAAATGTCTCTCCACAGTGCTCAATGATCAGAACTTTCATACCATTTGGGCTGTCAAATGTCCTCATTCTAAGTTACTTCCATTTCAGATGAGCTTTTCAGATCTTTATTTCTTGGACTGACTTTTCCCCAATTCTTCTAAAACCCATTGCAACAAATTTATTTTGAGAATTTTGACATGAGCTATTTGAAGTATATTTTGAAATGCAACAACTATGAAAAGTATTCTGGTGACTGCTACCAAGAAGGTTTAAAAAAATGGCTACGCCTTTTATAATTCCCCTTTGAAAATATGGGGACCATGATTTACAAGCGGTTATTACAGGTTTTATACATGACTTACTTCAGCACTACACCCTCCACTTAGACGCAGTTAGAGAAATAACTACATTGAGAACTATCATAACAGTGTAAATGAATGAGGAAAGTAGAAAGCCTGTCAAGAGTACAGGCAGGGGTGGGTGGGGAGGAGGGAGATTTGGGACATTGGTGATGGGAATGTTGCACTGGTGAAGGGGGGGTGTTCTTTACATGACTGAAACCCAACCACAATCAAGGTATTTAAATAACAATATTAATTTTAAAAAAGATACCTGCTTTTCTCCACCATTGTTCCAGTGTCCCTCTCCTTTACCCCCAGACCCTTGGTAAACTTCCTACTGAGGACAAGTTTTAAGTTTCTATTGACTTTGAGCATTTGTCATTCCCCAATTTCATTTTTTGTATCCAGCATATGAGAGATCATTCTGTTTGTCCCTCTCTTTTTGACTAATTTCACTTAGAATGAAGTTCTAAATGGCAACCAATTTCATGATTTCATTATTTTCTTATAGCCTAGAAGTATTCCATTATGTATATATACTACAGTTTCTTTACTTAGTCATCTAATCTTGGTCAGTTTTTGGCTATTGCGCATAGTGCCACAGTGAACATAGAAATGCAGATGTATTTCCTTAATTGAGTTTTGGGACCCTTAGGGGTAGATACCCAGAAGTCAAATTCTGGGTAATATGGATGCTCAATCTTAATTAGTTTTGAGGTGTCCATGTTATTTCCTAAAGAAGTTAGACCAGTCAGCAATCCCACCAGCAGTGAATGAGGGTCTTTTTTTCCCTATATTTTCACCAACACATTGCTTTTGTGATATGTGCCAGTCTCACTGGTGTGAGATGTGTCTTTGCATCTCCCTGGTGTTAAGTGATACAGGAAATTTTTTTTCTTATGCTTTTTGACTATCTGTAGGTCTCTTTTGAGTAGGTTCCTGTTCATCTCTCCCAATTTTCTTATGGAGTTGTTTTGTTGGTTTTGAATAGATCTATTGGTGCTTGATATATATATTGAATATCAACCCCTTATATAATGGCTGGTGGACCAATATCCTTTCCCAGTTTGCGGATCTTTTTATTTTGGTCATTGTCTCCTTTGTGATGCACTAACTTTTTAGTTTGACATAGTCCCATTTGTTTATCTTGGTTTCAGTTTTATTGTTTAATTAATTAAAGTATCTCTAGTTTCAATGTCTTGAAGTATTCTTCCTATGTTCTCATTGATGCAATTTATCGATTCAGGCCTGATATTGAGATCTTTCAATGATTTTATACAACATTTGTGCCTGGTGTTAGAAAGGAATCTGTGTTTAGTTTTTTGTTTTTGTTTGTTTGTTTTTGTTTGTGATTGATTAGTTTTTCCAATACCATTTATTAAGAGGTTTTTCTTATTTCACTTCAGATGTTTTGTTTCTTTATCAAAATTAACTGTCCATAAGCCTGGGGATCTGCCTTTTAATCTTCCTCTTAGAAATCTACCTTAAGAGGCCAGAGCAGTAGTGCAAGCAGTAAGGTGTCTGCCTTGCCTGATTTGATCCCCCAGTGTCCCATATGGTCCCCCAAATCAGGCGTGATTTCTGAGCACATAACCAGGAGTAATCCCTGAGTGTCACTGGGTGTGGCCCAAAAACCAAAAAAATAAATAAATAAATAAATAAAAAGAAAGAAATCCACCTTAAGAAAGTAATGTAGGAACTGGAGATGTACTCAAAGAGAGCACTTGCCTTCTTGCTTTGCATGTATGAGCACCTGGGTTTAATCCACTCTAAAAGAAAAAGAAAAGAAAAGAAAAGAAAAATAGGGAATTCTACTTTGGGTGATTCTCCCATAATTTGGGAGCTTTCCTACTTTACTGTCCCTTCATTTATGTTTTCTTAAAGGTTTTTACTGAAAAAATAAAGGAAAAGAATGTAAAATGTGAAGAAAAATTAATGATCAAAAGTGTCCATAGGGGCCGGAGAGATAGCATGGAGGTATGCCTTGCATGCCTTGCATGCAGAAGGTCGGTGGTTTGAATCCCAGCATCCCATATGGTCCCCTGAGCCTGCCAGGAGCGACTTCTGAGCATAGAGCCAGGAGTAACCCTTGAGCATGGTTGGGTGTGACCCGAAAAAAAAAGTGTCCATAATAGTAGAATAGTGCCATTTATGTTAGCAAAAAGTTCAGAAATATTGCCAAAACATAAAATGTTTATTATCCTTTACAAACAATTTACAGTATAGTAAGCAAAGTTAAAATTGGATCAATAGAGTTTATCCCATTCTGGTATCCAGTAGTAAGTCAAAAGACAAGAAAAAAATAGGGAATAAAGCAAATAGAAAGATTTGGAATCAAGGTAAACCAACATAAGAATAATTGGTATCCCTGTAAAGTTACCCCCCCATAAAAAAAAGATTTATTTGAGATGTAATAGTGAGAATAACATATTTGAAGGAAAAACTACACCTGATTTTGAAAGGACACCTTATGTTCTAGGAAAAGGCTACTATATAAGTTCCTGATTGAGATGAAAAACTCAAGAAGAAAGAATTCTCTCTACTTCAGAAACTCCTAAAAATATCACCTGCTAAAGGGGAATCTGAGATGGGTTCAGGGTTTGGTTCCAGACACACGCTACTTTTCAAAGTTCATAAAAAGGGGAAATTTTGTAAAATTTAAAGAAAATAAAAATGATTTTCTAAGACATTAAACCAAAAAGCCTTAATGTAAAGGTCACAAAAATTCTCCAACACCCATGAAAATGGTAAAGTATAGCATTCATAATTCATTCTTGAAAGAATTTTCAGCAGACCTTATTAGTCTACCAAGAGTTGAAGCAAATATAGAATTCCAACATTTAGAATAGTAAAAAATGATTCATTTCAAGTAAAAATTGCCTAAGATACAAAGTGAGAATTTAAGAGTAGGATATACATATTATAGATTCATATTATTATTTAAGATAGACAATGAAATCAAACGAATAGGAAAGTGGTATGATCAAATATAAAAGAACTAATTACCATAGCAAAGGAATTAATGTGTAAGTAGAAAAGCTTAATGCCCCCAACATTTTAATGTTTTATAGTACTTCATAAATAGGAATCACTCCCAATAATGCTTGGCTTCAGAGTAGCTTGAGCCCAGCAGTGTGGGCCTGTAACCAGAAGCCATGGAGCACAAGAGATTGAACTCAGAGATTCCTGCTTGACTTGTGTTCTACTACCACTTGGCATGTCTACGGGCCTAAATTGTTGTAGAATGTATAGTAATCATTTAAGAAACAATATTTCATCAAGGAAAGAAACATTGAACTTGAGTTTAGCATCTCCTCTATTTAGCTTCTTCTTTTATTTTGGCTTTGGGGCAATACCCATCACTTTGCTCACAGCGGATTTCTGGTTCTGCCCTCAGGGATTACCTCTGGCAGTGCTTGGTTGGCCATATATGGTGCAGGAGATCAAACCTGGGTCAGCTGCTTGCAGGATAAGCCCTTACCCTGTTTCCCATTTCTCCAGCACCATTATTCAGTTTTTTCTAAAAATGTTAAAACTAAGTCAAGACACTTCATTACTCATGGAGTAATTGGGCAAATGGCAATTAAATAGGAGTCAATCTGGAAAAAAATAAATTTAAAAATAAATAAAGATTATCTTTTGCATTATAAATCATTCACAGTATTCTAGATTGGATCTCGAGGCATTAAAAAGGACAATTATGGGGAAACTAGAAAAATACAAATAAAATCTGGAGTTTAATTAATTGTAACTTCTCAGTGTTGATTTCTGAGATGCAGCAACTGTCCTATGGTGAAATAAAATATGAATATTAGAGGAATCTGAGTGTGAAACAGATGGGAACTTTCTGTGCTTCTTTTGCAACTTTTCAGTAAATCTCAAGTAATTCTTACAAAAATGAAATGTTTAGAAATAAAATGCATCCTAGCTATGAATCCTTTGTGCATAATAAGGTCTTGGAGAATGTTTATCAAATTTTCATGAGTTCTTTCTAGGGCAGTGGTCTCAGGTAGATTTTTGCTTTTGTTTTTTACATTTTTGTATGCTTAAAGTTAACAATAGATGAATACAATTTTTATTATAAATAATATTATTATTCCAATTTTAAGCTGAGATTGGTATTGTTATAGATGAATGTTAGTATTAGGGTTGCTTATGATGCCATAAAAATATGATAAAATCTAAAGCTAACAATCATAATTTTATCTTTTAAGTATGTCCATGAAAAAAATCACTAGAGGGAATGTACTAAAATTATGGTTAGCATTTGACTCTGGATTAGGAATGCTTATATTCTTTATATAGTTCAATCTTTACAGCAGTTTAAACAATGAGTATACATTTATAACAACTGGAAAATAAACATTACAATTTTACTCTTATCCAGTGGAGTTGGAACTGGCAGTTGGTGAGTCAACTGGAAAAGTTAATTAAAGCAGTGAATCATAAAATGTGATATATACATACCTTAAAGATTTAATTTTAATGTAAAACATATGCATATTCATTCACTTGCCACTCTTTTGATGTGAAGCCAAAGCCCTTTCTTTGTGTCGGGATTTGCTGAGCTGAGTTCCAGGCAGACTTTCTTGCAAGCCACCCATAATGCATCATCCAGAAGTTCCCAGTTTGGGGGTTTTTTATGGCAGGGCCTTTAAGATACTTTTTTCTATGTGTTTACTGTCCTCTGGATCTTTAATGTGTGTGTGTTACATGCACCTTGAGAGCTGCTTCTATCACCCATGAGTAATTTGTCATTATTAAATCTTTCATCAGTTTGCATCATAGTTAGGTAAAGAATGTGCTTCTCATAGTTGCAGAAATAGCTGCAGGCACATTTTGTGTAAATAGACTTCAGTCTTGGTCATCACTAAGGAAGTGTGATGAAGACTTTGCAATGAGAAGCCCTTGGGTGTTGTGACATCGATCAGGAAGTATTACAGGGGACACCAGATGTCTTGGCACATCCCACAGGAAGAAGCTGGGCCAGGTTAGCAGACACATGTAAAAGGGTGATACCAGCTGATGTCAGTGCAAGTCTTGCTTCATTCAGCGCAAGGAAGAGGGCAACATTCTTTTGCTTCTTCATCTGGAGTTCTATCTCCTTTGTACACTTGAAACTGATCATACCCCCGTGACTTCTTGAAAATACAGTGCAAATTAATGACAACTGGTCATTGGTCCTTTCCCAGTGAGACCCCTCAAAAGCTTGGTCTTACTACTTTTCTTAAGTAGATTGAGGAAGGGGCCAAGGTTTTAGGGTATTAATTAACAAGGCAGGATTCATCCTAGTTATGAGTTCTGAGTCCAGTGATCTGCTCTCACACCCACCCACAGGCTTTCATTTGGGGGGGTTGTTACACCCAGAAGTGCTCAGGGGTTACTCCTGGCTCTGTGCTCATAAATCACCCCTGGCAGGCTTGGAGGACCATATGGGTTGCCTGGAATCGAACCGAGGTGGTCAGGGTTGGCTGTATACAAGGCAAAATGCCCTACTGTTGTGCTATTGCTCCACAAACTTTCTAATGCTCTATGATGAAAGATGTAAAATGGCACAGAGAAGGTACTATTAAAATTTCTTTTTATATTGCTAATAAAGATGATGTTCACTCCCACAATATCAAAAAACTTCTCCTTATTTTTAAGTCTTATCATTACTAGCTATACAGAAAAAATGCTCATTAGCCATAGACATTTTTCCTATACATTAAGCATAATTGATCTCATCTCCTAATTGGGGTCTGCCTCAAAAGGACCCTATTCTCTTTAGGGTCCTCTGAGTCATAGATATTCTTAATTTTAGCAACACTATCTATAGTTCCAAGTTTTATTACTAGCCAAAAGATATTTCCTGGGGGTTCTTGACCTTTGTGCAAAACATCTGAGATTTCCCTTGATTTGAACCACTGATCCCTATAGCATTACAAGTTTAATCTCCTTACCCTCTAAACTGTTTATATCAATTTTCATATATTTTTCTTTCCACATTTACTCATATATATATAAATGTGTGTGTATACACACACACATATAGCTGAATGCCTCTGAGTAGTTCTGTAAATTGGATTCCCAGTCTCTCACTACTTCTTCACGTTCAAAAATCACTAACATCCACTATCTTTGAAAATCCACTATCTTTCTCTTTTTAATCGAGTACCCTCTCAGGAAAAGAAAATCACCTTTCTTTTTGAATTTCTTTTTCTCATTCCCATGGCTCTCCTCTCACTATCCTCAACCCTGTTATCAAATTCCATGGCTTTTCTTCTGCTCAGACTCTAAATACTGTAGGGCCGCAAAGTTATGTACTATACACCCACTTGACCACATTGGCCCACTGATTTTAAACACTTTTTCTCTGTGAATGATTCACCCCCTGTCTTCTGACTCTTACTTTCCCCTAATTATAGATAGATGTGTCCAGCATCCTACTTGCATATCTCTACTTGACTATATAAGCAGCATCCCAGATGCAGCAGCTAGAAAGTGAGCTCTTGATTACTTATGAGTATGTCTGACTCATCACCCCTATATTCTGTCCAGAGGGGAAATTCCACTATCAATAACAAGTTGCTCAAGTAAAAGAAATATCTAGATGATGTCCTGATGTCTTTCCTTATCCCAATCATATTCATTCTGTAAATCCTATAACAGAACCATTTGCCCTTAACATGTTAAACAGATCCCTGCCTATAACTCATAATTTAAAGCCAATATTTGAGGCCCTCTAGTTTAAGGCCAATGTTATGCTTTTTCAACCTGGGGTGGATAAGCCTAAAGTAAAGAAGAAATATCACAAGACTTCCTTGGTATCTGGTGAACGTGAATAGAAGAAATAGACCCAACTCTGCTCCTGTGTATAAGTCTATACATACCACTCACTGACAGAGAAGGCAAGGGCTTCACATTCGCCAGGATCAAAACACTTGCCTCTCTGTCTCTCTGCCTACTTCTGCTCCTGTTGTTACTCTCTGAGATTCAAAGGGACCTTCAAGAGTGTGAGTTGACTTATGTCATTTTTCTGCCCACTAGCTGCTCCCCACTCACTGCCTTGAGTATCCTGATTTGTATGTCATGATTTATGTGTCCTAATTATGTCATACCTCACTCAGGGTCCCCTGGCAGGTTCAGGGGACCACATAGGATGCCAGGGATCAAACCTGGATTGACCATTTGCAATGTAAATGCTTGCCCACCCCGCCGTGCCAGCCCCAGCTTATAATTGTTTAATAAATAAGTTTTTGTCTGTTAGCTTTAAGGTTTCAAACAGCAGGGTTCATGTAGCCATAATAATGTAAACTATAAATAATTTGTGAGTAATATCCAAGAGGATTATTTGCAAATATTGGGAATCCAAAGTACCTGGCATTTGCCCTGGGCTAGACACCATTCTAAACCTTCAATAGAAATCATCATGGAATCTTCTGCATAGCTCTGGGGGTGTTTACTCTTATTACTTCTAGTCACTAATTAGGAATGAGGAACACAGAGAGGCTGTATAATTTTCTAAGTCACTCAGACACTAAGTACAGTCATCAGGATTCAAAGCCAGATGTTCTAACTTAGCGCATGAGGAAGTCACCACGTTCAATGGATGATGTGCAAAGTGGTCATCAGTAATCTCCTGGGCCCTCATCCTCAGGTTAGTCCCTGCCCAACAATGAGAAAGCAGGTTCCTTTCCTAGCTGTACTGAACAGCTGAGAGCAAGATGATCACTGGTAGAACAGTCCCACGTGAAACAGAAATAAATCTCACGTGAGGACTTCAGAAAACAATTTAGAGAAAGATTACAGATCTATTTTCTTTGCCTTCAGAAGGGTTAAAAGCCACTAGTTTTTTCAAAAAAGAACCTTCTGTGTCCTAATTTATGCATATCTCTCTATCAACTGTCAGTAGGAATGCAAAAGGTCAGCCCAGAATACACCAATAGGTGTTTCATAAGCTAAATGGTGATAAAGAATTAGATCAGCCCCCAAGCCGACCTCACAATGGAAATGAATATGCACTTTCAGCAAGCCATTCCTCACAGGATATAAATTATAGCTGCTCCAAGATCTAGTAGGTGTTCACTCAAGTTTCCCTGCGGCTTTTCATAGCCCTTAGACTCTCGTGTTTGAAGTAAAAGTTAATAAGAGTCCAGAAACAAATTTGAAAAGGTATTGGTACCAAGAGATTAATTCAAGAGCTTTTAGAGAAAGTGCCCTCCACCTTGCATGGCTCAGGGATGAAAGAGGAGCCTGAATCCACATATGGTCTTCAGGAATACCCAAAGTGAAACAAGCGCACCACCACCTTCTCCCCAGGAGAGAAAAGCAGCAGGCAAAACACAGCTGACGTCCTGCACGTCTGCCCCAGACTCCATGGCCTGCAGTCCATCTGGAAAATCCATTTTCCCAATCCATTTGAAATTTCAGAGAAAAGAAATAGAAAGCAACTCTTTCAAACTTCAGGGTATTAAGATTGTAAGCAGCTTTTAGCAATAGAAACCAAAGTAGAGGTGTTGAGACAATGAATGACCAAGGTCATTCTAGTCTAAACCAACTCAACTTCTTCTTGAATCCTGCCCCACACCTGCTTCTCCACTGAGGCACAGACATTGAGGCAGAATTTCAGCACCATTTAGACTTTGTCTTTTAGACTGGTTAGACAGAAACCCAAGGGAAACAAAGTTCACTCTGGCCCATAGATTTCCAGGTTTCTGGATGGCAGTGCAGAAGGTGTGGGAGAAACCCAACGAAGATAACTGGGAAAATTTCTATGATGGGGAGTTGACATAAAATGGACCCAAGTTGAAGCCAGAGAGAAAGTACAAATCGGGTGTTTGCCTTGCACACAACCAATGCAGACTCAACCCCCATCACCCAATATCTTCAAGCAACACCAGGAAGGATCCTTTAGTACAGAGCCAGGCCGGAGCATAGCTGGGTGTTGAAAAAAAGCAAAATAAACAAACAAGAAGACAAACAAATTAATTAATTGATAAATAATAGAAAATGGACCCAAACCAGAAGCATCATGTTGTATCTTAGAGCCAGGCAGGCCACCCCAACCAACAATGAAACTTCCATGAGAGGCCAAATGCACCAATTTTCACTTCATTTTTCTCCCTGCATATGACCTATGTTCCAGCCAGACCTGACATTTAAACAATTTTATTATTTATTTATTTTATACAATTTATTTATTTTATACAAAGGCCACACAGCAAGTATTTCTCAAAGGCGGCGTCTCAGTGTTCCACTTCAGAGCTTCTGAGTCAAGTTGGTTTCATAGTTCTGATTACAGAAAGAACTTCCAGGACCCTGACCTGGAGCTCCCAACAGGGCCCATTCAGGTTGAAGGGAATTAATTCTCTACTGGAATTCTTGAGAAAGAGTAGCCACTCGTGGACTTTGCCCACTGGTGACTGAGTGAAACAAATGCAGAACTTGGTTTATGGAGTGACTCTACATTGAAAATCAGAGTGAGGGGAGTCTTCTGAATTATTATAGAAGGTCTTGGTATTAACATCTCTTCCAGTGAATTCATCGAAACAGCTGTGAGGTGCTAAGATTCTGCTCAGTAGTCATTTCTGCAGCAATATCCAACTCTTCTCCCCCACCTCCCCATATTTACTGCAACTGTAGGGGACAGTCACAAATCTGTTGTAAGGCCCCCCCCATCAAATGCCTTGGAAGCCACCTTAGCACAAGCAGACACATTCCAGAGTTATAATGTGTATGTTGTGTGTGTGTGTGTGTGTGTGTGTGTGTGTGTGTGTTGAGGTTCTTTGGGAGTCATTCATGGGAGATGGGCCTAGTTTCTCCCATTCATTTGGAAGATGCTGTATAAATATTTAATTCTGAGTTCTCTGTGTCATCAAACGGACCCTTGCAGGAGCTCCACAGACAGATCTCTAGACACTTAGAATTAGGCTCCTTCCTGTAATGCACCATGACTTTGCTCCCCTTTGTCTCATCCCTCTTTCCCTGGTGTCCCCTCACAAACCACCTGCAAATCTCTCCCAGTCTCAAGTTCTGTGTTCCAGGGAACATGGTAAAATGTAAAAATCACAAATACATACATGTGGGGCCGGCGAGGTGACGCTAGAGGTAAGGTGTCTGCCTTGTAAGCACTAGCCAAGGATCAGGACCATGGTTTGATCCTCCGGCGTCCCATATGGTCCCCCCAAACCAGGGGCAATTTCTGAGCGCTTAGCCAGGAGTAACCCCTGAGCATCAAACGGGTGTGGCCTGAAAAAACAAAAACAAAACAAAACAAAACAAAAAAACCAAATACATACATGTGCATGTACTCGGGCAAACTTACACCAGGCACACCTCTCCCTAAGCATTTCTCTGAGCCAACAAGCCTCCTTCCTTTCTTTTCTCAATTGGCACTAAATGTTTCATCCCTTGGAGCACAGAAGTTTTCAGGACCATTTCCCAGCAGCTTGGAATCTGGTCTCAACTGCAAACTGGTTTGCTTGGTTTGCCGGAAGCAGGCACATAGTAAGACTAAGCAGCAGACTTGAAGTTTAAAGCGCTCACCAGAAGATGGCTCAGGGATGCATACTTAGGGCTCCAAGTTTGATCCTTGCACATGTATATTTCCTATCCACCCATCCCAGCATGGCCAGACATAGTCCCAAATTCCCTAATACTGTTGGGTCAGAGAAAAGCAGTACCAGCAGTAACAGTCACTGCACTTAGCAAACTCTGTAAACTCTGTAGTTCAGCTCTTACTAAGAAGAGTTAAGCAGGGATGCTTATCTATCTTAGTAGATGCTCTTCTATCTTAGGTGGTGAGAACTCGCATGAATTTAGCCAGTATGCAGGGAATGGCCCTTCTGGAGTTGTTCCCTGAGGTCCTTGGAGCCCCAGAATCTTTCATAGCCTCAGAACCTTGCTGAACCATCAGATGTCTCCATGAACCAGCCAGAAAAAGAAAACACAGTAAAGTCTCTGAGGAATGAGGCCTGCCTGATGAAACCTACCTGGACTCCCACCCTTGCATACTGCTTCATGTTTCTTCCCCTGAACTTTTCAACTGAGTCCTCATGAAGCTCTAAAGCAATGCTGCTCACATGCCTTCACACCTCCTAAGAAATGTTTTTCTCCAGACTCATCAGACTGCTAAAAATGCAGAGGAAACAGCTTTCTAGATAGGCTCTGCATAAATATTAATCTGTATACAGTATGCCCACAGATGGCATCTGAAGCTTTCATCTGGACACAGACCCACCCATGAGAAATGAACTCACATGCACTGCATTTCCCCCTCTGACACTCCAGCGCTCCTGCGGGCAGTGCTTGAAGATTCTTCCCATTTGCTTTGCCCCACAGCTGGGGGTTTTCAAGCACATTTTAGTTTTTTGGCACAAGACAAGCTTGCAATCTGTCCCAAGTCCCAAATAATCAAGAAATTTAAATTGTTGGGTTTTTATTGGAATGTTGTGCCCCCTGCACTCTTTCTTCCTTATGTTTTTTTTTAATTCAGAAATAAGGGTTTTTTTTTTTCTATTTAGAAGGTTTATTTTCTCTAGACAGTAGAGAAATGTGTCAAGTTGAGGTCAAAGTCAAGTGATCAAACTCACTGTTAGGGGAGAATTCTACAGCAAGAGTGCCTGGGGAGGGACAGGGCATGTGCAGGACATATTCCAAGAGTACCCATGGAAAGATTCCAGAGATTTGAGAGAAACCAGATAAAGACCATTCCTGTGTGAAGCCTGCCTTGCACAAGTCTCAGATAAACACAGAGGTTGGTATGTTTGATATTTTAGCTAAAGAAAAGAATGATCATTTCCAATGATCACCAATGACCCAATGATCATGGTGGTCCTCTCTTCCTCTCTTTGCCCTAATTGCACCCCTCCAGGACTCCCTCCCCTGAGGAAAGTTTCCTAGCATGGACTGGTCCACCTGGTCCTTGTTTCAATTGTCTCTGATTATTACTACCATGCTGATATTTTTTTAATATTACACAACTGAGCACAATCATTTTGAGACTCCTTCTCTCTCTGATTCACTACTCAGCATGATACTTTCCATGCCAATAAATTATTTTTAAATAAAATTACAGCAGTGTTTTTATTTAACTAGCAAGCATGATTTAAGTACTAATACTTGAGACACTATTTAAAATCAGTTTATTTAAAAAGTGAGTGATGGGGCCAGAGAGATAGCATGGAGGTGGTGCATTTGCCTTGCATGCAGAAGGACAGAGGTTCAAATCCAGGCATCCCATATGGTCCCCTGAGCCTGCCAGGAGCGATTTCTGAGCGTGAAACCAGGAGTAACCTCTGAGCGCTGACAGGTGTGACCCAAAAACAAAAACAAAAAAAAGTGAGTGGTGAGGGCCAGAGTGTTGGTGCAAGCGGTAGGGCATTTGCCTTGCATGCGCTGACCTAGGACAGATCATGGTTCGATTCCATGGTGTCCCATATGGTCCCCTAAGCCAGGAGTGATTTCTCAGAGCATAGCCAAAAGTAACCATGAGCGTCACCAGAGTGGCCCAAAAACCAAAATCAACAAACAAACAAACAAACAAACAAAAAGAAATGGAGGGGGAGTGGTGAGAGCAGTTAGAGAAATAACTATACTAACAACTACCATGACAATGATAGTGAAAGAGAAAAATAGAATGCCTGTCTTGAAGACAGGCAAAGGATGGAGAAGGAGGGAAATGGGGAACATCGGTGGTGGGAAAGTTGCACTGGTAAAGTGGGGTGTACATTTTATGACTAAAGCCCCCAACTACAAAGATGTTTATAACCCTGGTGTTTAAATAAAGAAATTATTTAAAAATAAAAATGAGGGTTCAGAGAAATAATAGAGTAGTTAAAGTGCTTGTCATGCTCATGGTTGACTCTGTTTCCATTCCCAGCATCACATCACATCCATCCCCTGAGCACTACCAGAAATGATCTCTGGGCACAGAGTTAGAAGGAAGCCTTGAACATTGCTGGGTGGAGCTCAACAGTATAAACATAAAATGAATAAATTGAAAAAATAAAAAAGAACAGCATCCAGCTATCCCATACAAATGAACCTGTTGAAAATCATGGAGGGTTTTTTTTGTTGTTGTTGTTGTTATTTTTTGGTTTTTGGGTCACACCCGGCAGCACTCAAAGGTTACTCCTGAATCTTCACTAAGAAATCGCTCCTGGCAGTCTTGGGGGATCATATGGGATGCCAGGGTTCAAACCACTGTCCTTCTGCATGCATGGCAAATGCCCTACCTCCATGCTATCTCTCCGGTCCCATGCAAGAGATTTTTCAGGAAAGAGGTAAACAGGAGATAAAGAAAAACATAAGTGGAAAGGATTTGTGAAATGAATATTGATATTGGATGAGATTAAATCACCAACTTCCTGGTTCATTTATCCTATTTCTATATTCCATCCCTCCTCTTTGGAGAGGAGCAAGTGTTATAGACACTATCTTGCTACTCTCAGAGGCGTCTAATATCTGCCCTCTTGCCCTGGGTCTTACCCTGCTCCTCAATCCTAAGAGAACTTCTCACACTCTGCGTGTTTGATATTAAACCAGTATCAGTTATAGAGGAGGTAATAATAAAACAACAGGCCCATGAAAAACATTCCCAAGCTTTATCCTGGGTGAAGGTTCCTCTCTTTGTTGGAGAAAAACCAAGAGGAGCTCTTTGGAAGGACTCTTTAAGGTGCTAATGCAGACCTCAGACAAGGAGGAAACACTTTTAACATCTAGGGACTGTTAACTTCTAACACCAGCCACAATATCTTCAAAACAGGACTCCCTACTTTGCTCCAGGACCAAAACCATCTAACTTAGTTTCCCAACCTGCCCTTTGACAGACCCTTTGCCCCACCTGAGAGAGATGGTTCAGGGAGGAGGTATGAGTCAATCATCTTCTCAGGTTGTTAGCCGCTGAATAATATTTTTTAAACTTTTTGAATTGACTGAAATTCTTGACTGAGTGTTATTGATGGCTTCTCATATTGATAATTCCAACACTATGTGCATAACCAGTGTCCCCATCTCCCTCCTCCAAGGATCCCAGCACCCCTCCCTTTCACCCCTTCCCTTCAACTCAGTTGTGTTTTCTTAAATCAATTCCTCTTTCTCCCTTATTTAATTTTGAATGATGAGCATCCAAACTTGAGCTCAATAATATTCTGATTAGATTCTTTCCTTATAGGTTCCTCTACTAATTTCCTGATTAGTTACTACAACAAATTACTATAAACTTGGTGGTGGCTTAAAACAACAGAAATGTGCCCTTTTCAGGTTCTGAAGACAGAAGTACAGATTCAAAGAATCACAGAGCCAGCAGTGTGATTGTCCTTTCAGAGGATCTAGGGAGGCTTCTTTTTCCTTCTAATAGTCACTAACTTTCTTTGGCTTGTTGCCATATCACCCAATTCCATCCCCTCTGGTGTCCGAAATCTCTCTACTTCCCCTGTAGCACTGAGTCTCATTCAGATAATTTAGGATGATGTCCCCATGTGAGGACTCTTCATCTGCCTAGTTGTTGTGATAAAAGGAAATGTTCAAAGACCAAGGACTATGGACAATGTTCTATGGAGGCCATTGTTCTATCTAGCATTCACTTATCATCAGGGCAGGGGGCGTCTCTGAGTTCCCCACCACTTAATATTTCAGTGTGTGCTGATGGTATCTGACCACAAATGCTTATGACTCTGACTTTGAGTGCCCTCCCTCCGCCAGCTCTTGGACCAAGCCTGCAGGACCAGGGTATTAACGCCTTAAGAGTAATCTTCATAACAATGTGAATGAATGAAGGAAGTAGGAAGCCTGTCTAGAGTACAGGCAGGGGTGGGGTGGGGAGGAGGGAGATTTGGGACATTGGTGATGGGAATGTTGCACTGGTGATGGGATGATGGTGATGCTCTTTACATGACTGAAACCCAACCACAATCACGTTTGTAATCAAGGTATTTAAAAAAAAAAAGAGTTGGGGCCGGGCGGTGGCGCTAAAGGTAAGGTGCCTGCCTTGCCTGCGCTAGCCTTGGACGGACCACGGTTCGATCCCCCGGTGTCCCATATGGTCCCCCAAGCCAGGAGCAACTTCTGAGCACATAGCCAGGAGTAACCCCTGAGCGTTACCGGGTGTGGCCCAAAAACCAAAAAAAAAAAAAAAAAGAGTAACCTTCATATACACTACAATGGGGGAGGAGAAATGAGAAAATCTATACCACCTCATTCTATTCTCAATAAGATTGGGGTTCTCCAGCCCTGGGGTTACCTCTCCAGCTTGAGAGTAGCATTGGGTCTTTGCAATAAAATACTGAGCTCAGGGCTGACACTTGAACTAAGATACACTTACCAGGAGAATCAACACCACTTGCGGGGGCTGGAAGGCAGAGGCAGAGATCATTGACTGCTAAAAGGAACTGTGGGGTGGCAGAAACCAGCATCTCTAGGAAGAAAAGGCTTGGGCCCTGGAGTCATGTGACCCAGGCTCTGGAGCAGAATGAGCCGTGGGGGTTGTGGGGCAACAAGAAATGATGAAGGTTCAACAATATCCTAAAAGGGGAATCATCCTATTAAGAATTCAGGGCAGTCTTCCTTGGTTCCTTTCATGTTGAAGGATTTCACTGTTCCTTCTAAATACAGACCATGAGAATGTTAATCTCATATAAATAAAAAAACAGCCCCTAAAATGAATAATAATTGCATACACCACTTCTTTTGTCAACTTTCTGGTTGAGCCCAACTTGCTGTAGAGCCAGGTTTTATTGTATTATGATACGACAGTCATCTTTTCTGAGGCATTTACTTTATTTTGTTACATTTATCTAGCACACCAGATTCACACTCCCACAGTAACCATATGGGGAAAAGCCACAAAAGCTGTTAAGTACATTTAATTACTGTTTTGATGAGCTCATATTTTAATTATGTTTATTGATTCTGTGTATATTGAAATAGTTTTAGCATTTCCAGAAAGGGAAAAAAATAGTACCCCAGAATCAATATGCAGCAATTACCGAGCGTTTTATGATTATGTGTGTAATTAAAACTTTCATAAACTATTTGTGAAGAATATCCCCCGTAATCCTATAGTTGTGATTAACTCAATTTCTCACTGTGCTTAGGTAAGCTTGAGTTTTCCTCTATGGAGAAGGAAAATAGGGATCGGTACAAAATATGTTTACAGTCAAATATTTCTGACTTCAAATGTCTCCCTTCCAAAACAGCAGAATGCACATATTGTACCTTACATGGTTTGCTAAAACACCGCTAACAATGATAAAACACAAATTTAAACTTCCTAACAATTCGACTTTGCCAACTCAAAAGATTACTCCAACTGTCAGCCATACATATGTTGTTGCTAAGTGACAGATGAGATAAAAAGAAAGAAAGAAAAAAAAGACAAGAATCTCCACCCCAGCCAGACTAGCCCCATCCTTTTCTCATCCCAGTCCACATTTTTTCAGTTTTAGGGAATTTCTACTTGACAACTTTCAGTTGCATGGATTTGGGGAATAAAATTAGGGCTAGAACTTCTCAGAACCTTTACTATTCTCAGTCTGACTTAAAGAACAGAAATGACTACATTGGTGATGAGTTTGATGTTGGAATCATGTCCATAAGAAACTATTATTCATAGTATAATAAACCAAAACTTTATAAATAAATAAGCAAAGGTGATGCCAACCCTTCTGTCTGGAAACAAATGTTTCTAAGGAAAATGATGGCCAAATGTCTGTGACTCTAGGAAAGTTCTTTCCAGTAACTGTATCAGCATCTCCTCAAGACTTCGGTAGTCACAGTCTCTTGGTCATCACCCCAGACCTTTTAAATTTGTCCTAATGTGAGCCACTGGACTCTGGCTGTAAATAAATTCTATGTTATTTTCATGCAATTCATACTTATAAATTAATAAATTAAAAGGCTTCTCTTACAATCCCCAAAAGGGTCATTTGGATACAAACCATTAATAGTGGACAACCCTGGCCTTATATCCTTGAGAACTACCTGCAGGCTTGTCATTCACACAATTAGGGTTGCATCCTTCTCTGCCCCCCACTCAATAGCAGTGGGTTCCCCTCCAGAAAATTCACCAAATATATATTCTCTAGGTTCTCTCACCAGAAAAAAAATGTAACAAACCTTCTGGAGAACCAGATGAAATCAAGTCCGTTTTCCTCCCCTCAGGATGCTATAGAAAAATCACACAAAGTAATAACTCACATTTCTAAATGCTAGAAGTTATTGATCAGGTGTTCCTTCTTGAAGCGCTGAGGTGGGGACTATTTATTTTAAGCATCACTTCTGAAGTCTTTGGCTTGTAGGCAAACACTCCCATCACTGCTGACAACATCGCATGACTTCCTGTATCTCCCTCTGTTCACATTGTCCTCCTCTTATAAGGGCACTAGCCAGTGCCTCAGTCCATACTATTTTAGGATGACCTCATCCTACTTTGAACACCTGCAAAGACTATTTGTAAATGCCATAAGGATGTTAGGTACTGGAAGTAGGGCTTGAAAATGCCTCTTTGGGAAGGTTTTGAAAATGTACCCTTTGCTATTCTTGTGGAGTATGTTTTTCATGTTTCACATGTTGTTTCTGTGTCCAACCAGTATATCCAAACTACCTGTCCAGGTGCTGTCACTTTGAGTTAACACAGGAGTACTTAATAGTTAATTTTTTATTGTTTTGTGATTGTTGCTTTCATGTTGTATTTATACTTCCTTTTTTTAAAAAATAGATTATTTAATTGATTACTATGATAAACACAGTTACTGTCCAGGTGCTGTCACTTTGAGTTAACACAGGAGTACTTAATAGTTAATTTTTTATTGTTTTGTGATTGTTGCTTTCATGTTGTATTTATACTTCCTTTTTTAAAAAATAGATTATTTAATTGACTACTATGATAAACACAGTTACAGAGCTGTCCATGTATGACTGACAGTTCCAGTCATACAATGTCAAACACCATTCACCAGTATACACTTCCTGCCACCAATGACCCCAGTTTGTCTGCCTCAGTGGCAGGCATTTTTTTCTCTATTCTATCTCTTTCTCCTTCTTTTTTTCTTCTAGACATTGTGGTTTGCAATATTGTTACTGTATGGGGCATCATCTATATCAATCTCTGGAGTACTTTCTTGAGATGTATTTGGTCAGTGCTGACTCATCCTTGCTGAATAGTACTGGCCTGTGTATATCCCGAGTGTCTGCCAGTGCTCGAGTTGCGCACTGGTCCTCAGGATGGGAGTGGAGGCTGGTACCCCAGCCAGCTGCTCATATGAGACTCTGTCCATATAATTCTTATTTAATTCTTATTCCTGTGAAGCTTTAGGAAGAATGTTCTTTCACCATTGTTTGTTTTTGTTTTGGGCCACACCCAGCAGCACTCAGGGATTACTCCTGGCTCTTTGCTCAAAACTCGCTCCTCGAAGGCTTAGGGGACCTTATGGGATGCAGTAATCGTAGCCAGATCTGTCCTGGGTCTGCCGCATGCAAGGCAAACACTGTGCTATTTCTCCAGCCCAGTTCTTTCACTTTTTTAAAAATAATATCTTTATTTAAATACTGTGTTTACAAACATTTGGGTTTCAGTCATATATTTGGGTTTTCAGTCATAAAGAGAGGCTCTTGGGAACCCTTCACAATGCAACATTATCATCACCAATGCCCCTGTATCTCTTTCCTCCCCCATCCTCTGCCTATATTCAAGACAGGCATTCTATTTCTTTCTCTCATATTACATTATTACATTGCCATGGTAGTTGTTAGTGTAGTTATTTCTCTAACTGCACTCACCACTCTTTGTGGTGAGCTTCATATTTTGAGGTGGTACATCTGGATCTCATCTCTGAGCATTATTATAATAATGTCTTCTATTTTTCTTAAAACCCATAGATAAGTGAGACTATTCTGTGTCTTTCACTTTTAAATGCTAGTGAAGTCCTCCCCATTTGAATCCAATAGAGAACTCAATGGTCTGGAACACTTACATATTATGGAGAAGGTCCAATCCCCAGGACCACCAACAGTCTTCCGGGCATTTTCAGGAGTGACCCTAAGCACCACTTGGGCATAGCTCTTTCAAAGAAAAAAAAAGGTCCTCCCCAGTAAAGAAACTGGTCTTTTATTTCCTCTTGAATAAACTATCCATGTCTCACTTTCTCTTTGACTTAAGAGATCTTTTTGGGTCACCCGACCCCCCCTCTCCCCCTTTCCTCCGGATCTCCAGGTGGGTTTCTGGGGGACCTGATGGGGCACCCTGGGTTTTCCCCACCCCCAGGCCAGCTGCGGAGATTGGCCTAGGGTGGGTCTTGAGCTCTGGTCCTTTGGGCCTGGGAGGGCTTTCCTCCCTTCCTGGGGCAGGATTTCCAGCCGGCACGGGCTGGCTCCTGGCAGACCTCCGTATGTGCCAGGGGCCTCTTGGCCCGGCCTAGGGTAGGGGGGCCCGGACTTGGGTCACCCGACCCCCCTCTCCCCCTTTCCTCCGGATCTCCAGGTGGGTTTCTGGGAGGACCTGATGGGGCACCCTGGGTTTTCCCCACCCCCAGGCCAGCTGCGGAGATTGGCCTAGGGTGGGTCTTGAGCTCTGGTCCTTTGGGCCTGGGAGGGCTTTCCTCCCTTCCTGGGGCAGGATTTCCAGCCGGCACGGGCTGGCTCCTGGCAGACCTCCGTATGTGCCAGGGGCCTCTTGGCCCGGCCTAGGGTAGGGGGGCCCGGACTTGGGTCACCCGACCCCCCTCTCCCCCTTTCCTCCGGATCTCCAGGTGGGTTTCTGGGAGGACCTGATGGGGCACCCTGGGTTTTCCCCACCCCCAGGCCAGCTGCGGAGATTGGCCTAGGGTTGCGCTTGAGCTCGTGAGATTGGCTTGGGGGGTGGTGTTTGATCTGTGGGGTGACAGATAGTTTGTCAGTTATACTCATGCTGTCACTGGCAATTTCATACTAGTCTACATGATGCAAATCGCGCGGGGGCTAGCGCCCCCGCGCGAACGTATACTCCTCCCAACCATCACTACCCCTGATTTACCTGTCTTAAGTTCTATAATACACAGTTTTAATCTCAGACCAAAGACATACAGTGGATCTAACAATCCCAGAACTATTTAGAAGGACATAAATTAAACACATATATCTTTTGAATATTTCATGTATATTTTCTTTAATGGTGTAACTCTCTCTATATTCTTCTACCATGATGTTTCTATCCACTTTCATCTTGTCTTTTCTTTGTAAGCTGTTCAATAAGGATTGTTGGTGGAACTGTCCCTCAGTTTGATGCCTATGATTGAACTATGTCATGGAAATTGCTGGTCTTGTTCCTATGGCCTCCAGATGCACCAATAACGCTTCATGGCATTGATCCTTCTTTGCATAGACACATTAAAATAGGAAAACACTATACCTACAGATAAGTTCTTATCTAATAAATCTCAGTACAATGTACCTTACACCCTGAACATTGATAGAATGACCTGGCACAGGCCTCAGAGGAATGGGCATCCTCCATTCACGCCAGAACCAGGCAAGCTATCTACGAAACATCCAAGGTCTTTTATAGCAACAGCTGGAAGCAGTCCTCTACCAGGAAAGACACTACCAAGGGTCTGACATCGACCTCCTAAAAAGAGACTTCCGATTACACTGAGAAGACTTGACAACAACAATGACCTGCTCTACAGGACATGATTCTCTCTAGTGTCCCTTAAGTGTGAGATGAAACGAGAGGATGCTCTGCACCATCCTGACTGCAATATGGGATATGCAGACTCCAGGACCTTTAATACAGAAGCATGATACCAACAACAGAGACTATGTGAGGAATGAAGGTGTATTGCCACTACGATGACTTGAATTGGACAAACTAGTTTGCCTGGAGCCTAGAGTCAGTCCTGTGCCAGGAAACTTCAGGGGTAGGGTCTCCTTGTATTTAGACCATAATTTTTCTTTCCATGTCTCTTATATTTTGGTGGGCCTATGCAAACAAATGCCACTCTAACACCATTTATTACTACTTTCCCTTGACTCCAATCCTTAAGAAAAACAACCCACTAAAACTTTTGAGGTTAACTTAAACTAGTAAGCATGTGCATGGAACAAGATAAATGTACTTTGCCCTCAATGTTTAAGGAGTTACATAAGTCTAATCTCTTTGGATTATATTGTGTGCTGCTAAGAAATAGTATGTAATACAACTGGGGATTTGAGGGACAAATTAATTGTATTGTACATGGGTTCAGTTTTGTTTTTCTTAATTTTCTTTGGTTGAAAGATCAAGGCTGGGATATCATCGATGGGACTACCGAGAATTCTGCTTATGGGTGATTGGGCTTCCACTGTAACTTTACCCTGTCCTCTCTCTTTGCATCTTTGTTGTCATAATTAATAAAAAAAAAGAAAAAAAAAAAAAAAAGAAAACATGTAACATGAAAACATGAAAAAAAAAAAAGAAAACCTAAATAATAATAATAAAAAAAGAAACAAATCTTAGACTGACAATAAAACTATAGTGTCTAAAGAAATAATTTAAAAAATAAAAGGAATAGATGAAAGAGTATAGATTAAATGTTTATGCAAATTTTTAAAAAGTCTTTTTGGTGGTTATGTTGAGCTATTCATGTAACATGTGTGAAATGATACTTATTTAAAATAATTTCTTTATTAACACCAAGATTACAAACATAATAGTAGTTGGGTTTCAGTCATAACAAGAACTCCTCCCCTTAACCATGCAACCTTCCTTTTATCAATGCCCCCATCTCTTCCCTCCCCACCCTCCATCTGTATGTGAGACAAGCTTTCAACATCCTTCATTCACTAACATTGTTATGATAGTTCTCAGCATAGTTATTTCTTTAACTGCTCTCACCATTCTGTGGTGAGCTTCATATCTTGAGCAGGTCCTTTGGGCCCTCATCTCTGGGAATTATTTCAATGTCTTTAATTTTTCTTAAAACCCACAGATGAGTGATACTATTCTGTGTCTATCTCCCTCCCTCTGGCTAATTTCACTCAGCATAATAGATTCCATGTACATCCATGTATAGGAAAATTTCATGACTTCATATCTCCTGATGGATGCATAATATTCCATTATGTATATGTACCACAGTTTCTCTAGCCATTCATCTGTTGAAGGGCATCTTGGTTGTTTCCAGAGTCTGGCTATTGTAAATAGTGCTGCAATGATACTTCTTAAAAAATTACCATTATATAAAAGTGCATGTAGAAATATGCTATGCAGGGTTATTTAAAGGTCTAATACAATGAACATTATCAGCATAAAACATAGAAAACCATAAATATAGAAAGTTAATATAAACATATGATATACACTTATTGAGAAAAGAAAGGTAGTATAGGGCAAAATAGTGGTAAAGGATATGTAAAATACATGAACTTTGACCATTCTGAGTTGGTATTAAAAAAAGAAAGAAACCGGGCCCGGAGAGATAGCACAGTGGTGTTTGCCTTGCAAGCAGCCGATCCAGGACCAAAGGTGGTTGGTTCGAATCCCGGTGTCCCATATGGTCCCCAGTGCCTGCCAGGAGCTATTTCTGAGCAGACAGCCAGGAGTAACCCCTGAGCATCGCCGGGTGTGGCCCAAAAACCAAAAAAAAAAAAAAAAAAAAAAAAAAACGGAAGAAAACCAAAAGAAAGCAATATGTATGTTTTCATATTTAAGAAAAAAAAAAAAGAGATCTTTTTGTTTGTTTTTGTCATGGGGCCACACTCAGCAGTGCTCAGGGATTACTCATAGCTTTATGCTCAGGGCATGACTTGCAAGCACAGAAATGAAATCCCAAAATAGTCATCACCTGAATTTTAAAAGTATTTATTCTGGGAACCTTTAAGCTCACATAAATAAGTATAAATAGGTACTGCATGTAAAAATAGGTGTTTTAAGCCCTCCTAAACTTATATTCCAATTCAAATATCAACATTTCATCATCTTACTTAACATATCCTACTGTGACCTTAATTTTCACTTGTGTACTAAATGTAAATCTAGACATCTTGTGGTTTTGCTGGTATGTCAATTATAATCATATCCAACAATATAAAAATAATTCTTTAAATCTTCTAATACTTAATCTATTCAAAATTTTCACATCTGAAAGCAAACTAGTCTTATGATTGAATTAAATAAAGCCCACGAATTGCTTGAAATCCCCTCTGTTCTGTATAGTCCCTCTACCCACTGACTTGTAAAACAGGTTAAAAACATGCTTTTCAATGCTATCTGGATCAAACCAATGTACCCTTACCTGGATTTGTCCCTCGGGCTGTCATTCTATAATCTTAGATGCAGTCCCCTCAGGCTCACATAGTCACATTCCATTTTTCTCATGGGTTCAAGCCCCTATTTTAATTCCTATTTGTTTCTAGTTTTTAATTGGATCTTTGGCCAGTTTAGTACTTGTGCTTTTGCCGCCAGCCTACAAATCTTTGAAAGGATGATTTGGGATATAAGTAGGATGAATGGCATTAGTAAATAACATAACCTTAGTGTTTTTCTTCCTAAACACACTGAATCTTTATGTTTGCTATTTAGAGAGAATAATTCGATTCTGGAATTTAGTCACTTAATAAAGTGAGCCAAGAGTTGTATATAAAAACCATAGAGTTTGTTTTAAGATCTCTTTAAAATCTCAGTGGGCTTTTATCCTTTGAAGATATTGATAAGGTATAATTAAAAAATGACAAAATAAAATCAAAATAAGAATTTTCAGCAAAATTTCTCAGACATATCTTCTTTTGAAAATAAGAAAATTGTCATGATTTAGGTCTCATTTGCTAAAGGGTTAAAGAAGTTTTTTTTCTTGTAAGAAGATTTATTACCTTCTTTCTCTCAAGATTCCTATGTAGCATGCATGTGGATGACAGCAGCTTATGATTTCCTCATAAGGGAAGAACAATTAACACATGCATTGTTTGGACAAGTGTTCTTTGGGCTCCCGCTGTGTGCTCAGCATTATCTTAGATTTTTAGGAGAATTTGAAAAAGTCAGAGGCAGTTTCTCCTGTCAAGGAATTGTCAATGCAATGGCAGGGTGGAAAGCAGCACTACAAGAAGGGGCATTGGCAGGTAAGCCGAATGGTTTGATGCCAGGAACCTCAGTGGACATTGGGGCCTCAATCTTTCCCTGTGTCCAAATGAGGAAGGAGTTTGACTCCAGGTATGACTCTTCCTCACCTGTCAAGTAAGCTGCAGTCACTGCTACAAACCAGGTCCTTCCTTCTGTCTTTATAGCTTCATCTTCGATATTTTGATTTCTATCTCTAGAATACAGAAGGCACTCCTCCAAGGCCATTGAGTAACAAAATGGAAGGAATCTTGAAACTAAATGCCAGAGTAGCAGTTGGTGAATGGTTGTCTCTTGACTTGGCTTGAGATAAATCAGGGAAAGTCAGAATTAAGTTTGGTACTGAGTTAGGTCATTATTCATTGTTTATTTCATTAAGTTCACTAAACATAACCACTCACAGGACATCTGCTGGCAACACTTTGGTTGGATCTAGCTTCTTTCCTAGTTTTCACCAGCATCTTGATGACCATCCTCTACCTCCTGAAAGGAGTCCTGCCTATCTTCAACTGTGATAGCCTGGAGTCTGCCAGGACAGATTATACACACAAAACACACACACACACAACACAACACAACACAATACAACACAACACAACACAAATAGCAACCCAAGACCAAGAAGTAAGTGAAAGATTCTGGGAACAGAAACTGGTCCCAGGTCTTATTAAACCACTAGTGGGGAGGTACTGAGGAACATTAACTGTTGTGCTTTGCTTTTCATTTTAATCCAAATTAAGATTTCAAACACTTTGTTGTGCACTAAATGAGTATGTCTTCTAATATTGAATTCTTAAATTCCAATGTGATAGTGTTTGGCAACAGGTGTAGCCTTTGGAGAGGAGCAGATTTAAATGGAGCCATGAGTTAGGGCATTTGCCATGCATGCGGCCAACCTGGGAAGGACCCAGTTTGATTCCAGTATCCCATATGGTGCCTAGCCTGCCAGGGGTGATTTCTAAGTGCAGAGCCAGGAGTAACCCCTGAGCACCGCTGGGTGTGGCCCAAAAACCAATCAATCGATTGATCAAGTTGTAAAAAATAATAAATAGGGCCATGAGGATTGAGCCTCTATCCTGATTAGTGTCCTAGTAAGAAAAAAAATACCACATCTCTCTCCGTCTGTTTGTCTGTCTCATCTATCTTTCTCTCTTTCATTTGTAAACACCACAGAGGGATAGTCTGCAAATCAGAAAAGGATTGTGGCTGGAAGCTAGCAAGTTTGCTGACACTCAAATGTCCAGTTTCAGACAGATTAAATGGACCCTGAGAATTAAATGTGCCAGAGCTGGGTCATTTTATCATAGAATTCTGAGATGGCCAACACAAACTTTAAGTTCAAAATCTCAGGAGAAAGTTAACTGAATAGGGGCCGGAGAGATAGCATGGAGGTAAGGTGTTTGCCTTTCATGCAGGAGGTCATCAGTTCGAATCCCGGCGTCCCATATGGTCCCCCGTGCCTGCCAGGAGCATATTCTGAGCGTGAAGCCAGGAATAACCCCTGAGCACTGCCTGGTGTGACCCAAAAACCACACACACACACACAAAAAAGAAAGTTAACTGAATAGGAGTAAATATTCACAATCAAAACAGAAGATAAAGGAGGGCTGGACAGATAGTACAGTGGACAGGATGTTTGCCATGCATATAGCCAACCTGGATTCAATCCTCAACATCCTAGATGGTTCCCTGAGCACTGCTAAGAGTGATTCTGAGTGCAAAGCCAAGAGTAATTCTTTAGCATGGCCAGGTGTGGCCCAAAGCCCTACTCCCTCAAAAGATACCAGATAAAGGGTTAATATCTAGTATATAAAAAGTACATGCAAAGATCAACAATAAAAATAAATTTAAAATTATAAAAAAGTGGGTGGAAGAAATGAACAGGAACTTCTGATGAGACAAATGAGTGGACAATAGGCAACTGAAAAAATTCCAATATCACTTATTATTAAGGAAATCTAAAACAAGATGACAATGAGATAACACTCACACCAGTGAAAATCGTATATGTCAGAAACAGTAAGAAAAATGTGTGTAATGGGGATGTGGTGAAAGAGAAATTCCTTTAGTGCATTGCTATTGGGAATGTTACTTGGTTCAATATTTATGGAAAAATATGTAAATATCTCAGTAAACTAAGAATTGAGCTGCTGTCTAACCCAGAAATTCTACTTCTAGATTATCTATATATAGAACACAAAAAACATTCATTTAACAAGACATATACACCAATATTCATTGCAGAACTTAGTACAATAGCTAAGCTATGGCATCAACCTAGATGTCCAACAATAGATAATAAGCTCACAAAACAGTATTATATATACACAACATAAAACTGTGGTATATATTACATAGCCATAAGGAAGGATGAAATCATGCAATTCACTGTAACCTGGATCGAAATGGAAGATAACATATTAAGTGAAATAAGCAAGAAGAATGACAAACACAGGATATTTTCTTTTATATATGGTATATAGAATTGGATGAGGGAATGCAATGTTTGAGAAGGGGATGCCTAGATCACCTTTGACCCCAAAGTATAGGGAGGATAAAGGAAGAAATCAAGGGGCTGAGGGAGAAAGATGAGAAGCATTGGGGATTCAAGGGATCCAAACACATTGCTGATGTAAATGAGTGATATAGGTAAACATCCAAGCAGAGAAAAGAATGCTAAAGCCAAGAGATCCACACTTTAACAACCACAATTTAAAATGTGACTATCAAAGTGACATGATGAAAGGTGAGTAGATGAGAGAAAACCTGGGGACTCTAGTGGCTTGGGTATAGAATGTCTAAAATCCTGATATGAATACTTTTTTAGATCATGATTCTTTAATTTAAAAAAATTAGTGGCTAAAACAATACCTTTATGGAGTCCAGGAGGTCCTCATATCTCACAAGCTTAAACTGAAGTCCTGGCATGTTTGTGTTCCTTCTGGAGGCTTTGGGAAGAGTCTGTTTCCTTTTTCTAGAGTCTCTCTCTCTCTCTCCTTAATTTGTGCATGTTCCTTCATTTCAAAGCTTCTATACTAGGTTGAATCTTTCTCAGGCTGCTTCTTATTGGTTTTTTGTCCTGAATGATTCATGGGACTACAATGGGCCAGACTGGATCATCAAGGATCATTTTCCCATCTCAACATCCTTCACTCCATTTCTACCTGAAAATATTTTTTTTAGCCTATTCTCAGAATGTGGACACTTTGGAGAAGTCCTTTGTTCAGCACAGTGAGATTCTGTACCCTCACTAGCCTTCTGAAACTGTTTATAAAATAAAAGAAAACTCTCCTGTGCCCATGTCAAAGGCACTGTCCTTCCCTTGAACCCCAACATTTGTACCCCAAAATTTTGTACCCCAAAATTTCTCAGACCCTCTCATCTCCTGCCAATGTTTGTGGGAAAAAAATCCATCAAATATGACACATGGTCTCTTGCAGAGACATAGAAAATAACCTTGGATGGGGATCCAAGGCTTGGGGAAACTGAGGCAGGTCCTAAGCCTTGGGACTGGCCTTCAGATTGACATTGTTTTTCTTGCTTGTAAAATAAGGAAACAGACATGGCTCATCTCTTGCAGCCTATTTGGTTCAACCTTTTTCTAAATTATGACACGTGCATAATTCTCTTATCTTCCTGCTCTTTTTCCTGCCTCTCCCTGATGTGATTCGCTGCTGTGGAAACATAGGCATGGGCCCCACAGCTATCATTCCTCTCTTGTCTTTCATTTTTCATTTCTTTCTGAAATTCATCTTCTGTCCTAGATTTCAAGACCATCCCCTGAATTCATTTCTTGCCTTTTTGTTTTCAGAGTCACCCCTGGGATTTAGCTGTTCGTTCATTTCAGGTGCCTGCCTCATTTGAGACATGATCCCTCTATAATTGTAATATGCCTGGACTTGTGCTTTCTGTATGATTAATCAAGTTATGACCCCGGCAGCGTAGGCCTGTTTCAAACTTTTATAAGATGCCTGGGAGTTCCAATGCTATTTGGGGGAAGATATAAATAGGAGTTGTTCATTTAAAAGTCCTCACAGGTGTTGAAAAGCAATCACCCAGTAACACCAAGGTACAGTATTAATATTTTTTCCAGAAAGATTCTATTTCTACTTGCAGGCAGACTTGCAAAGTTTGTACTTTGCAAAACTAAAAGCGGGGGGAGTCTTCCTATCCACATCGGTCAACACTTATCTTTCAAACAGCTTTCTGGACCTAAGTCAGTGGAAAATTAATTTCATAATAGAACCACAGCTTTCTTCTTGGGAATTTGAGATGTTTGCTCATTGCCAAAAGCACAAGGCTAGAAAAGATAGTCCCTCATGTAACAGATACGACTTCATAAATGTGAGCTCAGGGTAATCCCTTAGAATTCGGAGCATCATTCATTTCTAAAGTGGTGAGGCAAAAGGCCACCACAGGTTCTCCTTGTTTGGAAAAATGACCCAGGCATTGGTATTGCCCCTGGCAATGACTCAGCATGGCCTCCATAAAGTCAACTCATTGCTATTTTTTCAGATGCAAATTGGTCCTTTGATTACTTACTGAGTATCTAACACCCATTCAATATTGTCACTAGATTGGGTATTTGGTCAACACATCCTGTGACTCCATAGCTCCAACCCAATCTCTTGTTTCTTTTACTTGCAATCTCAATACTTCTGTAAACTAAATCAATTGGTTGTAACCTGCCACCATATTGATTTCCCCCAAAATCTCGGGATGACACTAGTTTATTCTGATGTTTTCTCATAGATTGTATGACAATATCAAAATGCTTAAACATACATCTGCTCTCCTGACCATCTGGCCTCATAACTAGAGGGTAAACCTTTAGAAATACTTTCAGAGGCTGAAGGTACAGTAGGTAGGGAACTTGTTTTGCTTGTGGCCAACTCAGGTTCAATTTTCAGGTCCCCATAGGGTCATCTCAGCCCTACCAGGGGTGATTCTTGAGCAAAGAAATAGGAAAAACTACTAACACTGTCAGATGTGGCTCTAAAATCAACTTACTCTCCAGTAGAATATATTTTAAATTCTTTCCTAGACTGCATTTAAAATATTTTCAATTGAAAGTCTGTGGTATATAATGTATTGATATTGGTTTCCTATGCACAGAATCCAACACCACATCTATTGCCAGTGTACTCACCGCCTCTCCCAAAGGCCCCAACACCCCTCACTCTATAGTACCCCCAATTCAGTTTATGGACCAATTCTCCCATTATGTTGCCTTTGACCCTTTGTTGTCACACATATGAATGAGAGATCACTATCACCCCCTTTCTTTCTGACTGACTTCACTCAGTCTGATATCCTCTCTCCCATATGTCTTGTTGTAAATTGTATAATTTCATTGAGTTAAATTGCATTTCATTGTGTATGCACACCACAACTTCTTGATACTTACACCTACTTGATCTTTGTACATGCTATTTGCTATAGGTCAGATATCTTTTCCCTCTGCTCTACCTTTTATATCATGATTACTCTTCCAAATCAAGTTCAAATGCCACTTCTGTCTATAGGAAAGATGAGGAAGAGAAGTCAACTCTGAGTTATCCCTATTTCTATAATCACTGGATATATTTAGATGTGTCACTATTTGTCCTGTCTCTGAGTATTATTACCACACTGTACTTTATTTTTCTTAAATCCAAAAGATAGATGAAACTATGTGTCTCATCTCTGTGTCTATCTCTCTCCCTCTGACTCATTTTACTCAGCATAATAGTTTCCATGTCTATCCATGTATAGGAAAATTTTATGACTTCATATTTCCTGACAGTTACATAGTATTCCATTGTGTATATGTACCACCGTTTCTTTTTTTTAATAACTTTTATTGTGACCAAAGTGAATTACGAATATTTCACAGTAATATTTAAGGTACATAGTGACAATGAATCAGGACCATTGCCACCACCAGTATTGCCCTCCCTTCACCCCTATTCCCAGCATGCATCCCATATCTCCCTCATTTGATCCCCGGACTGCTAGTGTAACTGCTCCCCTCTGTGTATAGCTTGTTGTAGATTGGGTATCGATTCTGTTGTCATTGACTTTGGGTTTGGTGTTTGAGTCTGATCATTTTTTTATTCCCACTCAATGTTCATATGATTGTTTGGTCTTGGTACCCTCCATTTCCCCCCCTTAATCCACGAGGCAGAAAAAGATGATTGAAGTTATGTGGTTCTGTTGGGAAAAAGAGAAAAAGAAGCAAACACAATAAAAGAACTAAAACTGGGAGGTTTCTGTCTAAAGGTTATAAATATCAATTTAAAAGAAGAAAAGAAAAAAAGAAGAAAACAAAAACAAAACCCCCCAGCAACTACAAAAAAAATGTGCCCAGCTACTAAAAACAACCACCATTATATAATAACCACGAGAGTGAAAAAGGAAGAAGAAGAAGAAGAAGAAGAAGAAGAAGAAGAAGAAGAAGAAGAAGAAGAAGAAGAAGAAGAAGAAGAAGAAGAAGAAGAAGAAGAAGAAGAAGAAAGGGAAAATAGAAAAAAGAAGTAAAAGAAAAATAAATAAGAAAAAGAAAAAAAGAAGGCAGGAAGTAGGGCTGGTGTGGCAAGGTTCTGTGCTTTTTTTCCATAGGCACAGTAAGATTTGGGGGGGAGGATTAGAAAGGAAATTCCCTTGGTCTAAGAGATATAGGATTTCTTCGCCCTTGAAGCATACTGCCATGTGAACAACTACAGGCTCCATACATGCTCATTTTCACACCACAAGGTCTTTTTATGGTGCCAGGAAACTTTCTGCTCAGTTGTGGATGATAACACCACGCCTCTGTAGCTAGAGTTCTTGGTATTTGTGCTGGTCATAGGATGAAGACTAGGATAGTCTTTATGGTTCTAGAAGTTCTGTTCCATCACTGTTGTTGTAATAAGTCTTCTGTAATTAGTGGTCTTGGTTTTTGTTCAGAACCCTGGACAAAGCCTAGGATGGAGACTTTCATTATGGTTCCAGAAGAGCTGCTCAGTCGCAGTTGTCAAAATCAGACCTCTAAAATGTACCATAATTTCTTTAGCCTCTAATCTGTTGTAGGGCATCTGTGTTGTTTCCAGATTATGAATATTGTAAGTAGTGCGGCAATGAATATAGGCATGTAGAAGGCATTTTTGTACTGTGTTTTTGTATTCCTAGGGTATAAACCCTAAGAATGGTATTGATGGATTAAATGGGAGCTCAATTTCCAGGTATTTTTTTTAAATAAATATCCATATTGTTTTCCAGAAAGGCTGAACTATCCCTTCCTCAGGGAACCTCAGTTTTTTCCTTTAAGATCCATTAGTCAGTTGGATGAGGCCCATCCACATTACAGAGGATAATCTGCTTTTCTCAGAATCTGTTGATTCAAATGCCAGTCTCATTTGAAAAATACCTTCACAGTTCCATTTACACTAGAGATTGAACAAGTATTCGAATGCTGTGGCCTGGTTAAACAGACAAACTCAACACATTAGCAGAACCTTGTTTTTGTCAATCTTGGGTCCTTACACCTGAGGATTTCTGAGTTTCTTTCCTGCTCAGAATTCCCAGCCTTAACTTAGTACTTGGCATCATCCTTTCTTTTTAGTTTGATTTTTTGTTATTTGTTTGGGGGTCACACCCAGTGGGGCTCAGGGGTTACTCCTGACTCTGATTTCAGAAATCACTCCTGGAAGGCTTGGGGGACCATATAGAATGCCAGGAATTTAACCCAGGTTGGCTACTTGGCAAGGCAAATGTCCTCCCTGCTGTGCTATTGCTCTGGCCCCAAGGCATCATCCTTTCTGCACCACTTTCCTCTCCATTGGCTAGGATGGACATGTCCAGTGCCAGCTCCCTGTACTGTGCACCTGGAGTACAGAAATTTCCTTACTGCTCTCTTCCAGCTGCGACCCCCCACCCAGGCTACATGTGTGATGAGGTGGGCTTTTTTCTTTTATTGAGACCTATTCTTTACCTATCCTTCTGCTCAAGAACACAGACACTATTGATTGCTTCCTCCCCCAAGGTATTTCTCTGTCCTCTTCAATTTCTGTACTCCCTGGCATGAAACTGTACAGTTCATCTTTCCAAGTCCTATATACTACCCTCTCCCTCTCTTGTCATCTTACCTTATAGACCATGGCTATTTTCATTTTGACCTCAGAGCCTAGAATTATTTGGCTTATCTTTATCTGTAACATCATCCTGTTTTCCCTCTACATATCTAATTCTGGACATGAAAAGAACTATAAATTTGGAGCTATAAAATGCTTACCTAGTTTCCAAAACACTAATGTACTAGTTATTTTTGAAGAAAATGCTCAGAAACTTAATGGCGTAATACTGACCAAATCATTTAACTTGTCTGTATGGTTTTGGTAAATCAAGATTTAGCCCAAGATTCAGCTGGGAAACTCTTCTACTCTCCAGACATTGGCCAAGGTTAATTGGTGTATTTCATGGACAGTTATTCAAGACAACTTCAACAGACATACTTGTTTACTACTACTTCGCTGATACTTAAAAAATAATCCATCCCAGTGTTGCAAGAAAGTACAGAGGATCCTCCACTTACCTTCATCTCTCACTGAAAATCAAAGATCAGGAGCTCAAGGAGGACTGGGCAAGGAGTTAAAGGGTAGAAATGAACAAAGGGGAAAATGGCAAAATTGGGAGAGGAATTTGATAGGCCACAGGAGGGCAAGGTACATATGTCTGCCCCAGGAAAGCCCTAGCACTTGCTAGTGTTTAAAGAAATGAATGAATCAAAGCCCAGGGAGTACTCTGAGGAGTGACAAAAGGTTGAACTCCTCCCTATCTACCAGGATCTAGGCAAGGGTGAGTCCTGAGGACCAAGGAGAGATTGCACAGAGAGGATTCTACACACTGCTGGACCCCACTTACCCCCTCAACCTCTGCCTCTGGGGTCTTTTTTTTCCTTCCAAGCTAGGGGAGCAAAACACTGATCTCAAGAACTCCAGGCCTCTAGGGTCCATGGGAGCCATTTAACCTTTGCCTCCTGGGTTTCCTCCCACAAGGAGTGATGGGGGAAATTGATAGTGACCTCCATTCCCCATGATTATGAGGATTAACTCAACTAGACGTGCAAAGTACTTTTACAATTTTATTTTCAGGGCTAAGAAGGCCAGTAGGCCCCTTGTGGGGCCTTACCAATAGGAAAGTTCCCAACCCGATTCCAATTTCCAGATAGAGATCAGAAAGGGTCAGAGCAAGGACATCAGAAATCAAGTAGGGAAGGAAGAGAGGGCAGGCAAGGGACAGTAAGATGAGGGGAAGTCTTTTCTGAGTGGTTGCATGGTGAGAAGGAATTCAGATGTCTTAGACTTCTTGTCCAATCAGAGTGTTAAGCGGGAACTCAAATGCCTAAGACTCCTTATCTAATCAATGACCAAGGTAAGACTTAGACACCTCTAAGATATATTAATACCAGTGACATTTCTAGCAAGCTTTCCAAAAGTAAAAAGGGACAGAGGTTTTTATTCTCTTCATAGTCTAAGCTGATAACCTCATATGTGATAGATAATTTAAGTCATTTCAGGATGAGACACTGGAGTAATAAGTAATTTATGAAACCAAGAGTGATTTAAAGCTAAGGTCTTAAAATTAACCAGATTTCCCTAAAAAACACATCATTATCCTTACCTTTTTGTTTGAAGACAAAAAGAGAATGAAAATGACCTAATTAACTCTCAGTATTCCAGAGGAAAGTTTCTGGATGAGAAAACTGCCCTGAAATTTGCAAAGTCCCCTATGGGCACTTTCGTGCAATGGGACACATGTGGTTTTGGGGACTGATCCAAGAGAGAACAGATCATTAGACCTGGTAACTCCCTACCCTCATGTAGAAAACATTGAACTCTCATGTGGATCAGGGACCCCTTAGTTTCAGTGCCAAGTTCTCCATTAAAGCTCTTGATAGCTTTAATCAACACAGAAGCACTACTTTTTTCTATCACAATTAACAAAAACATTTGAAGTGCATGGTCCTCAATGTATTACCAATGTAAAAAGGATAAATTCTATTGGAAATACTGTAGTTATCTAATAAGATAGAGATCTTTAAATTAAAAAAAAAAAAACAACAAAATATCTTGAACACAGAGTTCTGAACCTCAAGAGCATCCATTGAGAAAAAAAATTTTTTTCCCAACAATATTATAAAATAGCTCAAAGAAGTGAGTGGAAGAATTGCTTAGATAGTATCCCGGAGTCCCCAAACTTTGGGGTCCCATTCCATCAAAGAGGGGTGCAAAAGGGATAAAGGTTGTTAGTGGGATTGGAACTGTGTGTGGGGTACACGCGCCGGCATGTATTTCTTTAACCCCCGGTCAATACACTGTCAACAGAACGGACTCACTATTCAGACATTCTGCGGATCATTTTTCTCTCTCAAGAAACTCAGCCTAAGACTTGGAGAGAAAAGGAACTCAGAGGACTCTGGGGAAATAAAAGAGTGGACCCAAGTTTCCCTCAGCCTGGTCAGCAGCGGGGTCTCTGCTCAGAGGGCAACCCGATAGTGAAGCTAGAATCTCTGTCTATCGATGTACTAAATTGACGCCAATGAAAAGAATCCTCCCCAGACACAAAAGTACACTTGTTTTCCGAGCCATGTCTCCTGAATGCAAGCTTTTCAGGCCCTCCTCCGGAGGAGTTAACGCGTGCTTGCTTTCAGCAGAGGCAGAGCCTCACGCTACCGTTTTCGAAAGGATTTGCTTGCAGAGGTGACCTGACCACTTGCTCATTAAGACACTGGGGGACTGTTCTTTCCTAACATCTCATAATACAAACTCACCAGGACACTAAGGAGTTTGTTTAAAATCACTGGTGATGGAGAGTCAAGCCAGAATATAAGCAGGATGGACATGACACCCCCCAATACCCCCGCCCAGTCTACAGTCATCTTTGCTGGGCCTCTATTTCCTCCTTCCACTCAGGAGCATCTCAGTTACCTGCTGTTAAGCATCTTGGCCTTATCTTTGTGTATCCAATGCCCCTTTCTCTTTTCCAAAATGACTAACAGGAATTCAGGGTATTGTGTTGAATTTTAATGGGTTATTTTGTCTCTCGTGTGTTGGTTTCCGAAATGTCCCAGAGTGGCTTGCTCTCTTCTATGCCTTTAAAACAAATGTGGGGAACGCACATCTCTATTGAACATGGCAGTCAGCATATCTTGAACCACCAGCAAAGCTTAGTGCTAAATAATTTGGTAGGAAAACCATCCTGGAATTAATCATTTCTGGTCTTGGAGTTACTTGAAGTCACAAGTTCAGGGAGTAGGCAAACTGCCTTTGGGTCTGTGCAGTTGGTTGAATCTCTATACATTTGAACCTCAGTAGAACATACATATGGCTTATGGAATCAGAAGAGCCTAAGGTTCCTTTCTTCCTTACCCCTTCTCTACTTCTTTTCACCTTTCCTTGTTTGCTTCTTTCACTCTTTCCCTTTCTTCCTTCTTTTCCTCCTCTCTCCCTTCCTTCCCTGATTTCCTCCTTCTTCCTTCTCTTTTTCTTTCCTTTCCTCAAAGAGGTGACCTGACCTCTTATAATTAAGACACTGGGGTACTTCCTTGCTTCCTTAATCTCTCACCTCTTTTCTTTCCTTCTGCTAGTCCTTCCATTTTTCCTTCCCTCCTTTTTTCTTCTCATCCCTCATTTCTTTCTACTCTTCACTCCATTTCCTCCTGTTTTGGGCCTTCCCATTTCCTCCATTGCTTTTCTTCCTCTTTCATTTCTTCCTACTATGACTTTTCCTTTTTTACTTTAACAAAATCTTAATCTAGAAATTTTCCTATAGATTTTTTTTACTATCCCAGCTTCTGTGTCATGAGAGAACCTATGACCAAAGACTGAGGTTTACTTGATTGAACTTGGTGTGAGCCATGCTAAAATTTTCATGGACATCTCTCACCTTTGCCAAGATTACCTGAAGAGATTGTGCTTTACTGTATAAGGTAGCAGCCTCCCTTTACCCTAAGCAGAGTGTGGTCTGATCCTGGATATAAGTCTCAGATCTCAGTGAAATGGGTGCATTAGAGTCAGCTCTTCTATGTGCAATTCTTTGCAGTTTCACATAATTAGAATGTACTATACAGCAATAGTCTTAGGTAATAAGCCGACTCTCTGCATTAATGACACATATTTTTCATTTTCTTGCTAAGATAAGCAATAATGTTGTTTTTTCAAGTGCATCATTTTTATCTTTGCTTAAAACCCTATTTGGATAAATGAAATTAGACAGGTAAACATGTCAGTCCATCAATATATTATTAGAAGCAGTCAACAACAGTTCCTATAAATAATCATCCCTTTTCCTCTTTACATTAGATTGCATCATCCCAGCTATTCAAATAATAGCACAAACATTGCTGACCTAAGAAAGTTACTGCAGTAGTGAGTGTTGTAGCCTGTCTGCACCAATCCCAGCATCAAGCTAACACAACATGCCGACTATATATTTTCACATCATGAGTCTTAGCTAATCCGTGTTTTCACCAAAATTGTTCAGTGGGCTTCATCTCTTGGTAGAATCTGGTGTATACAGAGTTCTGTTTGTCAATAACAATCTCCTCTCTTTCCATCATTTTTGTCCTTCCTCTTCCTTCCTAAAAGTATGTATTTTGTCTTACCTTGAACAGCTGTGTACTTTCTATTAGCAGGTTTCTCTTTACATTGTCCTTTTTTTTCTTTATTTAAACATCTTGATTACAAATATGATTGTGATTAGGTTTTAGTCATGTAAAAAACACCCCCCTTCACCAGTGCTACATTCCCACCACCAATGCTCCAAATCTCCCTCCATCCCACCTCGCCCCCACCTGTACTCCAGACAGGCTTTCCAGTTCCCCCTTTCATTCACATGATTAGGCAGTTCTCAGTGTAGTTATTTTTATAACTGCACTCACCACTCTTTGTGGTGAGCTTCATGAAGTGAGCTGGAAGTTCCAGCCCTCCTCTCATTGTCTCTGAGGATTGTTACAAAAATGACTTTTATTTTTCTTAAAACCCATAGATGAGTGAGACTATTCTGCGTCTCTCTCTCCCTCTGACTTATTTCACTCAGCATGATATATTCCATGTACACCCATGTATAGGAAAATTTCATGACTTCATCTCTCCTGACGGCTGCATAATATTCCATTGTGTATATGTACCAGAGTTTCTTTAGGCATTCGTCTGTTGAAGGGCATCTTGGTTGTTACTTTTTCACATGACTTTTCCCCTTCCTAACTGCCCTTGGAAATCCCTAGGATCATTCCTCCAATCCCACAGTCCATTGAGACATCCTAATTCTCAGAGAAGTGCCCTTATGTCCTTTGCCCTTGTTTATTTAATTGTTGTTTAATCTTTAATCTTTCCCTTGTCAGTGCCATTTGACAACTGGTGATATCATTCCTACTATAATATGTATTTGCAAAAAGACAAAGTTAGTGTCATCTTTGAAGAGCTATAGTCTTTGCATTTAGCAAGTACTCCTTGATACAGTGAACCAAAGGGCTGTGATGGCCATCTATGCACCCACATGACAGACTCAGAACTAATAACATAACAAAGGATACAAACTCAGACTGTATCACAATCACCTCCATACTTTGTGACCAGTTTTCTTCTAACAACAAAGACATGATTCTTAAGAGAAAACTAATAGAGCCAGTAGAGGAAAATAAGTTATAATTTCTCAAAATATATTCTTAGGAAGATAAAATGACAAGTCTCAGAAAAAAAGACAAGACAATTATTTTCACATTCCATACTGATGAAGATATTTAGTATTTACTAAATGTTGAATTCAACCATAAAGAATAATAACCCAATTAGAACAAAGCAAGACTTGAGCAGACACTTTTTCACCAAAGAGTATGATGGATGGCAAATAAACATGAAAAAATGTTTAATACCATTAGTCATTAGTTATATAAATGCAAGTTATAGTTAGACACAACATACATATGAGAAATTCTAGAAGTGGTACAGTACCAAGTGTATTGAGATTCTGGAGTGACTAATCTCTCATGATTTCTGGTGATGGTATACAATGGTGGTTCTATGCTGCAAAAGTTTGACAGTTTTTAAAGAAATACACATAGCACAAATGCTTTCATCGCACTCCTGGATATTTATTAAAGGGAGATTAAAATGTATATTCACAACAAAACCTATACTGAAATGTGTGTCTCAAATTTGTATATTATAACTCCAAACTAGTAACAACTCCAAACCTTTAAACAGGTCATGGATAAGTCAATTGTGCTGTATCTATATATAAGTATACTTAGCAAAAACAGGATATCAAATTGTTCATAACTTTGTGCAACTTGGATATATCTCAAGATAGTATTTGTTTAAAGAATTTTTGTCATGGGTTTGGTATAAATCCTGGATGAATCTGTGTGTAACATCTTTTCAACATGTAAAACTATAGTGAGGATGAATACATTAGCAATGGCTGAAGGAGAAAGTTAGAAAGGGAGTGTTGATAAAAGAGAACATGAAGAAATTTCTTTAAGGTGAAGGAATTGTGTATCATGACTGTGGCAATATTTATAGGATGTAAATTTTTATAAACATACATTCATGTAAGGACTATTGAAATCATAGTCATGTTTTTACCTGGATCAACTGTACTATAACTGTGTCAACTCTTGGTTTCAATAATACTGTGGTTAAATCCAATCCTAACACTGATGTTATCATCAGGAGTGAAGAGTGTACAAAAATTCTCAAAATTAATTGAATAGATACTCCTGAGTCTTAAATGTTTCAAGATTAAAAAGATCTATTGGAAACTATGCATGAACACACAAAATTATAATTCTACTAAGTTCTACAAAGAAAAAATATAATGAGGAGAAAGTAGCCTATAGAGGAATGGATCTGCAGCACAGGCTTGAAAATAAACTGAGATCTAAAGGAAGGGTAGAGGTTAATGAGGTGAAAAGGTCTCTGAGGTTGATTCCAACTCCCCCACTTAGGAAAAGTTCAATAAGGTAGAAAAATAGTTCTTTCTGTGAACCTCCAAAGTTGAAACATGTGAAAATTCAGAAAAGCCAATAACAACCTCATCTAAGGCAGGTTAGGTTGCCTAATATAGACGACCCCTAAAATGTTGGCAACTTAGAAGGGCAATGGGTAGGAAAAAATGGAATGTGGTATACCCCCAAGAATAGTCATATCCAGAGGCTCTGCAGAACTATTAGCAAGAAGTTAACCACTATTCCTCAACCCCAACCAATTCCCATCCATATGTGGGAATCTGTGCATGAAATATGTGAGTAAAGTAGGTCTGTGAGTCTAGGAAAGAATAAATATTACAGTTTATACTCTTCTTTCTAGCTTTTTTAATCTTCTCCCACAGTCTGGTATCTCTGCCCAAGGCCTGCAGGTCAGCCAAATAGAAAGTTTGATTCTAGGGCCGGGCGGTGGCGCTCGAGGTAAGGTGCCTGCCTTACCTGCGCTAGCCTAGGAGATGGACCGCGGTTCGATCCCCCGGCGTCCCATATGGTCCCCCAAGCCAGGAGCGACTTCTGAGCGCATAGCCAGGAGTAACCCCTGAGTGTCACCGGGTGTGGCCCAAAAACCAAAAAAAAAAAAAAAACCAAAAAAAAAAAAAAAAAAAGAAAGTTTGATTCTAGTTCTAAGTTCCCCATCCAGTCAACCACTTTACCTCTTTGGACCATTGCCTCTTTTCTTGAGAGTAACTTTGGACCAAGTGACCATTCAAATCACTCTGCCCTTATAACTTTTCATTTAGGGTTTTGTGTTAGGGTCACATCCTTCTATGCTCAGAGATCATTCCTGTTTGGAGGTACTGGGATCAAACCCAGGCTGGTCTTGTACAAGCAAGTGCCATATCCTTTGTACTATCTCTCTAGCCCCACATTTACTCATTCTGGGTCCTGATACTCCAACACCTGTATTCAAATTATCCTTCCAGGATTTTGCCTATGATCTCACCTTGATAAGTACATCCCTAAAAAAATGGAGGGCAGTTGTCACTTACAAAAAAGAAGCCTCTTTTCAAAATCAGTCTTTTGCTAAAGAGTTTCATGGTGATTTGGAAGCTCAGACATAGGCAAGAATCTCATCTAAGGTCCCAGGATATAACCTTGTGGTCAAATACAAAGAACTGTTTCACTCACTGAGTTCCAAAGAAAATGAGATACTGAAGATACTATTATATGACCCTCAGCTAAAGGAGAATTTACATTTTCTCATAATAGTTTTTTGACTGAGCTAATATTGATACATTTAATGCACGTTCTAACATTTTAAGCTAAAATGCTATTTTTAACAGAGGGACTCTGCTCAGAAAGATTTAAATTATATTCATTACTGATGTTGTATTTCATGATTAAAGCCATAACAGTGAGCCCAAATGACAGAAGAAATCTATTTGCTTAACAAGAGGTGGGGGGTGGGGTGGGCAAGTGGGAATTGAAAGAGTTTTTTCTTTTGTAAGATTTACATTTTTCTCCTGAACTGCCTTCAAAGCAAATTATTACTTACTTTCCCACCCGGTTTGATAAAATAATCGCAAATATTTTGAATGACTGCTTTGAAAGGTGGATTTAGAACAGTCAACATTCACAATGGTCAGGTGGAGGAGCACCGAATAGTTAGTAAGGTTTCATTTTAACTCTCAACCAACCAAAACAGAGGTGTTTATCTTGAAGCCTGTGAAGCAGAAGCATCTAATTGATCCCACTTGGGAGACAGACAGTGAATAATGGGCCATTATATTTTGACGAGACATACAATTGCCTTGAACTTGTCAGGAGTTCAGGTGTGGAGATCCAGCTACCTGGGGCCGCGGCAGGAATGTGGCGGTCTGTGAGCTTCTGATCACGCATCTGCCTGCTGCAGCCCTTGTCAGGCCCGGCTCTATTTCACGGGAATAACTCACCTATTCACGAACAATGCGGTTCAAATTGTACTTTTCTTTAACACAACATTAACTCTCAAAGAGCTGGAAATTCAGCACTCGGTTCCGTGAGCTTAGATTGCAAATCAGTCACTGAGAACATTATATGAGCAGTAATCCCATTAAATATATCATCTTGCAAATATCTAAATCCAGTTAATTAACTTGTATTGCAAAAGAGCTTGGAGATAGAGTTTTCAGAGAGCAACCATACATTTTAGGACCCTAATTATACTTAAAGAAAATTCCAGGCTCTACTTTTCATACAAAATAGCTGAAAAACTGTCTTCTCAGGGGGAAAAAAATGGATTGATCGAGGCTACAGAGATGAGATTTGGACAGCAAAGACAATCAAACAGCTCAAAAATGAACTGGTTTCTTACATAAACTTTTTTTGCCTTGCAATGTAGGAAGCTTTTTTAATAAAAGGATTAAACAAAGTCAGCTGTTTTAATTAAAATTCATAGCAATACAATGTCATCTTTACAATGGCCATGGAAATTAACTAGCTCATGGATTTAGCTCTCTTTCAGAGTTCATAATGATCTGACTAACATAGACCCAAATATACAAGGCATATAAATTTTAAAACAATGATAACATGGGCTTAAAAGAAAATAATGATATTAAGCACCTCATAAAAATTATTAAAATAGCTGATAGCACAGACTTTCTATTGTCCAGCTTTCAGTAATGGTATGAGACATGTATGTTGCTATGCTGCTGTGTAGTTGTAAGCAATATTTCTTTACATCCTATGTATTTTGCCTAAAATTTGCAGGAAGATATTTTGTGTCTTTGTGTATGTGACTTTCCCACTCTCTTTACTGTTTGCTTTGAAATCTCCCTACAACACTCATCAACCGTCCATCTCCAGGGTTATTTGTCAGTAAGACAAATCCTTCCCCTTATATGCTTTTCATTATGCCTCATGAAAAATCCACACTCTCTTAAGTGTGAAATTCAAGACTGACTTATTTTGAAATAGTTTCAATTGTGGTTTCTCTTGACTAGTGTTCAATACAGACACATATATGTTTGGTATTCTCCAAAAGTCTATTCATAAAGTACATGAATATTTCTAACATGAATAAGTGTTCCCCCCAAAAATAGCTCACATTCTCTTGTGATGTATAAATCCATTTATAGATACGAAGAATTATACAATAAAATGTTTTTCAAGTTTCAGTGCCAATTGGAGACTTGGAACAGCACAGTTTTTACAAGATGTCAACAGGACCGGTTGATTCTTGTGAAGGTCCTGACCCCATTTAAGCATCATGGTTTATTATCCTAAGGAATGAAAGTCTGAAAATATTCAGAGATTCTCCTTAACAATATCATGCCCACAATCCAAATGTCACCAACATAAAACGTACTCCCTTAAATGTGACTTGGGTACTCGTACCAAAACAGTTCTAAGGAATTTAACGTACCCAAAGCAGATATATATAATTAAATAATATGCAATTATATAATTTATATATATATAACTGAGTTCAACTGCCTTCTTTAGATACTTTGCAATTGAAATCAATAGAAAGTGACTTAACATTTTTATGTTTTTATTTAAACACTGCAATTACAAACATGACTGTAATTGGGTTTCAGTCACAAAAAGAACACCGCCTTTCACCAGTGTAAAGCAGATATATATATTATGTATATATAATTATATATATATAATTGAGTTCAGTAACTGCTTTCTTTAGGCACTTTGCAACTAAAGTTGATAGAAAATGACTTAACTTCTAACACTAAAAAATAGAAAATCAAACCAATTAATTTCTTGATTAGTGTCAGTAGGAATTCCTGAGAGTGGGAACTTCAGAGGTATATAGACAGACAGACATATAATGTAATAATATTCATGTTGAGAAAACATTTAAAAACTTTATAGTCGTATTCTAAGGGTTTGCTTATTTTCTAAGTACTATTTAGCAATACGAATTTAGTATGTGAATTATTTATTCCTAAGAGCTCTTTGCTTTTGGTATCATATTCATTACTATTTGAAACCTATTCAAGGTCAAAATTCTAGCAAGTTGACATTGCTAAAGGCTGACATTCACATCCTAATTCATCCAATACCACTTTCTCTCTCCGAACCCCAACATTCCGCATTCTTACAGTACCCACTGTTGTTTTCATAATCACATTCTACAATCAGGAATATCCAAGTAAGAGAATTGAGTTTTGTTGAGAGAGACATGGGTTAGATGGATCCATTCTACAGAACATGAAAGCTCCATTGGGCTGAACTTGAGTGAAACTTTGAACATGAGAAAATGACAATGGCCTTGACAATCTGTATAACAGAGAGGGTCCCCAGATTCTCTCCTGGATCCCTTTCTTCCCTGAAAATACAAGTATTGCTTGGCTTTGGACACCTTTGGCACCACAGGAAGAATGATCTAAGAATTAAAAAGTCTTGAGTTGAATCAGGAGAATTAAAATTGGGCTGTGTGCATGAAAGGGTTAAAAGACTCCCAGGCTTCCTGGCTATTACATCCCCGGCCTCCTGGATCATGTTGTCTAGTAGCAAGGTCTCTGTTCCACAGCAAAGCAAAGGCCCATCCGAATGACAGTATAATTAGAAGTATCGTTGTAGTAATGATTCTTTTCATCTAGAGCACGAACAGAGGAAGGGCCCCTCGTTCAGCTAATTCCACCTGCTTCTCCTCTCACCTCTTCAGGCTCTTCTCCTAGGTCAGGAGCAGTGGTTAATACCAGGTGTTTGACAAGTCCTCAGACTTGGGGCTCATCAAACTAATTAAAGAGAAACACATCCAAATTCGATTGCATTATTTTCCTTGGGAAAAAAAAAAGCCTCCCATTCATTTGGCTTGGTGGCTTTGATTAATGAAAACAACAAAGGGTCTCTTGTTCCTGCAATCCACAACCACTTGGTTCGGGTTCAGTGGGCCCAGGCAGAGGCATCCAGGCCTAAATCTGGTCTTTCTTTCCTACTTAAAAATCCAAAGGGTAGAGAAGTTTCTGATCTTATCAGCCTCACCATGGCAAAAAAGGAAAAAACAAAACAAAAATCTTCATCCAGGAAGTCAATGGAGCCATGATTTATTTGTTTAACTAAAAGACCCTTTAGAAGACTTTTATTGTTTATTTGCCACACAGAATGAGTCCAGACATTAGGAAGTATTAGGTGTATCAATACATTTTAATGTCTGTCAAACTAGTAAATGTGAGAATGGTACCCTTCAAGAAACCTTTGTAGGATGTCCCCCCAGACCCAATATTTAGATTTGCACAGGTTGTCTACTATACGCCGCAGCCAACCCCCTACTAGTGCTCAATATAATGAACCAAGACATAGGAGGCTCTGATTTGGGGAGAGGTAATGGAGTTTTGTTTTAGAATAGCAGTGATTTGTTTTAATCAAAGGACTTTTAATTCTTATGGATAATTAAGCACCCAAAGTACATCTTGCACTGATTTGTTTGCTGTGTGAGCAAGCTATGTCTGCATAATTAACTAAGCATTTGAAGATAAATTTGAGCATTTAGATTAAATTTAGATTAAAATGCATATGCTCCTCCCGGGTTAAAAATACAATCCAACAGCCTTCTGCACTAATAAATTTAATATATTAAACAAAGCACAGGTATTTAAGATGTAGCTTTTAATATTGTTAACCAAATTCATCATGAGATTATGGCTTTACAATTCATAAGCCAGGAATATCTTCCCCAAGTCTCCAAACCCTAAAATGCCAAATTATCTACTCCACAACCCACTCATTTGGGATTGAGATACTCCATGTCATTTTAGATTATCTTTAAAATAGTTCTTTGCACTTTTCAACATCACTTTTAATTCTTTCCTTGATTTAAAAGAGAGACTTTTCTTTCAGCAAGTTTCCCTTAAAAATGTGAACTCATTTTTGTGAACTTAAATGTCTTACTGATTAAAATTGTTTAATGAAAAACATCTTTTCCTTCTACTTATAAAATGAATGCAAATCCAATCTCGTCAAAACCACTGCACCAGCTTTAATAACAATGAAAATTAGTTTATAGCTTAGAAATGAATTCACACCTATGATGTTCAATAGTTTTCAAATGTAAACTTTTCTTCTTTAATCGGCCAGTGCATAGCCAGCTGCTTCTCTTGTTTATCTGAAGTGAAGAGAACATTATCGGCAATAGAGTGTTACATGGAATCATTCAGGCTAGGCTTTCTATGGGGATTTTAAGACATGCTACTTCTATAACATGTAAATAGGAATTATACAATAGAAACAAAAGTAAAAATTGGCTTTTGGTTTCACCCACTATTATAAGCTTCTTAAAATATGCATAAAAGTTAAAAAATAAGAACTTTAAAAAATTCTTCAGGTAAACTAAACTAATACCACTTCAGTCATGGCTGGCTGAGAACATGGACACTGTGTCCCAGAGAAGAGAAAATGTTTTATGTTCCTATGTTTCTGTAGGCATTTTGGACATTTGGAGTCCTCCCTTGCATTCTAGAGAAATGCTGGTTCATTGCAAGGTCCAAGATTTAATGGTTCCTACTTAGAAACCCCCCAAACAGGGCCTTGATACCAACAAGTTGCTAAAATGAAAGTGATTTGGAACATGGTGGTTTGAAACTTCATCAACATTTGAAAGGGTCACAGTATTAAGTTTACAAAAGAGTTTGGAAATCCAATGATCTAGCATTCAATTTAAAGAAGCCACCTTGTTCTGATCTGTGAAACTCTTGTTTCTCCAAAGGACTCAAATTGTTTAAAAAACTAGGCAAAGATTTGAAACTGGCTAGAGAAGAATTCAGATGAATAAAGGCCTTATTTCCTTTTAACTCCACCATTACCTTGTAAAAGTCCTTAAAATGTGAAATGTGACCAATTAGATCTATTTTTTTCTTCCTTCAATTTAATGTGAACACTGAAAGTCAGATAGTTGAAGGTAAGTCAGCTGAGGCTTTCGCCCAAATAATTCTGAAATTCTCCTTTGATTCTTGTTCCACACATAGAATCCAATCAGTGGAAAATGTCAAATCTTACATCCCTTCCCTTGCTTCTTTTTAATGTTTGGAATTGCATTTTGGCATGTGTCTATTTGTCACATGTTAATGCTGAAATCAAACTCATTTGTGAGCATGTTATAAAACGCATTAAGAAAACTATTATCTCAAAGTAGTTGTAAACCATTTGAAATGTTATCAAGACTTTTCTTGACTTCTTGCTATAATCCTAACAACCACAAACTCAGCTCCCTTAATCAGACCCCTAAAGAAATTAGTTTTATCTGAAAAACAAATCTACCTTTCACTCTTCATTTCTATACCAAATTGGCTCCCCCCCACCACCACCTTCCAGAGTCTTCCTTTAACACCTAGGGAACAAAATCTCAACTACGAATTCAAAATGACAGATTTTGTGGGTTTTACTTTTCAGAGATGATGTCATTTGTGGGGAATTGTTGGGTAAACCATACACTCTTTTCAGAAACCTGCAATTACCTCTCTGAATAAAGAGATCAATGTCATGTTTCTAGAAATAATGGCTAATGATATGTCTCCCGAAAGGAAGTGGCGTTATTAATTACCTCACTGTGAACACACAGTTTATAGACAGCTCTGAGGGCCACTCTCCCAATTAAGTATAATGACTAAAGCTTCAGTTAGTCCATCTGTACAGCCTTCTAGATTAACAAGCCTGCAGCTTTACAAGCCTCCCCAGGCCCATAGAGAGTGAGGTGCCCTCAGAGGCATTGGACTGGGCTGCCAGAGATGGTATTATGACACCGCAGGAGGGCAAACCCACACCTCCTCCTTCCTTTTTCACCACTGCGCTTTGTTTCCAAGAAGCCACAATGATACTGGTTTCCATGACCAGGTGCATTCATCTATAGTATACATTAAAATACATATTTACATGCACACAACATGCATTCATTTTCATGTTATGTCCTTAATGGAAACTGGTCATGTAAAAAGTCTCAAATGAAATGACTATATTTATATGCTTATAGAGATACCATAAAAGAGTATATAATATTTCATGTCTTGTTAATTCTATCATAAATGCATATTTAAAATAGAATAGTAATCACAAAACCATATATTTGTATTAAAGTCTATTACACCAAACTCTATGAATCCATATTCACATTGAAAGACTTCAAGGAAAACATAACACAAAGTAGCCAACAATTTACTTTGTTCAAGATTAAAGACCTGTGGTCACAGCAATAATTCTGTACTGGGTAGGGTGTTTGCCTCGAACTTGGCTGACCTTGGTTCGATCCCCAGAATCTCATATGGTCCCCTAAGCCTGCCAGAAGTAATTCCTGAGCAGGAATACCCCCTGAGCATCTCCAGGTGTAGCCCCAAAACAAAACCAAAAAAAGACCTGAAAAAGTTTAATTATCTAGTACAGTGGTCGGCAACCTTTTTTTTCAACCGAGCCAAATCTCGCCAAAACCACGATTGAAATTTATTTTGAGAGCCACACAGGGCGCGCACTGACAGAGGCTAGGAGCAGAGTCTGGACTCCTGGAGCGGCCACCAGGCACTCAGAAGAGCCAAATTAAAAGTGTAAAGAGCCACATGTGGCTCAAGAGCCGCAGGTTGCCAACCACTGCTCTAGTACAATAGAACTTTGGTCATAAATTCATATTTGTTTGAAGTAAATTTGAGTCTTTTAAAGACCACGCTATCTCTTTCCATGGCAGCATCAATATAATTTATCACTGGGACACCAGTTCCATTGCCTCCTTATTATTTTCCTATGGGGTTAACATATAGAGATCTGAGCAAAGACTCAAGATCCTTAGGAATGGGTTTTTCAGAGAGCAAATGGGTAAGAACACTTTCCCTAAATCTACTTTTAATTTCCAGGTTCTTAATAACCTTCTGAGCATACCAGACTCTTCCCTGACAAGTCTGTAGCTAGAGCCAGGCACACATATGAACTCTAAGTCCATAGGATTTTTCTGCTGCCCTTGTCTATCCAGCCCCTGATGTATGGCTTCCACAGTGAGTTAGCCCTTCTACACCCCAATCTTACTTAACAGAATGAGGGTAGATTCAGAATTCCTCTTTCCAAGTCTCTTGGAAATCCTATAAGGGAATGGTCTAATGGGCAAGGGTCATGAGCACAGGTAATGGCCAAGGCCATGTCCTTACTAAAAGACAGAGACATCTTCTTGGTTATTATTACTTTGGCCAATCTGAAGGCTATTAAATGTAATGATTCACCCCAAATAGGGGTCATATAGAACCCTGGCCATTCCCCATGCAAGACCCCTGGGTGATTTCCAACCAGCTCTTAGGATCTGAGATGAGAATCAGGAACTAGCTTTCAGTTTGAACTGCAGAGTTTAGGCCTGTGTTTGAGTCAACTGTCTGTGCCTCTTGCCTCCCTTTCTTAAATTTCCAGTTTCTTCAGAGCAAACTTCAAGGATCCAAGCATTAGTATCTAAGAGAAGAAATGATGTGGCAAGATTGGAATCATATGTTCAGTGGGAAAGTTATCTTAAACATGTCTGAACATCTAGGTTTTCAATTTACTAAACTCCAAAATAAGAGTAGTGCAAAGTGCCTGGCAATTTGTTTAGTGCGGTCAAGATACTAACCAAATGTGGGTATTCTCAGCCCAGCTCTGAAAAGTGAAGCCAAGGCTTTATTGTTCAAATACCAGGAAATTGGAGATGCCCTCTATGTCTCAGAAAGTGCTAGACTCTCCATGCCCCCACCTGGACTGGAAGTGACCATTCCTAAAACAGGGGTAGGCAGTGGGTGTTATAGAAGAGGAGGTAAGTATATTGTACTTCTCTGTTTTATTTATTGTTTGCCCAAGTATCAGGACCACCCCCCTGAAGCTTTAATTTGGCTGCGTCTAAAAGGTTACATTACATAAATGTAAATTGTGCTCAGCTACTTTTGCATAGGAAAAAGCATAAATGCAATTTTTATATTCATTCCTAGAAAAATGCATTCAAATCTGTACCAAGATTTAGAAACCAAATGTTGATGGCAGAATTGTTTATGAAGCAAAAAATGAGAAAGAGCTAAAATTCCCAGACTGCTGAAATGTTTATAGTTCTGCAATGGAATACTATACAGTGAAAGAAAACTGATAAAACCTTATAGGTAACAGCTAGAAATGCAATACTGAGTAAAAGCAGGCCCTAGAAGGACATATCAGTTAAATCCATGTATATATAGATCAAAACAGGCAAATTAAAGATACAAGATAACAAACAAGAGTAGTACTAAATAATAGTATTAAATAAATGCTATTTATTTAAATAGTAAATAAAATACTAATCATAAAATCCAGGATCATGGTAACCTATAGAATGAGAGATCTGGAAACATTCATTGGTCAGGTAGGAGGTACAAATGAGGGAAGGGAAAGGGAGTGACTTGTGAGTATCATCATGGTTTCTGAGTCAGGTGGTGGTTTTCAAGTATTTATTGCACAATTATTCTTTAATTCATACATTTGTGTACAATATACTCATATGCATGATCTAGTTAATAATAAAATATTTGCATTCCTATCACTTTTGATTATTTAAAGTCAAGCATTTATTAGGAGAATAAATATTTACATCAAGACATATGTACAAGCACATTAATTTCAGCTTAGTTAATAGAAGCAGAAGTAGAAAAATCTGAGTAAATTCAAATGTAGAAAAAAATTAAGAGATTATGTCATGGTCATTTTTTAAAGAGTCCTTGGCTATTGGTTTGCAGAATGGAAATTACAAAACTAATAAATCTCCACTTTTCAAAATACTACTCAGAAGATAGGACGAGAAAATAGGAATGTGAGTCCTCATGTGTTGAGTATTTAATGACTAAAGGTGCTCGTTTAACTTTTTTCTTAGATCTTTACCCAAATAAAGCAATGGCTGAAAGCTTACATTTTCTAAAAATATGAGTAATTCCCAGCAGAAACTTTTGAAAGGCTTTCCAAAATTATCACAAGGGATGGAGATATGTAGTGGGTAGGGCACTAGCCTTGCACACAGTCAATCTGGGTTCGCCTTTCATTAGGAGTGATCCCTGAGTGCAGGGCCAGAAATAAGCCCGAAGGAGCACAAGGTGTGCCCCTCCCCCCAAAAAAATTCTCCATAAAATAAAAGAACTTTGAATAAAATTATGGAAAACAGGGCCTGGAGAGATAGTAAAGAAGGTACGGTGCTTGAATGTGGCCAAACCTGTGTTCAACTCCCAACACCCACCCCTTATGGTCTCCTAAGCCAACCAAAAGGGATCCCTGGTCATAGAGCCAGGAGTAAGTCCTGAGCACTGTCAGGTGTGGCTCCAAAACAAACAAACAGAAATCTTTAGAAATAAAGATTTTTATACCTCAAATCTAGATGGACTTGGTGATTAGGCTGGAGACCAGATGTGAAGGATCAAATCCCAAAGGACACCATGTTAGAATTTTCCATACCCTTATTCCACCCCCATAAGAAGTCAAGCATTAACCTCTAGGTCCTGTTCTTACATAGTCATTGTGTAACTCACAGATGCCTCCCATTAAGAGTCAGGAGCCTAAGTAAGTATCCTCACCTGATACAGGCATTCCCCCTGGCCAGTAAAAGTACAAGTTATTGTACTATAGTACTTTCAGTTTATATTATTTAAGTCTATCTTATACCCTGAAAGGACATGTAGGCAATTTTCATTCTACACCTATAATTTTGCTTTCCCTACATCAATATTTCTTTCTTCAGATAGTTCATTCACTGCTGCTTAGTTGCTGTCCTATGTACATACTTGGGTTTAAAAATGATATGTTACATAACATATTTCTTGGTGTTTCTTCCAGTCATCAGATAAAGTCTGGTAGAAACCACATGATTGTACAGTAAACATTATGTAATTTATTTTAAGCATTTGTAAGATTTTCAAGTTTAATTATGGGAAACCCTTCAATTAGTATTTTCAGATTAGGAATCTAATTTTGCTTTCAAATTTGGACAGGAAACGATACACTTTTTAATAAATTGGTTTGTGCATGTGTTACCTTCTCTCCCTTGCAGTACTCCATTATTTCCCCCATCACCCACTTCTAAATGCAAACAATTCCACAAGAAGCTGGTTCCTAGGAGAGACATTATCTTCTGTAATGGTGTATGACACTTAGGCAGCAGGTGCTGCTTTGGCAAACTTTGGCTCATGCCAGGAGGTCCTATGCATGTCACTCATGAAACAGCATTTGGGGCAAAAGGTTTTTTCTAGCTTCCACTGTTGCAACAGTCTACTCCATACCATTTCATCCTCCCTCCTTGTGCAACTTCCAGAACAAAAGCTCTGGCTCTCTAGGGAGATAGGAGGGCAGGACAAAGACTATCCTTAGACAATACAGATCCATAACCCAGTGCTTCTCAATTATTTTCTGTCATGCTCCCCTAGGAAGAAGAAAACATTTTTCATGCCCCTCACACGACTGTAAATAGTATCTTTATTAAAAAAAACTTTAACCTGAAAAACAAAAATCTATAAAATAATTTGAGCTGATTTTTTAATCAGAGGTGATGTCTGGCTACAATGAGCACGTTTTGCAATGCATAGCTTTCCAAAGCGGGGTTTGAAGCAGGACACAGCAACTCTCAGCTCCAGAGACATATAGAGACATAAACACGGGGTTTAGCTTTTTATGACAGGTTGCCAAGGTCAAACACTCCCCCCTTTATGGAGCCTCAAGCCCCCCATGGGGGGCGCACCCCACTATTTGAGAAGCACTACCATAACCCAATGTGGAGTTGGTCCCCTCAGAAGAGAGACGTTCCTTACAAATCCATTTCCTTCCAGCAAGTAGGGTGCAGCCTGCAGATCCTCCCCTCAGGCCATCCTAACTCATCCTAGGATCTTTATTCTCTGAATTATCAACATTCATTCCTTGGTGGGATCCACACAATGACCAGCAACCAAAGTCTTTAAATAGTTGAATTTATCCTTAGCAGCAGTAAACAGGAGCACCCTGAGATGTTTCTCTCAATAAAGTTTCATGGAGAGTTTTCCCTGAAAAAAAATTTTAAGGAAAGTTTTGTTGTATTTTGGTTTGGGGTCACACCTGGCTGTGTTCAGGGGTTCCTCCTAGCACTGTCCTCTGTGCCCTTACTACTCCTGGCAGAGCTCAGGGCACCATACGGGATGTAGGAATCAAACCTTTGTTGGCTGCATGCAAGGCAAGTGCCATAACCACTACACCATTGTTCCAGACCCTTAAGGAGAATTTTTAAAAGACATTGGAGTGGTGTTATATGGCAGAAAGTCTCCAGTTCCAAGTTTCACCTTCAACAGCTCTGTCTGGATGACCTAATCCTATTTCTAGTTTTGCCGAACAGATGGGGTAAGAAGTTACAGCTGCAGCAAACCTGAGGCTCAAATTTATTTTTAAATGACATTTCTTTAAATGACTTTTATCAATTTATCCATAACTATCAATGGAGATTCCATGTTACCATAAAAAAATGCCAATGAATTCCTTTCTTTACTGTCAAATTGAGATTTGATGGAAGAAACAGCCAGGCAATTAATTATATTTAGGAACCATGCATCGTAGCTTTGAAGTAAAATGTATTTCCCTGTGGCTTTATATTGAGAACAGCTTTTATTAAATTCAATTACTTTTCCCTCTGGTCTGCTCCATAAAGGTGTACTCAGTGAGAAAGATGGCTCTTACTAGAATGATTTCCACTGGAAAGGATGGCGATTGAGTGGGTTTGGTCACCCCAAAGAGTAGGTGCTTGGTAAACTCAATAACAGTTGATAGAGAAGGTTTGCCATTCTTTCCTCTGCCAGCAAAACAAATAAAGAAGGGAAGGAAAAAAGTGGCTCCATATTTTCCATTCTGTCTCCTTTCCCAATACTTTTACCGAGTATCTTAACATTTCCAGAAGGGAACAATTCAACTAATCTATGAACACTGGGATTCCAAGAATCCCTTCAAGATGCTCCCAGAGTTATAGCTTGTTGGTATTGGAAAAAGGTCTGTAAAGTTAGTTGGCATAAAATCCAACAGTTTTGGACCCGCCTTTGTATCTAGCTGTATGAGCCTTGAGCATTCCTGTTCTACAAAATTTTCTTTCTTGACTCCCCCTACTCTATCTGGTGATTAAGAGGATCAAACAAGATAATCAATAAATGGCAATTGTAACATATTGGCATGATGGTTAGTAATGATTTGTGAACTAGTAGATGGCTTTGTTTAATAATTGTCTTGTGCTAGTCCTCTCAGTTGTCTCTTACTACACATAAAGACGATTTTCCACAGACAAAGATGTTTTTTAAAACATGATGTATTATTTGTTAGAGAAAGACTGCAAAAGTTGACTACATCATTGGTCAGTCAGGTGTCAGGTCCACACAAGGACATTTGCTAACCAAGAATATAATGTATTTTTGTAATAAAATGACCACTTTTACAAGCCTGGGTATTGCTTTTAAAAATGTTGTATTAGGATCAAAAGCTTCAATCCCACCTGGGACCTATAAGTGGTCTGTTTCCCTCAGAAACATCACCTATTTTAGTCCCAGGCTTCTAGTAAAATTAAGCAGCATGGAAACACCAGGGCAACCCAATGAGCCTGAATGAGAATTAGGTAGGTAAAATTTAATATTATGGATGGGTCATTTTCCTTCCTATCAAGATTGCAACTACAATGTATGTTTTATTCTAACAATAAACTTCTGAAGATTCAAAAGCTTAGCTGAAAGAGCTATTAAAGACACAAATGGACATATTCAGGGTCCTGCTATCATCTATATTTATATTCTTCATTTTCTGCTTTCATGGCTGGGAGTGGGAGGTATGTGTTTCCAGCATTCTTGGTGTTAGCTAGAGAGTCAATGGCACTGACAACAGATAACCTCTGTGGAGGAGAAAATGTTGATTCAATTGCCATGTCAGGAAGCTAGAATATAGCTTTTGTCATTCCATTGGCTATAATGCATTTTGCCATTTAACTGACATAAAGAAACTAAAAACTAGACATACAGATGTATTAGATCTTGACAGAGATGTAACATAAAGAGAAGACCTCTTTATGGTTCTAAGAGTGGGACCAACGAGATACAGAGGAGTTGGTCTGAGGTCTTATGTATTGAAAATATGACCCCCATGAAAAGATAAACAGCAAGATAAAGACGATAATTTAATTTTACCATTATTAGCACCCAACTCTCCTAAACTTATACCTTGTACAAGAGAGTACATCTGGAAAGTATGAAGATATCACTAGCTTATAAGTAGCATTAGGTGAGAGTTCTAGAAAGCCTGTCAACTGATTTGTAGAAAGAAATCCAGGTTATGTTTTGTATACATAAATGCTTTCTAAACAATAATGAACAAACTTTTGATGTTTCAGATGTTATCAATAGGCATCCCTACCCATGTCTTTCATAAAAATACTCTAAAATAAAAAGGGAAAGCTTAAGAAAGAAACCATTATCTTACTAACCATGCCATATCTTTCACTTAGAGATGACAGAAAGAGAAGTCAAAAACCTCATCACTCATCCACTTCTTATGAGAAAGCAACCTGACTAGATAAGAATTTGGTACATCTGAATGTGTACTTATTGATACATGCTGAGTGAAGGTCACATACTCATTTTATGGTCAAAATCAAAGCAGGCTGGCCCAGCTGGGTTGCCTAGTAGCCTCTGGTGAAAGGACTGATGGCTGTCTGACCCAAAGACTATAAGTTAGGGGCATCACCCCCATAAGAACATGAGCAAAGTCCTCTCTGTGATTCAGACATATCAAAAGGATATGAGAAAAAAATTCTATGAATTATGTTTCAAGAGCACATTGAATTTATAAAGGCTGAAACATCCATCACTAGTAATAAACCAAGATCAGGAAATAGATCAGGAAATAGTACTGAGACTTTGAAAGCATAATTGCCACATTTGAAAACTTTGATAGGAGCTGAGCACTATAACCTTGATAATGCAAAAATTCAAATTAGTCATCTAATATAAAAACTAGAAATGTTATACCAGAAATCAGAGGACAATATTTTGTGCGTGTGCAAATATATTGGTGATCTGGTGTTTTGTTCCATTTTGTTTACTGAGATGACACTGAATTAAAAGACTGTCTCTGTTTTGTAAATACAAGTCCATCCTTCTTCAAATCTATATTACCCATCCAAGGATGAAACCCCCTCCAACACTCTACTGTTTGCTTTCACCTACTAATCCCTGTGCTAACCTCTGTTCTTGTCAGAAGCCAAGATCTTGTTCTAATTTAGTTTTGTATCTTCCTTTATCATCCAGCTATGTATGGAGTCATCCAGACTTTGAACTATTACTCTATTATACACATTTTATTGTTAATATATTATATTAAATATATTTTATATATCAACATAAAAAATGGGATTCTAGGGTTTCCCAAGTGGTGCCAAGCAAGTCAAGAGTCCCTCTATATGTTTTGTGGCTAGGTCTGGGGACTACTTGAAGTTGAAACGAGAGTGGGTCACATGTAAGGCCCTGCACTATCTCTTTGACCCTCACAAGAAAACCTTCAGTTAGTTTGACTTAATTCTGAATACAGCAAACAAAATTTAATTGCAAAGTAACATGGAAAAAAAAAGCTGGCTTTTTGTATAATTGCTTTAAGCTCTGTCAACATTTCGTTAGGTATTAAGGATCACCAAACTTCCTGACGAATGGAATCTTGAACCCTAAGAAATGTGTCTCAAATATGTTTTGGATTGAATGTTTATGTGGCCTCAAAATGTGTATGTTAAAAACTTAACACCTAATGTAATGTTAGAAAATGAGACACTTGGGAGATAATTAGGGTTAGTTGAGTTGATGAGGGTGGGTGCTTATGAGGGGAATGATGCTCTGGATAGCCCTGAGATCTTGGTCTCTTCCAGGTACAGGTCTAATGAAAAACTGGGACTGTACAGCAAGAAGTGGACCATCTACAAACCAAAAAGTGCCTTCAGAAGAAATTGGCCACAATTCTCACCCTTCTAGCCTCCAGAACTGGTGTCAAGTCATCCAGTCTTTAACATTATTTATGGCAGCTTGAGTTTTGAAAGAGAACCTTGAATCATACTCTGATATTACAATAGTCAAGCTCCTTTTCTCTGATTTAATCCTTTGTATTGTTTTTGGTTGCTTTTGGAATACATCCAATTGTTCTCAGGGCTGATTCCTGGCTGTGTGCTCAGAGATCAATTTTGGTAGGGCTTTGAGGACCATATGAAGTGCCAAGAATTGACTAAGAGTTGTCCAAGTTTGAGCCAATACCTTACCTCAAGGTATTCTATTGTCCTAGCCCTATCCTTTTATTTGTACTCAACCTGTTCTAATAGTTAAAATTGATTTCTACTCAGCATCCCCAAATGATCTCTAGTAAAAAGAAACTAGTTTAATCCAGGCACTGTTTTTTAATCTTTAATTGGGCTGTTTGGCTTTTTTACATAAATAATAGTTATCAATATCATTACACTTTGTTTTGCTATAAACTCTCTTCTTTTTCCTTTTATTTCTTTTTTATATAATGAGCAATAATATTTGCTTAATCCATCATCTCTCACTTTTTCAGCATTTTATTTTCATATGAAAAATTTCAGGGTCAAAGAGATGACTCAAAGATTAAAATACTGTTTGGCATAGAGGAGTTCCATATTTGGTTCCCCATGCCACATGGTTCTTGGAGACTTCCAGATATGCATCCCACCCCCCAAATAAAAAACTTTCAAGAGCATGGGGGAGATTGAAGGGCCTAAACCTTTAACACATAGGCACACAGATATCCTCTCCATGAGAGTAATATCATCTCAGTTCTCTCACTTCCTCTCATCCCTAAAAATAACAATCCCCTTTTCAGAATAAGCCAAAGTCACAATTTTAATATCTATTGTAATGTGACAAATCACTCCTTTCCTGGACTTAAAATGCTTCAATAACTTTGCAGTGTATTTAAAATAAAACTGATATTTTTCTAGTGTCCAGCAATTCCTACATACCTCATCTCCCCATTACTCCAACTCAATCAGGGATCCCTTCATTAGACCTCTCCCTCAAGTGCTCCAAGTTCCCATTCTCAGATTTTTGTGCTTCCTGACACCTGCTTTGCCAAAAAAGCACAAATGACCTAGTTATATATCTACCATATTTTTTGCTCTATAAGACACACCTGACCATAAGACACACATAGTTTTTAGACAAGGAAAACAAGAAAAAAATATTTTAAAGCAAATGGTGCAACGTGAGATGCCCTCAGGAGATGGCGGCTGGGAACAATCAGCCTGCAAGGCTGAAGTATATTTACAATACTCGGTCCACAGCTGGTTAAACACATTTACCTAACTTATGTTTTTACATCAGAAAATAAAAGACATTTTAAATACTTTTTTTGCTAATACAAAAAATATAAGTTGCAGCAGTGATCAAATAGTCTTAAATAAAAGCTCTCTAAATGCGACAGTAAAAATACGTTAACCTGATTGCTTGTACTATGTGGTTTGTCTGTGCAATAAAGGAGGCATAACACTGCGGATGTCAAGTAGTTAGTATATGCTCTCCTCCCCTGCACTCATGCTTCAGCTTCGGGCAGCATTCACTCCATAAGACACACAGACATTTCCCCCCCATCTTTTGGGGGTGGGGGGAAGTGCCTCTTATGGTACAAAAATATGGTATTTCACATAAATAACAATGTTTCTAAAAATTATGCCATTTCAAAACATAGCATGGAACAACTTATAACAAAATAACAAAAAATTTATTTACTGTTGATCTCAAATTAAAATTAAATCATCCTGTAATTTTTTTAAACAAAAAATATCTCGGTACAGATTTGATTTGCTAAATTTCACAACTCTATAAATCAATCAAGTAGTTCCTCCAGATACATTCAATCACAATATCATATTGATTTTCTCCATAGCCATCATAATTTTAAAGTATATAGAGACATATTTTTCTGTTAGTATCTGTGTTCCTACTTAGAACTAAGGCCTATATTTATGATAGTTTGTTTCCAGTAATTAGCACAATTTAGAATATAACAGATATTCCACAAATAAAAAATGAGTATTATTTTAGCACAAATTTGCTCTTTCCTTTGTAAAACTAATGTGGAAGGTGTTTACCTTCCTGAAAATAAACAAATAAATTGCACAGACCAAAGCAGTAGAGCTGTAATCATAATGGATGTAGCTTAGTAATTAAGCCTATCCATATCTCTCTCTCTCACTCTCTTTCTCTTTTCCCCTCCCTCGCCCCTCGTTCCAACTAAAGCCCCAAGAAGACTCAGGATGAAGTAATGTCAGCTCTAATCTGACAGCGTTGTGAAGTCACAGAAAATAAAATAGGAAGAAAACCAGGACAAAGAGAAGCTTACAGGAGACCACAAGAGTCTAATGTTCAGGTCAGTGAGGAGGAAAAAAATGTCAAGACTGATACCAAGAAAACAGAAAACCTATTTCTGTACAAGGGGGAAAATGAGAAGGAGCTTGAAAAAAAAATGAAGTCAAAATAAATATTATAGAGAAACTTTAGAAAACCAAAAGATCATGAGAAAATTGGAAGTCTAAGGATGAATAAAATAAGTACTGGAATCCTAATCAATGACAATTGTCCATTCAAAGAAAGTCAACAAAGGAGAAAGGAAGAGTGAGAAAAATCTAATGTGGAGAGATTTGCTTTCAGAATTTGATTTGCTTGCTTATTTTTAAAAGAGAGGTGAGCACAGACGTTCAATGACATCAATTTCCCAAGAATGGCTGGCGCCTGTTCACATACCCACAAATAAAAATAAAGAAAACTCGCTAAATTCCTGGCCTATTTTAATGTAGCCTTTAACACACACACACACACACACACACACACACACACACACACACACACACACACACACACAATGTTCTCAGTAGTTATGGCATAAAATTCACTGTCACATTCTTTGAGGTTTGTTTGCAAATAAATGTTCTAACCATTCTTGGGTGGATGTAAAGCTGTTTCTGTGGTCTAGAGATGGATTCTCAACCCCACACAGGGATTCTAGCTACAACTAATGTACACTTGCAACAGTTTGGTTCTAGGAAGAACATTTTCCCAAGAAAGGATTCATGGTAAAATGTAGTCACATCTTTCTCTTTGTGCCCTTGAAGTTGACAGAGTAAAACCTCTCACCGACTTGACATTTGATGATGAGGCTGTTAAATTGCTTTGCTTCCATGAAGAGCAACCCACAACATTGCTTTATGGTACCATCTAAAACAAAAGAGTGCCATTTTGGGACTGATTTTTCAGCATAGAATGGTGTGGAGTAAAGTGAAACCCCACTGTCAGCTCTTCCCATTGCCCTGATGAGATCCAGCTACAAAGGAAGATCAAAAAATGACTGAGTAACAAATGCAGTTGCCAAGGGCAACCTAGGGAAAGGGAGAGGAAGTGTGAATCTCTCTCCAAGTGGCTGCCTGGATAAGTCTCCATCAAATACTAGGAATCTCCACTAACCCTACACACAGCATTGGATGGAAAAAAAAGCAGCTAAAGCCTGGTCTTGCTTAAAGTTTTACATAAGTAGTTCCATTTATCCTTTCCTCTCGCTGAACTGGGGTTTGTGGTCTTGAGGATTCTACTACAGAAATAATACCTGCTCTCAATTAGATTCCCTGATATCCTTGACTCACAAAGGTCCACCATTTGTAATCACGTGTCATGTTGCCTGATTGTGTGCACAGGGTCATCCCCTGTATCCATGGACTGAAAGCAACACAAGAACAAGGACTCTGTCCTCCTGGTCATCACTGGCTTCTCAGAACCTGGTCCACACAGGAGGTCTGAAGATCTTTGCTTCACAAATGACTTCAAATGAAATACATGGCTTTATTCACAGCTGTGTGGTGACCCATAAGTAAACTTGACAAATAAAAAACTTTCCTTTATGAATATATTTTCTCCTTCTAGTGCCAGGCACTTACACATATGTGCAAGGCATGTTCTCTACTACTGAGCCACATACCTGATCAACTCAAACCATCATAGGGTTTAAGATAAAATATATTCCCATCAGCAGTGGCCACTTCTCAAAAATATGAATAACTGAACTTCCACACAAATCAGCAATTCTATTTCTTGGTATCTACCCACAAGGGCTCAACGACTGTTCTGAAAAGACATCCATGCTCCTATGTTTATTGCATTACAATAGTCAAAATCTGGAAATAATCGTAGTATCCAAGAACAGATAGATGACTGGATAAAAAAAATATGGTATATAGACACAGTGAAATACTACTCAGCTATAAGAAAATATAAAATCATGTGGGGTTTTTCCAATTCCCATTCACATATCTGGAGAATGTCAAGGTGAGTGAAGTTAGAACTAGAGGGACAGATACAGAACAATCTCTCTCATGTGGGATATAAAGAACCTAAAAAGGGAACAACAATTTGTTAAAACAAAAAAAAATGAGAAATTAAATTGTCATGGCATAGGGAAAAAGGGGGATGGAAGCATGCATTCATTCTGGTGGATCACGTGGTGTTGGAATGTTGCATGCAGTAAAGCCTATTACTAACAGTATTATACATTACAGTATTGCAAATAAGACAACTTTTTAAACTTTTTTTTTCTTTATTTAAACATCTTGATACAAATATGATTGTGATTAGGTTTCAGTCATGTAAAGAACACCCCTTCACCACCAATGTCCCAAATATCCCTCCATCCCTCCCCACTCACACCTGTACTCCAGACAGGTTTTCCAGTTCCCTCATTCATTCACATGATTATGGTATTTCTCTGTGTAGTTATGTCTATAATTGCACTCACCACTCTTTGTGGTGAGCTTCATGAAGTGAGCTGGAAGTTCCAGCCCTCCTCTCATTGTCTCTGAGGATCGTTACAAAAAATGACTTTTATTTTTCTTAAAACCCATAGATGAGTGAGACTATTCTGTGTCTCTCTCTCCCTCTGACTTATTTCACTCAGCACAATAGATTCCATGTACATCCATGTATAGGAAAATTTCATGACTTAATCTCTCCTGACAGCTGCATAATATTCCATTGTGTATATGTACCACATTTTCTTTTTTTTTCCTTTTTTTGTTTGTTTTTTTGGGGGCCACACCCGGCGATTCTCAGGGGTTACTCCTGTCTGTCTGCTCAGAAATAGCTCCTGGCAGACACGGGACACCGGGATTTGAACCAACCACCTTTGGTCCTGGATCAGCTGCTTGCAAGGCAAACATGGCTGTGCTATCTCTCCGGGCCCATACCACAGTTTCTTTAGGCATTCGTCTGTTGAAGGGCATCTTGGTTGTTTCCAGAGCCTGGCTATTGTGAATAGTGCTGCAACAAATATAGGTGTGAGGAAGGGTTTTTTGTGTTGTATTCTTGTGTTCTTAGGGTATATCCCTAGGAGTGGAATAGCTGGGTCGAATGGGAGCTCAATTTCCAGATTTTGGAGCAATCTCCATATCGCTTTCCATAGAGGTTGGACTAGACGGCATTCCCACCAGCAGTGAATAAGAGTTCCTTTCTCTCCACATCCCTGCCAGCCCTGATTGTTCTCATTCTTTGTGATGTATGCCAACCTCTGTGGTGTGAGATGGTATCTCATCGTTGTTTTGATTTGCATCTCCCTGATGATTAGTGATGAGGAGCATTTTTTCATGTGCCTTTTGGCCATTTGTATTTCTTTTTTTTTTTTTTTTATCAAAGTGTCTATTCATTTCTTCTCCCGATTTTTTTGATGGGATTAGATGTTTTTTTCTTGTAAAGTTCTGTCAGTGCCCTGTATATTTTGGATATTAGCCCCTTATCTGATGGGTGTTGGGTGAATAGTTTCTCCCACTCGGTGGGTGGCTCTTGTATCCTGGGCACAATTTCTTTTGAGGTGCAGAAGCTTCTCAGCTTAATGTATTCCCATCTGTTGATCTCTGCTTCCACTTGTTTGGAAAGTGCAGTTTCCTTCTTGAAGATGCCTTTAGTCTCAATGTCATGGAGTGTTTTACCGACATGTTGTTCTATATACCTTATGGTATCAGGTCTGATATTAAGGTCTTTAATCCATTTGGATTTTACCTTCGTACATGATGTTAACTGGGGGGTCTATGTTCGCTTTTTTGCAAGTGGCTTACCAGTTCTGCCAGCACCACGTGTTGAAGAGGTTTTGCCTGCTCCACTTAGGATTTCTTGCTCCTTTGTCAAAAAATTAGGTGATTTTATGTCTGGGGAACATTGTCTGAGAATACAAACCTATTACACTGATCTGAGGGTCTGTCTTTATTCCAATACCATGCTATTTTGATAACTATTGCTTTGTAGTACAATTTAAAGTTGGGGAAAGTAATGCCTCCAATTTTCTTTTTCCCTAGGAGTGCTTTAGCTACTCGAGGGTGTTCATTGTTCCAGATGAATTTCATAAGTGTTTGATCTACTTTTTTGAAGAATGTCATGGGTATTTTTAAGGGGATCACATTAAATCTGTATAATGCTTTGGGGAGTATTGTCATTTTAATGTTAATCCTGCCAATCCATGAGCAGGGTATGTATTTCCATTTCCATGTGTCCTCTTATTTCTTGGAGCAGGGCTTTATAGTTTTCTTTGTATAGGTCCTTCACGTCTTTGGTCAAGTTGACTCCAAGGTATTTGAGTTTGTATGGCACTAATGTGAATGGGATTGCCTTCTTGACGTCCATCTCTTCCCTATCATCATTGGTGTATAAAAAGGCCATTGATTTCTGTGTGTTAATTTTGTAGCCTGCCACCTTGCTATATGAGTCTATTGTTTCTAGAAGCTTTTTGCTAGAGTCTTTAGGGTTTTCTAAGTAGAGTATCATGTCATCTGCAAACAGTGAGAGCTTGACTTCTTCCTTTCCTATCTGGATTCCCTTGATATCTTTTTCTTGCCTGATCACTATAGCAAGTACTTCCAGTACTATGTTGAAGAGGAGTGGTGAGAGCAGACAGCCTTGTCTTGTACCAGAATTTAGAGGAAAGGCTTTTAGTTTTTCTCCATTGAGGATAATATTTGCCATTGGCTTGTGGTAAATGGCTTCAACTATATTAAGAAAGGTTCCTTCCATTCCCATCTTGCTGAGAGTTTTGATCAAGAATGGGTGTTGGACCTTATCAAATGCTTTCTCTGCATCTATTGATATGATCATGTGATTTTTATTTTTCTTGTTGTTGATGTTGTGTATGATGTTGATAGATTTACGGATGTTAAACCATCCTTGCATTCCTGGGATGAAACATACTTGGTCGTAGTGTATGATCTTCTTGATAATGCATTGAATCCTATTTGCCAGGATTTTGTTGAAGATCTTTGCATCTGCATTCATCAGGGATATTGGTCTGTAATTTTCTTTTTTGGCAGCATCTCTGTCTTGTTTTGGTATCAAGGTGATGTTCGGTTCATAAAAGCTGTTTGGGAGTGTTCCCTTTTTTTTCAATTTCATGGAAGAGCTTGGCTAGGATTGGTAGTAGCTCCTCTTGAAAGATTTGAAAGAATTCATTAGGAAATCCATTTGGGCTTTTCTTTTTGGGCAGACGTTTGATTACAGTTTCAATTTTCTCAGTAGTGATGGGGGTATTTAGATATGCTACATCCTCCTTACTTAACTGTGGAAGATTATAAGTGTCATAGAATTTTTCCATTTCTTCTTAGTTTAGTAGCATAAAGTTTCTCAAAGTAGTCTCTGATTACCCTTTGGATCTCTGCAATATCTGTCGTGATCTCCCCCTTTTCATTTCTAATACGGGTTATCAGGTTTCTCTCTCTTTCTTTGTAAGTTTTGCCAATGGTCTATCAATCTTGTTCATTTTTTCAAAGAACCAACTTCTGCTTTCGTTGATCTTTAGGATTGTTTTTTGGTTTTCCACTTCATTGATTTCTGCTTTCAGCTTTGCTATTTCCTTCTGTCTCCCTATTTTTGGTTCCTTTTGTTGGTCATTTTCTAATTTTATGAGCTGTGTCATTAAGTTATTCAGGTATGCCCCTTCTTCCTTCCTGATGTGTGCTTGTAGAGCTATAAATTTTCCTCTCAGGACCGCTTTTGCTGTGTCCCATAGATTCTGCAATTTGTGTCTTCATTGTCATTTGTTTCCAGGAAGGTTTTTATTTCCTCTTTGATTTCATCTCGGACCCACAGGTTGTTCAGTAGAGGGTGTTTAATTTCCAATTGTTAAAGTTTTTCTTTTGTGTGCCTTTGTAGTTCACATCTAATTTCAGAGCCTTGTGGTCAGTAAAGGTAGCCTGCAAGATTTCTATCCTCTTGATTTTATGGAGGTATGTTTTATGTGTCAGCATGTAGTCTATCCTGGAGAATGACCCATGTACATTGGAGAAGAATGTGTATACAGGTTTTTTGGGATGGAGTGTCCTATATATATCTACTAGTCCTCTTCCATTACTCTTTTCAGGGCTAGTATGTTTTTGTTGGGTTTCAGTCTGGTTGACCTATCAAGTGTTGATAGGGCCGTGTTGAGGTCTCCCACAATTATTGTATTGTTATTGATGTCTTCTTTCAGAGTTGTCAGTAACTGAATTAGATAATTTGCTGGTCTCTCATTGGGTTCATATATGTTTAATAGTCTGATTTCTTCCTGTTGCACATATCCCTTGATTAGTACATAGTGTCCATCTTTGTCCCTTACCACTTTTCTGAGTATAAAGTCGGTGTCATCAGATATTAATATGGCCACCCCAGCTTTTTCTAAGGATGTTGTTTGCTTGGATGATTTTCCTCCAGCCTTTAATTTTGAGTCTATGTTTGTTTTGACTATTCAGGTATGTTTCTTGAAAGCAGCAGAAGGTTGGATTCATCTTTTTGACCCATTTTACCACTCTGTGTCTTTTAATTGGTGAATTTAGTCCATTGACATTGAGGGAGATGATTGTCATAGGATTTAATGTCATCTTTGTAGGTAAGTTTGTTGTGTTTGTTGATCTCTCTTGTCTTAAAGCAGACCTGTCAGTTATTCCTTTAAGGCTGTTTTTCATTTGTGACGTTTCTGAGCTGTTGTTTATCCATGAAGCTATGTATCCTTTCTTTAAACTTGAACGTGAGTCAGGCTGGGTGCAGTATTCTTGGTGAGGCATTCATTTCATTCAGTCTTGTCACAATATCCCACCACTGTCATCTGGCCTTGAGAGTTTCTTGTGACATGTCTGCTGTAAGTCTTAGAGATGCTCCTTTGAATGTAATTTCCCTTTTTGATCTTGCTGCTTTCAGTATTCTATCTCTATCTGTGGGATTTGTCATTGTAACGAGGATGTGTCTTGGGTGTTTTTCTTTGGGTCTCTTTTAGCTGGTACTCTTCAGGCATGCAGGATTTGATTGCATGTAGTATTTAACTCTGGGAGTATCACTTTGATGATGTCTTTGACAGTTGATTCTTCCTAAAGATCTACCTAGGCCTCTGGGACTCTGATGATTCTTATGTTGTTTCTGTTGAGTTTATCAAAGATTCAATTTTCATTTGTTCACATTCCTTGAGTACTTTTTCCATTGCCTGATAGTTTGTCCTAAGGTTCTTTTCCAGTTTCTTCTGCTGTGTTAAGATTTTCTGCATCTCATCTTCCAGTACTCTGATTCTCTCCTCAACTGCTGTTACCCTGCTGTTGAGGCCATCCACTGAGGTTTTTAGTTGAGCTACTGTGTTTTTCAGATCTGCTACTTCAGTTTGGAGTTTTCTGATTTCTGTCTTTGTGTTCTGTTCACTTCGATCTATGCTTTCTTTGAGTTCTACAAACATCTTCCATATTTCTATTTTAAGTTCCTTATCCGAGAGGTTAATCAGATGGTTGGAATGTTTTAGGTCATCCAAGCTATCGTCTTCTTTCTCTGTGCATGGTGTTTGCCAGCGAGTTTTCCCCATTGTCACGCTAGTAGTGTGGTTTTTCCTGCATGTTGTGGTGGGGTTTATTGGTTAGAAAGAGTGCATGGCCGCGAAGCAGAGCCTCTAGGTGACAGTTTTTGGGGGTTCGCTTCCCAGGGCTGAGGAGAGCTTCAAGAATTCAGGAAAGACAGAGCACAGGACAGGGCTCCCTTCAGGTCCTCAGTTTCCTCAGAAGAAGCACAGCAGGGCGGAGACTCCGCAGGTAGAGCAATCAGCACTCCACCTGGCAACCCCCACAGCCAGCCATTTCTTACTCGCTCGCTCGGCAGCTTCAGAATCAAATAAGACAATTTTTAAGGAATAAATTTTATTATAAATTAGTTCTAAGAATCAATTTATTGAACTAGAGATAGAGAGATAATGAAACTAAAAGAAATAAAATGAATCAATTCATCAAGGACCTAATATAAATTATCCCAGATAACATCTTAAACAACCATAATGTACTTGTTTGTGCTTATAGCTACAAGACGTTTCTTCAAATAAAATGGAAATGTACTACAGGGATAGTATCTTGAATTTAAATCTAAAAAAGGAAGCAAAGGCATTTGAAACACCAAAATCATTTTCTTCCTAAATTCCTTAAAAATACATGTTACTTTAAGATGCAAGCCATAAAATTATAGAGTTTATATACAAATTTAAAACCTTCAAAGTGATGTCATTAGCTAGGTATGGCCCTTGGGGAATGAATAAACCCACAAAAATGTAAAATGCCCACAATTTTTTATTTTTTATTTTTTGATTTTTAGGTCATACCTGGTGATGCTCAGGGGTTACTCCTGGCTATGGGCTCAGAAATTGCACCTGGCTTGAAGGACCGTATGGGATGCCAGAGATTGAACCCAGGTCTGTCTTGGGTCAGCCATGTGCAAGGCAAACTCCCCACTGCTGCGCTACCTTTCGGCCCCAATGCCCACAATTTTTATGAAATTGTATGAAATGAACTCCAGATAAATTCTCTTAAGCAAGTTTTTTTTTCTTCTGGTTTTTGGGCCACACCTGGAAATGCTATAGAATTATTACTCTTGGCAGGCTCTCGGGACCATATAGGATGCTGGGGATCAAACCCAGGTCAGCTGTGTAAGACAAAAGCTCTACCCTCTGTGAGCTAGCTCGGGCTCTAAGAGATGAATTTTTAAAACCATAAAAATATCAAGAAAGTAAAGTGATAGATAAAAAGGGTGGGTATCTCTTCCATCCCATAATCTTGAGGCCGGACTTGGGAAAGAGAGGGAAGACTGTGAGTTACAGACTACTCAGAGAGAAGTTTTGTCAGAGCAATAGACTTTGTTTATTGAAGGCAGGGACAAGGCTTTTAAGGATAAACTTTAGGCAGGAAAGAGAATGTGGGTAATACAGTTTAGACATTACAGCAACAAGAAGGTATGCAGAGACAACAGTCACAAGGTACATAGCATCATTGATCTGGATGGTATGCAAAGATAGCGGTTACAATGCCCATGACATTATTCAATCAGGAAGCATGTAAAGATAGCATAGCAAAGCCCATGGCATCATTAAATCAGAAAGCATGTAAAGAGCGGTTGCAATGCTTGTGGCACTATTAGCCTAGACAGGTTGTTTGACTGAGATGACTTTTTCCTGCGCTCATAACAGCAGGGACACAAGTCTCTAAACAGAGTCTTTCTTTTATATTCAAGGTCAGCTCCTTCCATTCCTTCCTTCCTTCCTTCCTTCCTTCCTTCCTTCCTTCCTTCCTTCCTTCCTTCCTTCCTTCCTTCCTTCCTACCTCTTTTCCTTATATTTTTGGGGGCCACATCTGACAGTGCTCAGGGGTTACTTCTGGCTTTTCACTCAGAAATCCCTCCTGGCAGGTCAGGGGACCACATGAGATACCTGAGATTGAACAAGGTCAGCTAGATACAAAACAAATGCCCTACCCACTGTGCTATAGCTCTAAGCCTGACCCTTTCTTCTTTATTTCTTCTTTTTCTTCCCTATCTTCTATTTCTTTCTTCCTTTCCATTCTTCCTTTCTTTCCTATTTCTTTCAAGAAAATTATTTCTTAATGAAATGATAATAGATGCTGAAAGGTTCCATTATCTGCCACCAGTAAGCTGAAGATCCAGGGCCACTATTGCTACATGTAAGTCTAGTAGGAAGGCAAGAGACCAATGCTCCAGCTCAATAGTCTGCCAGGCAAGGTGCAGTTTTCTCAACCCTTTTGTTCTATTCTGTTCTTGGATGAATCAGATGAGACACACTCACTAGGAAGGGAAACCCATTTTACTCAGCTGATGATTTAGATGTTTGTCTCATCCAAAAATGTCCTCACTGACACACCTAGACTGTTTAACCAAATACAGGGCACACCATGACTCAGTCAAGTCAACATAAAATTAACCACCCTATATATTATTAAGAAGTGAGTTGTAGAAGCTCAGGAATGTGTCTCAGTGGTAGAGCACATGACTTACATATATAAAGCTGTGAGTTCAGTCCCTGGTACCTCCCCCACTTTGCTGAATCTGATCCCTGGCATTTTCAGTTTGTCTCCTGGGTCACTACAACCAAGTGGGCTAATACTCCTACAAGTATGTGGTCCCTGGACAATTCCACAATAGCAACAAAGGGAAAGGAAAGGAGGAATAATGAAAGGTCAGGATATGGCAGAGTATATGTGTGAAACGGTACCTCAAAGAACCCATCATGTTGACTAGCTCCCAGTCATTTCTCCATCTCCAGGCCTGATTATGAAAACCAGCACTGCAATAAACTTCCTTTTGTGTTTGTTTTGTTTTGTTTTGGGAGGCCACACCCAGTGATACTCAGGGCTTACTCCTGGCTCTGTACTAGGGATCAATCCTGGCAGTGCTTAAGGGGATGTGCTTGGGATGCTAGGGATTGAACCTGGATTGGCTGCATGAAAAGCAAACATCCTTCCCACTGTACAATGAGTCCAGCCCATGCAATGAACTTTCTCCTATGAGTCCTCTAAAACCCTGCCTGAGTTCATGCTTGGGGTTACCTTGAGAGGAGGAATTGCCAAGTAGACTGTTAGTGCATAAACCTTTCATTCCATCAACTACATAGGAAGAGGCACATCTTTCCACATCCTCCCTCACCCCAACACCTGGCAACCCCTCAATCCTGCTTCCCAGATTAACAAATGTGATATGATATTGCTCCAAGAATCCAACTAGTGTTTCCAGAATGAACAATACTTTTTTCTTGGAAACTATGACTCAAGAAAACAAAGAAATTTTTTTTGTGTGTTTATCCTCAGATCAGAAAGGCAGGTAATTCTCCTTCATGTGATAGTTGATTTATCACACTCCAAGAGGCAAGTTCCAAATCTTTCAGACTTACATCTTGCTAGTTCAAACTTTCAAAACCAGGAGAGGACTGAGAACTCTCTCTCCACTTGGGGTCCTTTCTCTCTCTTTATCTCAGTATTCTATGCAATAGGACATACTTCCTAGGAAAGGCTCAGAGGGCACATCTTCCACTAGGACATGCATCAATTATTATAAAACCAATTCCTTAAGTCAATATCCGAAATGTGGTCTATGAAATAAATCCTTTCAAAAAGAAGCAAAGTCACAAACCTCATGAGAGCTGGGAGGCCCATGGGACAAAAGAGAAAACACTGTTTTCCTTGGGGAAGAGCACAATGATCAGGTTTAGAATCTTGACTGATATTGCCTTGTCAGGATAGAAGTTATTTTCTTCCTTTTCTATGTGGTGTAATGTAATCCCCCAATACTTAGCTACTTTAAAAATGTTCCCTGAAGCGGCAGGAGTGATGCCTATGAATGAGAAGTCAATTTGTCAGAATTAGGACATCCCAGACTCTTCCATCTGCACCGAGGCTTGTCAGCTGCAGGCAGACTCGGGCTGACACAGCAACAGGAGAGGAGCTGCTGGGGGCTGGGTGTGTTTTGTTTTCCACACTGACATGGCGAGAATATTACGGGTAATTTAATATTTGCTAAAATATTGAAAATCCTTTTAATTGAATAAATTGACTGAAAGCTTCATAGATTTAAATGGTCTTACGAGTCATTTACTAGAAAAGATTGATTTCTTTAAGAGGATCCAGCTGGAACTTGCCTGGAGCATTGTACGAATTCTTTAGGGGAACTGATGCGTTGTTTTCTTTTTTTCTTTTTCCTCGTCTGTCTAGTTGAAAATGATACTCACTAGTTCTATTTATCAGTGGGAGAAACTTGTTTAAACACATTCCGAATGCTGCTCCTGTTTTTATTGAATCTAATCCTTCTGTTTCCCTTGTTAAGAAGGTTTAAATATAAACACAATGAAATTTGTTCTATGTGAGCTGCTGAAGCTCAACAATAATACAAAGAGAACAAAAATAGTTCTGTCATAATTCATATTTGAAACATGCAGCTATTTCTGTAGAGGACAGAATAGTAACATCCAAGGATTTCAAAGGAAAGTGAGAAAGAAGGCCAGAGAGAAAAATACAAGCATGAAGGTGCTTGCCTTGCATGTGGTTGACCCTGGTTCAATCCCATATATAACACATTCTCCTCAGCATCTGGGAATGAACCTGGGAGCAGAGAGCCGGGAGTAGCCCATGAGCATCACAGGGTGGAGTGCCCCCTGCAGATAAAAATAATAATGATATGAAAAGTGAGAAAGCGTCCAACTCCCAATTTAAATGGAATTTTTCGATCTTTAAAGACAGATTACTTAGAACCAAGTTGGACTTAATTTGTGACTCCACTCATGGGAAGGAACCGTGTTCCCCTAAGTGAGAGCTGGCAGAGTTATTGGCAATGCAGTGGCCATGCTGAGTCCCTGTCACTTCTTCCTAGCAGCAGATCCCTGCAGGAGTCAGATTAGAGACCAAAAGATCAATTTTGAGGAGACAAAACTGGGGTAGAGGTAGTGTGGAACACAAGGCGCTTCCCTCCATCCAGCTGGCCCTTTTCAGTCCTCAGAACCACAGTGCCCTGATTACTGTCAGGAGTGACCCCACAACACAGAATGAGGTGAAACCCCTGAGTATGACCTGGTGTCACTCAAACTCCCCATAAAAAGACAAAGCAAAATTAAGAGGTCTTGGCTGCCTAGAGAATTTCTTAGTCCTTCCTCCAGAATTAAGTGGAATTGGTCCTTCCTCAGGGACTGCTCTGATAAAAACATATTCCTCAAATACGAAGGTCCCTCTTGTAAGCTCAATATCTGACAAAACCTCCCAGGATGTTGACATCCTCTGGACAGGAACCTGCCTGGCCTGGGAGCCAGGCCACGCAGTCCCTTCCCTACACAGCTTCTCTGGCTAACACGCCGCCTGCTGGTGGGGAAGGGGAAGAAAGAAGCGGGAGTTTCAGACATGCCTGCAAATGTTACCTCTCTGAGTAGATCTGGGCATAAAAGTAATTTTTTTTTTTTAAAGAGTGGGTTGCTATTATTGGAAGGAGAGTTAAATCCGCTGTGCGCAGGGGCAATTCCTTGAGTGATGTTGGGAGACAGAGCTATATTTGGGGATTGAACCCAGAGCTCCAGCCCTTTGAATAAGCTCCTCCAAACCCCAAGAGTTTAAACTTGATGTTTCATTACTTGGCTCAACTTCTCTAGGGCCAGAATTCTCAACTCAAGCTTATTACTGTAATCAGGGGAAGAACCGTCGACCAATATTCCACAAGCAAGCTTGAAAATCACTGCTTTGATCCATGCCTTAAGCCTGCCTTCAGTGTAGATAAAATGATGGTATTGCTAAAGGCAATTATTTGATCTTGGTTTTGTCTGTAGTTTCCTTCCCCATCATGATGGGGCTGAATCTTATTTGTAATCTGTTGCTGGGGAAATATCAGTCATTCCAAGCATAGGCCCCTCTTTAAAGGGTCCCTTAATGACCCTAATTGGCCTGAGAGAAAAATCTTCAGCAAGTGCTTCTGAGTCTATTCGGGGTTTTAAATCTCTGGATGTTTGACTAAAATTCGACAAGCGATCACTTTGATTGGGGGTTTTGGGCTCACATCAAAGTCACTATCATCAAACACTTGGAGAGAGGTGATGAAACCAGGCCTGGCTGGGGTGGGGGAGGGTAGCAGTGTGCAGACATGGGGCCTGGCATCCCTGGTTGTTTACTGGGAGGTGGTGTCTCTGGCATGCAGAACAGACAGAAGATACCTCGAGCTGATGCACTGCAGGTGTTTCTCAGGCTCTTTGCCACATTTGTTTGACATGAAATCATGGCTTGAGATCAGGGTCCATTGGAATTAGGAAAAATAGAAAGACCATGTTGTTGGAATGGAAGGAGGGAGGGAGGGAGGGAGAGAGAGAGAGAGAGAGAGAGAGAGAGAGAGAGAGAGAGAGAGAGAGAGAGAGAGAGAGAGAGAGAGAGAGAGAGAACACAAATCCAGAGTTATAGATTTCAGCCACTGTGGTTTAGGGTTAGGGAGACATGAGACATCATCACATTCCCCACCCTATTTCTGCATTTTCAAAAATGGGAGCAAAAATGCCAACACATTGAGGAAGTAGAGCCCTGTGATAGCTCATCAGTGTGATGAGCCCATTCAGGGCTCTTCCACTTATCTATCTCAGTCACCCCAAAGGTATGACTCCTCTCATCTGGGCCCTTCCTGCCTGGCCCTCAGTTCCCATGGCTGCCCCACTTTTATTTCTCTTCTCTGGATATTTCCTGTTGTCATCTGATTTCTTTGGCCAGATCCTTGCTCCAAGCTGAGAGAGAAGCAGGTAAAAACAGCTCCTGGGCTGTTTGCTGGCCTCATCACACAGAGAACCTAAGTCATTATTGCACTGGCCTCCACAGTTTAACATTTCTTGGGGTGGTGCTGTGTGAGGAGGGAGGAAGTTCCTGTAATCTGGTGAAGAGTTTGGAAGGTTTCAGCATCAAGTTCCAAGGCCTGCAAGTGACAAGGTCAGGTAGACCAGGTGAAAGAGGCCCTGAGGACCCCAGGCCACATCAGGCTTCAGAGAAGTGGAGAACACACATCTCAGTGGGCCTCAACTAGAAGCTTTGTAAAATGTGGGTCTAGAAAGGATACATCACTACTGGGCTCTCTGGTTTCCCAGAAGCCATCAGCATCTCCATGACAACCAGAGTTGCACCCAGAGAGCGCTTCAGGTCCAGCTGAGAGACAACAGGGCCAGAAGGGCCAAAGGTGATGACAAGCCACTCCTGAAGCCCCTGCCGGAGGGGAGAGCTGCTGCACACACACACACACCCAGATGTCTGGGCCAGGCCAGGTGGTGCCACTTCAGTTGAATTAGGCAAAGGCTTAGGGGTGGGGTGAGGGCTGAAAGCAGAGACCTGGGGAATCAAAGTGAGGGGTGAAGGAGTAAAGGTCAAAGAAAACAAGCAACTGATCTAGGGAAGGTGTGAAAGCCTGATGGGAAGCACCCCTGAAACAGAAAGAGGCATAGATGAAATGACTGTGTTAGGAATAAGTAGGTAAAACTACAGTGATATAATACATTTTTTTAAAGTCTGAGCATAAAATGACTCCTACGGTTTAGTTTTAAAATTTGTACAAAGAACTTTTTGAAAAATATTTTTCTTCACTTATTGATTTACAACTTCGTGGAATTTCAGAATTTTAGACGTACTCATCTCTATATATTTGTCGTTACCCCTACAATGACTTTTTTAAATAAAAGATCTTTTTCATAAATGGGACATAAAGAAACATAACAAGGGAACAACAGATGACCCAACTCACCAGAACTAGAGATTCTATCCAGAGAACTGAACCTACAGAGAGGGACACTGTGGAGAGAAAGAGATTTTATATTGAGTGGGTGTTATATTGGAATGATGTGTGTGTAAAAAGTAACAGTTCTGTAAATTATGGGACCTAAAAAAACACAACAAAAAAGTTAAAAAATTATTTAGAAAGAAAAACAACAAAACATTGTTCTAAAACACTGTGCGTTGGTATATATATTTTTTTGTCTTTGTGTCACATCCAGCAGTACTCAGGGGGTTATTTCTGGGTCTATGCCCAGAAATTATTCCTGGAAGGCTCAGAGAGCCATATGAGATACTGGGGATCAAACCTGGGTCGTCAGCATGCAAGGCAAATGCCTTACTGCTGTGCTATTGCTCTGGCCCCTGGGATAGCTTTTATGTCGCAGTTGATACATGGAGAGATGAACTGTTAGCTAAAAGTGTGTGTGTGTGTGTGTGTGTGTGTGTGGCGAGGGTGATAGGGGTGCTGCCTGTGGCTCTGTCAGTGCAAATGACCTAGGATGAAGCTGACAAGTTAGCAACGTTTCTCCCAGAAGACCAATACCTGGGAAGGCCCTTGGATACCATCCTGTCCAAAGACTAGCAGAGAGAACTTGCCACAGTTTTTGAGTATCAGTTTACCAGCAGTTGTGATTTTGAGAGGAGAATCAGATTGGTTTTCTGCTCCACTTTTCTATTGGAAATGTTCCAATTTATAGAACACTTGGGGACTTTGGTATGTAATACCCAGCTAGCCCAATGGCCAGCACCCTGATTTACATACTGTAGCACTGGCCATACTTGATTTCATTTTCATGCTCAGTGCTCTATCCCTGGAATGATTAAAGAGCAAATTCTCACTCCCTAGTGCTTCCTAAAAGTAGTGTTCTCATTAATAAGACCATTTTGTTGTATTTCTACCTGCCCAATAAAATTAACATTTGACTTAATAATATAGTTTCCATGCAATTTTGACATGGGTCCTCCAAGATCTTTTCCTCCCCCACCTTTAAAATGGAAGTCCAGCATCCAATGTTAGCTGTGCCTCTTTAGACATTGCTTTGGCACCATACTTAAGTTTTATTTATCTTTGTTTTGCACAACATTGAAGTGTTTGGAGAGAAGGTGCCATTTCGGAATTTATCTCATTGCCTCTCGGACTTCAACTCAAAGTTAGTTTCTCTGACAAGAAGGCTACAAAGGAGAAACCAGCCTTCAGGGTCAATATCTCTCTTGCATGTCAGGACAAAAGTTCCCAGAAGAGTTGCATAAATTCTGTTTATTTCTTTACAAATTATGTGTCATGATTCAAGGGAAAAAAGTAACTGACTTGATTACCATCAGATTCTTCAATAGTTAGTGAACTTCCAGATACTACAAAAGATCTGATCTTGGTGCTAAGATTCCAGGCAAAGAAAGCCATCTGGCCAAGCCAACACCAGGGTAGAAAATCTCCAAAGAAATCCCAGGACTGAATCCTAGAGAAAATTTATCCTCCAAAACATGAGGGGCAGGTCACTGAATTCACTGCTGTTCTCAACAGAGGAGGCCTTGGTTTTGGTCAGGGTCACAGGGACTTGGAGCTTGAAAAGGAAGGGCCCCACCGTTCTGGCTGCCAGATGTGAGTGGGAAAGCATTTAGGAAAGGGGGGGTCTCACCCCAGTTCTGGGCCAGATGGTGAACTGCTCACCTCAGCAGGGCAGGGGCATACTTGCGGCTCTGTACACTTTATTCTCCAGACAGAGAGTGCTAACATCTACAGTAAGATCATTTACTGCAAGTTAAATATTCCTGAAATCAAGGACCAGAAGCCAGATATTTAATTCAGAACATTTCAAATGTATATGATAAAAATTGCAACAGACTAAGAGAGGTTTATGAGATGTTAATCTGCCTGCTGTGTAAACACCCAGATTTCAAAATATCTGCCTCTCTATATTATCCAGGAAAGGTTCTATAAATCCACTGATACCCAGACTTTCATTAGGAAGTGGTAGAAGGTTTCCATACTTTTCTGTCACCTCTTCCATCCTCCTCAACTATGTACTTTAGCTATTTTGGCTTATTGGATTTTATACCTACCTAACTTGTGCTTTTTACTTGCTGCATGGTACTCCATAAGAGATCCAAACTTACTTGCCTGGTTGTATATCTCCAGCTATTTTTTTTAAAACTTTTTTATTATGAGCATATAAAATATATTCCAAAACAGAGTACTGAAATGATACCATATTCCCACCTCCTTTTTAATTATCCAGTTTTTTAAACCCAAAAAAACTAAAATCAACAGCCTGCAAAGTGCATGTTGGCAAACATCCCAGGGCATTTGTAAAATAAATTCCTATAATAAAATTGATAGAGAAAGGGGATAAAAATTAAATATTATAAAAATCCCAAAACAGGGCCAGAGAGATAGCATGGAGGTAAGGCATTTACCTTTCATGCAGAAGGTCATCAATTTGAATCCCGGCGTCCCATATGGTCCCCCGTGTTTACCAGGAGCAATTTCTGAGCAGGAGCCAGGAAAAACCCCTGAGCACTGCTGGGTGTGACCCAAAAACCACAAAACAAAACAAACAAACAAAAAAATCCTGAAACAAAAATCTTGCCTAAACTTATACTCCTAATGAGAGAAACTAGACTGGAGAGATAATACAGTGGGTAGGATGTTTGCTATGCAGTGATCTTTGAATGCAGAGACAAAAGTATAACCTGAGTATCTCTGGGTGTGATCCTCAAGTCCTCCAAAAAGAGAACAAGAAAAACATGTACCCGTTCTCAGGCAGGGTAATACGTTATTAACAGAACAAAGTAAGCAATAAAATTAGACATCTCTTTTTCTTTTTTACCCCTAATTTGTAGACATTTATGAATCTACTTAGATTTCTTCTGCTGGTTTGTATGCTATAACATTTCCTGAATGGTTTGTCTTTTTTGAGTATATTGATATTATTTACATAATAGAAAATTTAGACTGTGGTTGTCACTTGTGGTACAATCTTTCCTCTTTTCTTTTGACTTTGCTCACTGCATTTTGATTATTTATGTGATTTAAAATCTTTATTTAATTCAACAGATCTTAAGCACTTATGGTATTTAGATTTTATGAATTAGAAACTTGGAGTCACTGCTCAGAGATGACTCAGAAACAAAAACTACTTGTTTAATGCTTCTCACACTTCTATGGATACAGTTTTAATCCTTGTGACATTTAATATTTTGATACAACAGAATGAGTTGCAAAGTTAAATTGCTGAATTTTTCTGATATTCAGTTGCTTCAGGTTTACTAAGTTATACACCACTTCCCCATAGATCTGATGTTGCATTTTCACCTTTGAAAAAACATCATTATAAACAAAAAGGATAAATCAGAAATAACTAGTTTATGGGTATGAAATATTCTGTTATTCCATTTAGAAATAGCCTGGAGGAAAATCCTTTTATATACAACCATAATCCATTCATCAATTTGGTACTGTTCTCCAAATACAAAGAACGAGTGTGTCATAAATGTTTATAAAGCTTTCACAAATAATAATCAATAATCTTCCCTTTTGAAATGATATGATTGCAGATCAAGATGGAGAGTCAGTTCTCTGGAACTCAGAAAACAATAACAGCAGTGTTGTGAACCATTTTCTTTCATTCTTCAAGGTTCAATTTCTGAACTAGAGAGAAGTTGGGGTTGTACAGCTATTTTCCAGTATTGTTTGGAAACATCCCCAATGTATCAATTGCACTTTTCAAAATTCAATTCATGGCTTAAGAATTAAGGCAAGTTTTTTTTCCCCCTGTTCTCTCTGCTGTCCTGCTTGAAGTGGCCAAGAACAAACCCAGTGAAAATTTTCTACTCAGGGCTCAGTGGCAAGGTTGGATGTCTCCAACCATGAGTGGAGTGGCCTTATCCCTGCCCTATGCCATGACACAAAGGAGAACTCTGAAAGGCACCTGCTTCCTCCTCCCTGTTTTCCTGCTCTCTCTGCTGTCCTGCTTGAGGTGGCCAAGAAAGAAACCAGCGAAAATTTTCTCCTCAGGACTCAGCAGTAAGGTTGATTGTCTTGGCTCACGAAGGGTGGAACCAGAGGAGGAGCTCTGCTTTTCTTCGTGGCCGCATGCCTGCGTCTTCTAGCCAATGAACCCCATCATAATACAAAGAAAAAACATACTACAAGCGAGACAATGGGAAAAACAACACAGGCAAACACCATGTGCAGAGAATGAAGATGGCAATTCTGATGACCCAAAAAAGTCCCAGCAACCTAGTCATATATAGAGATAAGGATTTCAGAGAAGAAATATGGAAAATGTTACTATAACTCAGAGAAAGCATAAATCGATCTGAACAGACTACAAAGATAGAAATCGAAAAATTTCAAACTGAAATAACAGGACTAAAAAACTTGGTGGATGAAATGAAAACCTCAATGGAAACCCTCTCCAATACAGTAACAGCAACTGAGGACAAAATCAGTGAGCAGGAAGATGAGATGCAGAACAACTCCATGCAGCAGAATAGATTAGAAAAGAATCTTAAGGGGCCGGAGAGATAGCATGGAGGTAAGGTGTTTGCCTTTCATGCAGAAGGTCATTGGTTTGAATCCCAGCATCCCATATGGTTCCCCGAGCCTGCCAGGAGTGATTTCTGAGTGTGGAGCCAGGAGAAACCCCTTATCACTGCCAGAAATGACCCCCCCCCCCAAAAAAAAAAGAACCTTAGAGCAAATGATCAGATAATGAAAAAATACTTAAAGAATGTGATCAGGGGCCCAGAGAGATAGCACAGCGGTGTTTGCCTTGCAAGCAGCCGATCCAGGACTAAAGGTAGTTGGTTCGAATCCCCGTGTCCCATATGGTCCCCCGTGCCTGCCAGGAGCTATTTCTGAGCAGACAGCCAGGAGTAACCCCTGAGCAACACCGGGTGTGGCCACCCCCAAAAAAAAATAAAAAAAAAAGAATGTGATCAGATGAAAATAAAATTCAACAGAAACAACGTAAGAATCATTGGAGTAACAGAACCCCAGGAAGAAATCCCCAGGAAGAATCAACAGTCAAGGACATTATTACATAGAAAATACCAGAGCTAAAGACTATGTGGAACCACATCCTAGATACCCGAAGAGTACCAGCTAAAATAAACCCGAAGAAAAGTACCCCAAGATACATCCTAGTGACAAAGATGAATCACACAGATAGGGATACAATACTTAAAGCAGGAAGATCAAAAGGGAAATTGCATTCAAAGGAGCATCCCTAAGATTTACAGCATATCTGTCACAAGAAACCCTCAAGGCCAGAGACAGTGGTGGGGATAGTGAAAAAACTCAATGAAATGAATGCTTTGTCTAGAATACTTCACCCAGCCAGACTTACTTTCAAGTGAAGGAAATATACATAGCTTCATGGATAAACAACAGCTTGGAAACTTTACAGACTCAAAACCAACCCTAAAAGAAAAGCTGAAAGGTCTACTTTAAGGAAAGAAAGACTAACAGACACACCAAGTTTCTACACAAAGATGAACTAAAATCCCATAATTATCTCTCTCAACATCAATGGACTAATGCACCTGCTAAGAGACACAGAGTGGGGGCTGAAGCAGTGGCATGGAGTGGTAAGGCATCTGCCTTGCTGGCACTAGCCTAGAATGGACTTCAGTTTGATCCCCTGGCATCCCATATGGTCCCCCAAGCCAGGAGCTATTTCTGAGCACATAGCCAGGAGTAACCCCTGAGCGTCATCACCAAAAAGAAAAAAAAAAGAGAAAGAGAGTCACAGAGTGGCAAACTGGGTCAAAAAGCTGAAGCAAACATTTTTCTGCCTAAAAGAAACACATCTGAATAATCAGAACAAGCATAGACTCAAAATCAAAGGCTGGAGAATAATCATCCAAGCAAACAATACCATTAAAAAAGCTGGAGAGGTCATATTATATCAGATGACACAACTTTAGACTCAGAAAAGTTATGAGACAAAGATGGTCATTTTGTACTAATCAAAGTATATGTAGAACAAGAAGAAATCACACTCCTAAACATATATGCACCTAATGAAGGACCAGCAAAATATTTAACACAACTGTTGACAAATCTGAAAGGATATAGCAATAGCAACAGGATAATAATGGGAGATCTAAATACTACCCTGACACCCCTTGATAGGTCAACCAGGTTGAAACCAAACAAAAATATAATGGCTCTGAAAAGAGAAATAGAAGGGGTGGAATAGTGTGTGTGTGCCTATATATATATAGGCACTCCATCTCCAGGTAACTGGATACACATTCTTCTCCAATGCACCTGGGTCATTTTCCAGGATAGACCACATGCTGGCCCATAAAATGTATCTCCATAAAGTCAAGGAGATAAAAATTGTACAGACTACCTCCACTGATCACAAAGCATGTATGTAATTAATACATACATTTAAATTAGTCAAGGTTTTGGAAGGGGAGCAAAGGAAGAAAGTTGGATTGACTCATCAGAGAGCCCTAAAGAGCCTTAACCAAATTTATCCACATGGCAGCAATGATTGATTAATCAGCTAACACTTGAGGCTAAATTTATTGGTCACACTGCATGGAGATTATATTCTGAAGTAATTTTCCCACAATTGTACTAAGGAAAACACTCGAGGGGGTTGAAGTGATAGTACAGAGGGTAAGGCACTTGCCTTGCATACAACCAACCTGGAGTTGATCCTTGGCATCTCTCATATGGTTCCCCCAAGCACTGGCAGGAGTGATTCCTGAGTGCAGAGCCAGGAGTAACACCTGAGCACTTCTGGGTGTGACCCAAAACCCAAAACAACAACAGCCAAACAACAACACACACACATACGCACATAAACAAACAAACAAAAAATCCACTCTGGTTGTAAAGCCTATATAACTTAATGGTCTTAACATCAATGATCTTTTTAAAATGATTTTTAATGATATTAAGAAAATGTTTTATATCTAGAGTTTCTATAAGACTCTAAAACAAATCTCTCCTTTGATTAGGGTCTATTCAAAGCCTTTTTTCTCACAATTCCAAATCTAAGTCAGAATAAGAAATCATTTGTAAGGAGTTTTCATTACTAATAAATGCTCTCAAGTTCAGACCTTTAAAGTTTCAACATGCTACTATCCAAAAATCAAAATTTTGGTTTTACTGGAGGGTGATGGTATACCTGGCAGTGCTCATGGATTACTTTGGCTCTATGTTCAGGGATCACTCTGAGTGGGGATTAGAGGAGCTTGAGAAACCATGCAGGGTGCCAAGGATTAGATCCAGGTTGGCTGTATGCAAGGCAAGCAAACCTGTTTGCTATCTACCTGCTGTACTATCTCTTCAGCCCCCAAAGCCAAACCTTCTTGCTGCATATTATAGAAAAATACTCAGTGCACCCCTTCCCTCCTTCCTCTGTATTTCACTTTTTTATTATAGTTTAGGTACAATGGTATATGCTATCAATGTAGAAATTCAAGTACCTACCAACATCAAAAATGCCCAACCCTTTACAACTGCTGTCCCCAAATCACCTGGTCTATTTTTCTCTCACCACCACTCCCATTCCTCTTCACATGGTTTGTAATCTCAATTTTGCAATTCAAGAACAGAGCTTTGTTGATACTTGATATTTTATGTTCCCTGTTTTGTCTGTCTCACAGATGAAGGTGTTTGTCCTTTTTATGTCCTTCCTCTGGTTTGATTAACACAGTGCCTTCTGGTTCCATCGATATTGCAGTGAACTGCAAGATTTCATCTCTTCTTAAAGATGTATAATATTTCACTGTGTCTCTACCTCAGGTTTTTTATACATTCATCTTTCTAATATATGAGAAAATATTTGTACACAATATATCAGATAAAGAATTAATAGCCAAGATAAAACACAAAGATCAACAACAAAATCTCTAATATCCCCATCAAACACATGGTGAGAAGAGATAAACAGACATTTCCTAGAGGAATGTGGATGGCACAGGAAAAAAACAGTGTCACGATCAGGGAAATGTGAATCAAAAAAATAGTGATGTGGTCATAGAGCTAGGACAGAGTGAAGGCACTGGCTTGGCATGAAGCCAACTTGGGTTTGATTTCTGCCACCACATATGGTCCTCTAAGCACCACCAGGAACACTTCCTCCATGCAAAACATCACCACAAAAATGGCATATATCAAAGATTGGAAACAACCAAAATTGGTGGGAAGTAATAAATTAAGAACCCTATTTCTCAAGAAGATTAGAACTCTCATAAAACTCAGTAATTACTTCTTGACATTACCCCAAACACAGAAAACACTGATTTGAAAAAACCCACTAATTTGGACACACATTCTTGTGTCCATTGGATCATCATGTACACTGTGCAGGGCATGGGAAAAAACTCCTGGGTCCTTCTAAGAACAGATGACTGCCCTCCTGGGGAGCTGCCAGTGGAAAGGAAGCAAAGATGAAGTGGCGGGTTGCTTCAGTGCATTCAGACAAGCAAGGCAAGTCCAATGGGCAAGGAAGCAAGTATGTCCAGAAGGATGTGGCAGGGCCCTACTAAACCAAGACTAGCTGAAGCAGTGGGTCAGTGGATCAGGCAAGTGTCTCAAGCTCTGGAAGACTGCCCATCACTGTATCTGCCCATTCCTAGTTACCCTGGCAATGTTTTGATGACAAATATTTCTCTAGAGCTCGAATCTTTAAAAACTTTATTCTTATTTTTTTCAAAGTGCTTCCCCTTATAATATCATTGATTACTTATATGTATATAAGCACTATCTTTATTACACACAAAAAAATGTAGGGGCCAGAGCAACAGAACAGCAGTAGGGCTTTTGCCTTGCATGTGGCCAACACGGGACAGACCCAGGTTCGATTCCTGGCATCCCATATGGTCCCCAGAGCCTGCCAGGAGTGATTTCTGAGTGCAGAGTCAGGAGTAATCCCTGAGCGCCAACGAGTGTGGCTAAAAGCCAAAAAAAAAAATGTAATCATAGATAAAACAGGTTATTGAGAACAAACTGCATACTGGGTATTATACAAAATATCAGGTGTGTGGGTTATAGTTTCTAGAGTTTCAACTCTTTGCCAGAGTTTATTTTAACAACATAACCATTAGTACTCTCCCTGCTCTCCCTCCCAATGGATAAACCAGTGTGTGATGAAGGGGGTTCACTGGTGGTCAGGAGAGGCACTCTGCATGAAGTGGGATGAACATGTATGGAAACTGAGTCGGCTGAAACAAAGTAATCATGGATGATCCTCCTAGGAAGATTTGAGCTAAGTTTGAAAGACACAAATAATTTAAAATGTTGAAATAAATTAGTCCAACATAAGAGAAACAGGGATACTAAACGTATAAGGGTGAGAGGAGAGAAAGATAGATAGCACAATGGGTAGTGTGTTTGTGTTGCACTCAACAGACCTGAATTTAATCCTAGGTACTCCATATTGTCCCACAAGCCTGCCAGGAGTGATACCTGAGGACAAAGCCAAGAGTAACTCTGGAGCATCACTGGACATGGTCCCCAAATCAAAAGAATCAGAATGAAATAAGGGTAGAAGTACATCTTCCATTCAGAAATGCACGGTGCCATTGGGTCCCTAAGAAGTATTAAGCATAAAAGACTTTTTTGGGGGATGACTGTTCAACTTGATGACAAAATCCAACCACTGGAGGAACACACAGAAAAACTAAGGAAAGGCATTTAGAAAAATAATTGGCCAGTCTATTGAAACTAAGATGGGAGAGGGCTCGCACAATTTTTAATTGGATAATAAAAAAAAGTGGCATCTGCAATGAGAAGGAAAGTTCACCAAAAAAGTTAAAATAATAAGACAAATTTCCTAAAGTAGTAGATAAATGCAGAACGATGATGAGGTACATTGTTGTTATCTTATTATGGTTCTGACAAAGGAGGTGTGTGTTTAGAGGGCACCAATGATAGGAGGGTCACACCTGCTTTCTGAGACCAACATGGAACAGGCACTAACAAAGTAGCTTAATTGCAGGGCTGTCTGGGTGCAGATAGAAGCATGAAACGAAAAGCAGCTAGAGAAGCCCTCTCAATATTCTATTGGTCTGGAAGGAACTGAGTTTGGGCGCAGGTGCCTACCTGGGTTCTGGTACTTTCTTAGAAAAGGCATCATGAAAGATCTCCAGATTACAGCTTATCCGGCAGGTGACAGCCTTCTGGGATGGGCCATAACCCCTGGAGTTACTCATAGCAGGCAGGTGGAGTATGGTCTATAAAGTGAGTTAGGAAGATGCAATGTTTCATGAGCAGACCAAGGTCCTGGATCTGTCTGAAAGGCTCACAGCCCCCATTGGATTCTGTCCTCCAGTGTTGATCACACAGCCCTATCAAATCCTTCCTCCATGGACGTCATAAGATACCCCTACCTGACCCGAGTAGCTCATTCACATGCCCCTGAACTGCATTTCTTGTGCAGCTGCTGAAAATTCCACATTCACGGTGGAGCTACTATAAGTTCAACTCCAATAAGTATGAATGCAGCAACTTTTATTCAGAATCTACCTAGTTCAAGTAAAATGGTCAAGTAATAGTAAATAGTCAAGTAAAAGAAAATAGTTTAATAAAATGCTTAGCACCCAGCTTGGTATTAGTGAATTTTGTTTTGGAAAGGCTTATCTGCTAGATTTCAGGCCTTTAAAAAAAAATTAAAACACACGAATTTTCTTCACCTACTCTTCCTGAATATTTCATGTGTTTTGTGTTTTATTTGCTGTACATATCTTCACAGCATGCATATTATTCAAATATTCTTAACAGATGGTCTCAAGTGGTACATAATATATAACATTAAGGGAATAGCTCAGTAAACAAATGAGTCAAGGATTGAAATATTTTACAGCTTATAAATCATGAAAGATGTTCAATAACAGTACATTATTAAAAATATCTTTAAACGTAAACATAAAACCATGAAATGCTGTTATTGGACTAGTCAACTGTTTACGACAGAATTTTTTTCAAAGCTTTAAGTCAATTTTAAAAAGGCTAGGAAGGAATTTAATCTTTTTAAATTGTCTCCCCACCTTTTTGATTTCTTGTAGGCTAACAATAATATTCTCTAATTTTAGGGATACAACCCCTCTCTTCTATCCATGCAGAATTCCCAGCACCCACTTCCAATGTCCCATCCCATGCCCCATAAAATAATCATTTACCAGTCCTTCCATCTCCCAAAGAAGTTTTGTTTCCTTTTTGAACAGTAGGTTTCCCAAACAGTACTCTGTGGACCAGACCACTCCTGGAAGTCCTCTCTCAATCTAGTTGATAGTTTAAGGTGATAGCCTAGAGATGCGGTGTTGTTAAGGCCCAGGGGTGTTGAGATCCATCAAGGTCACATCCACTGGTATTCAGGGGTCACACAGTGCTGGAGACTAAATTTGAGGCACTGCACATGCCAGGCACATGCCCTTGACACAAAACCTACCTTCCTTGTCCTAAGAATTCTTAACAAAAGTGCCTTCAAAGATAAGTTGGGGAGCTTATAAACTACATCAGTGAGTTTGGGATATTAGTTACCTGAATGTCTTGCCTACAGCTGCCTACTCTATCCAACTCTAGGGCTTCCTTAGTCATTTCCCCTCTAGATAAGACTAGATTCCTTCCTAGCTAAGAAAGATGGAGCAAAGAAAAGTCAATTTTGTTGCCCTTCAGACTATCTTTACAGTTTTTTTTTTCCTTCCAAAATAAACTGAAACAACAAGTTCAATGGAGAATTCTGAATCAACTGTGATGGAAGGATATTTCCATTCATTATGGGTTGGTGTTGACCACATGAGATGGTTTTTTAGGGGGTTGGTGAGATTAAAACAAATGAAACCTTTATTCCAGTACCATGCTGTCTTGATAACTATTGCTTTGTAATAGTTTAAAGTTAGGGAAAGTAATTTCTCCCATATTCCTTTTCCCAAGGATTGCTTTAGCTATTCAAGGATGTTTATTGTTCCAAATGAATTTAAAAAGTGTTTGATCCACTTCTTTGAAGAATGTCATGGGTCAGTGGAATAGGCTTGAGTACTCAGAGAATGTTCCGCAGACATACAATCACCTAACTTTTGATAAAGGAGCAAGAAATCCTAAATGGAGCAGGGAAAGCCTCTTCAACAAGTGGTGTTGGCACAACTGATTAGCCACTTGCAAAAAAGCAAACTTAGACCCCCAGCTAACATCATGTACAAAGGTAAAATCCAAATGGATTAAGGACCTTGATATCAGAGCTGATATCAGACCTGAAACCATAAGGTATATAGAGCAACATGTAGGTAAAACACTCCATGATATTGAGACTAAAGGCATCTTCAAGAAGGAAACTGCACTCTCCAAACAAGTGGAAGCAGAGATGAACAGATGGGAATATATTAAGCTGAGAAGCTTCTGCACCTCAAAGGAAACAGTGCCAAGGATACAAGAGCCACCCACTGAGTGGGAGAAACTATTCACCCAATACCTATCAGGTAAGGGGCTAATATCCAAAATATACAAGGCACTGACAGAATTTTACAAGAAAAAAAACATCTAACCCCATCAAAAAATGAAGAGAAGAAATGAACAGATGCTTTGATAAAGAAATACAAATGGCCAAAAGACACATGAAAAAATGCTCCACGTCACTAATCATCAGGGAGATGCAAATCAAAACAACGATGAGGTACCATATCACGCCACAGAGATTGGCACACATCACAAAGAATGAGAACAAGCAGTACTGGTGGGGATGTGAAGAGAAAGGAACTCTTATCCACTGCTGGTGGGAATGTCGTCTAGTTCAACCTTTATGGGAAGCGATATGGAGATTCCTCCAAAACCTGGAAATTGAGCTCCCATATGATCCAGCTATATCACTCCTAGGGATATACCCTAGGAACACAAAAATACAATAAAAAATCCTTTCCTCACACCTATATTCATTGCCACACTATTTACAATAGCCAGAAACAACCTGCAAACAACCAAGATGCCCTTCAACAGATGAATGGCTAAAGAAACTGTGGTAAATATACACAATGGAATATTTTGCAGCTGTCAAGAGAGATGAAGTCATGAGTGAGAATAGTCTAACTCATCTATGAGTTTTAAGAAAAATAAAAGACATTTTTGCAATAATCCTGAGACAAGGAGAGGAAGGCTGGAAGGTCCAGCTCACGACATGAAGCTCACCACAAAGAATGGTGAGTGCAGTTAGAGAAATAACTACACTGAGAACTAACATAACAATGTGAATGAATGAGGGAAGTGGAAAGCCTGTCTAGAGTACAGGCGGAGGGAGGTGGGGGGGAGGAGGGAGATTTGGGACATTGGTGGTGGGAATGTTGTACCGGTGAAGGGGGGTGTTCTTTACATGACTGAAACCCAACTACAATCATATTTGTAATCAAGGTGTTTAAAGATATTAATAAAAAATTTTAAAAAACACAAAAAAATAAATGAAACCAAAACAAAAGCCCATAGCCACAACTTTTGCCAGTATCCACACATCTTTGAATCCACTGTACAGTTAATATTCTTCCACTGCTTCAGCTCTGTAATCAAATCCACTTCCTTTCTCTTTGATGGTTGCTCTCCTATCAACATTATTTAAAACTTACTTAATCCAATGCTTAATTCCTTTGCCTAATTATTTGATGTTTTTAATATCTGGGCATGATCTAACAGGACTTTAACATTTCATTCTAGATTCCCCTAACAATGAGAACTTGACCCACTTTTGAGTGTGAAAAAAATGTAAGTCTTTAATGAACTATTTGACTAAAAATGAGTGTAACTAGCAAAGTTACAAAGTGCCTGTTAAGTAAAACCTCTCACCTAAAGTCACAAATTGGTTTCATTTGTTATATTAAGGTTCATTACTCAGTTTCACACATATATTCAAAACTTTATTCTACCACATTCTATATGTGGCTGCCTTCTCTATTTCCTTTTCCACACTAATTATCTCCTACCTTAGGGGGAGGACTCTGGTCAGCTAAGATGCCCTCCTTAGCCAAATGGGGTGCAACAAAGACTAAACAAAGGAGACCACAGGCAGAGAAGAGTCCCGTGTGTGAACTGATTTGAACCAGCACAAACTTAGGACAACAGCTCCATGAAAATAACTTAAGTTCTCATTAGCAAAAATTATGGTCTACCTCTGTGCTGATCTTAACACAACAAAATATTGTGGTCTAAGTCAATCTTTGAGACATCAATGGTTTCCGTCTAGTTTTTATCCAAAGGCAAGACCAGTAATTTGGAAAAACCATCCTGTCCTGCACCAAAGGCAGAGAGTAAATCTGGGGACAACATAGAACTGTAGTATGTGGCCTTCACCACTGTCATGGAGTCTTTGTTCTATTGCCCCACCTAGAATCAACAGCATGATCAAGAGGGATCAGCACACTGGACTTTTCCCAACCACAGTCAGAAACACCAAATACAAGATCTACTCTCTTAACAAAGTTTTAAGGACACAGGAGTGTTGTTATCTATAGGCAGAATGGTACATCAAACCCCTGAAACTTAACTCATCTTGCCCATACCTGAAATTTCACATACCCCTTCTCCAGCAATGGCATCTCCAAGAAAGCCTAGAGCTGAGAGTCTTACACATGCCCCTCAGCCAATTCAGCTTTTGATAAAACAGAATCAATTGTGGAATACAGTTGAGTACCCTGTTCTCTGAGTTGTGAGACCCAGGCGGTAAGGACTGCAGAGAGCGAACAGACTCCTTGGTGTTTCTGAGGCTTGTGCCTTGTACACGTACTTCATGAGAACCTTGGAGACAATTCTTTGCAGAAAAGAAAAAGAATCAACTGTGGAGGAAAGCCAACGACCAAACTCTGGACTGTTTTAACCTGGTGGTAATAGAGCTAATAGTGACATGAGAAATAGGAACTCAGTGATTGCAAATTCATAGATCTCAGTTTTAAGTTGCTAACATGGGAAAGTACACTTTTTAGAATATTCTGAATTTCCAGTTTCTCCAGAAAGAGAAATTTTAGCAAATATGGCATTAAATTCATTGCCCTGTTGGCACAATGAGCTGAAACTGGGGAAGGAGAGGAACGGGAGACAATGGAAGAGATGAGCTTTCCAATATGCCACGGTTGCCTGGCCTGTCTTACCTGGTTTGCCTCTTCTCCACCATACTGACTTGGTTCTCGAAGTCTAAATTGTGGTTTCTGCACCAGGGCATTGCAGGAATACAAAGAATTGCAGAAAACCTGCAGGGATTTTGGCCTGGCGAACTTTCTGTCGCTCAACAGCATAACAGAACTTGATCCTGGTATCAGTAATCCATAATTTAGTTTTAAAACACATACTTTGGTACTAATATTGATTAGTAGCAAACTGGGCCATCTTTAGTTCATTTTGGGACTTTACCCAGTGATGACTCTGTATTCAAATTACTCCTGGGGGTGCTCAGGGGACCATATAGGACGCCGGGGATTGAACCCAGGCCAACCATGTATGTGCAGGCAGGCACCTTACTTGCTGTGCTATCACTCCAACCCTGAGTCATCTTCATTGTCAGACTCCAGTACCTGGACTGGGAAACATGATGGGAAAATGTGATTTCTGACTGTCCAATTTAATGCCCAGTTATTGCAAATGCTTAGCAACTGATAAAAAGTACCAAGACTATAATGATCAAATTCAGAGCTGGAGTAGTATATGACAGAACCTAGCACTTTCGTTTCCTGTCTCTTAGGCCAGTGTTTCCTAAAGATAATACAAGGAATGGGAGAAGCGGGTGGCTTCTTGGTGGGGAGACTTTATAACTAGGAGGAACTGGGTGAATATTTTTTTCCTGAAAAGGCAGAAGGCCATCAGAATTTGAGCACCTTCATCTTCTATATATATTGATTATACATATATTGAACAATCTTAACAAACATGACATGACAACATGAAAACATAACATTTGTATGATCACTAATATTAGCTGGAAGAAAATACAGGAATCTGGACATCCCAGCCTCGTGCCCATTACTGTAGAAGAGTGAATGGAAACTTCTCTGCAAAAAGCTACTGCATTCAAATAAATCCCGTGTGAGAAACAGACACTTTAACAAACTCTGTACTCCCAAATGTCTTTATTTCAGCATCTAAGGAAACCAAATATATCTTTTCACTTAAAATGGGCAGAAAGAGGAGTAATTAATAGCCATGTAAGTAAAGAGGATAGAGACTCAAAAAAAAAGAAAAAAGAAAAAGAAAAGAAAAACACGTTAAAGCTAAATCTTCTGTTCCAAAGGTACATCATTTTGGAGTGACAGTGTCTCCCACATACTGTCATGGTCTCACAGTCCCCGTTTCTCTGAAAGCAACTGGGAAGCACAGGCAGGACCTAGCCCACCCTGTAGACTAGTGATGCCTCTTTTGAGCTACACAATACGTTTACCTGGTCCTGCCCACTTGGTCCCCTCTCTGCAAATTTTAGTTGTTTCCTTAATTATCTAACGTTCCTTCAGGAAACTGGCACCAATTATACCTACCAGGCCAGGCTGGTTCTGAGAAATAAAATAAAAAAAAAAAGCAATACTATGTACACTGAAAACCCTCAGTTCAAACCTCAAAGAGAAAAAAGCACGAGTATATGAGTATATATGGGCCATTTGCACAGGAAGGAAGTTCAGAAAAATTTTCATCGAGTGTGTTGGTGGACCTTCAAGAAGCCAGCCACAGGACATCAGATGAAAGGCATTGCAAGTATTTATTCAAAGACTCGTGTACAAATGCATGTGCTTCACCTGCAGTAAGAAACTATGACAAGTGAAGTAAGATTCAACACTTTAATCAACTATAACAAATCAATATTCATAAAAATTCTGATTCATGCAATGGTACACAGATTACACAATATCACATTATACAAAACTTACAGACTCAAGAATATGTACCTGAAACAATATATACACATTGCCAGAGTATTTTACTTCCTAAGTAGAATACTCTTTGTTTATAAATAATGCCAATATCAAATACTTCCTAAATAGATATACACTTTGAGAACTGCAGCATTTTTTTGTAACTCAAAATAGTCACATCTCCAGGATGTATCAAAGATGAACTGGCCCAGTGGATCATTTATTATACAGACTTCAATTCCATCCCAAGAGTGGATTTTTGGGGGACATAGAAAATAAACGGAATACAAACGTCAACTCTAGTTTAATGCTTGAAGAGCTTCTGCACTTATTAAATACACCAGAAAACCCTTCATCCGCGGATTAATTAGTTAAGGTGCTACCTATTGCATATTAAATACTTCCAATGATTGCATCTGATTAGAAGAGTTCAAAATCCGTGAAAACAGGAGCTCTCCACGTGCACTGACAGGCCTTCCTGTCCACTAAAGTGAAGCCGCACATGGCTGCGATCCTGCAATTCTAGGGCCCAAGCAAAAGAGTGCACTTCTTACTTCACCTCCATGTAGTGACATCCAGACTGGCTCCAGACACTCAGTATAAGAACATCTAAAGTCTTCCCTTGGTTGGCAAATCCAAGGCAAACTGCTTTTCCTACAAAGCTCCAGGGGGTAGGGGTGGGGATAATCTTGAGTGTAAGGATTCCTCGATACATGAGCCAGCAACTCCTTTGTTCGTGAAGATGATTCCAGCTCAGGTCAGGCCCCTGGTGGGTGGCAGGCTCGGGTGTGCCAGGTGGAGGTGCTGATGAAGAGGGGCTGTGAGTGAAAGCCTTACTGTCATTAGGTCTCCACGGCACCGAACCCTTTTAAATACAAGGCAACATTTTCACAGCAGGAAAATGGTAATAGAGTCTTTATTTACTGCCCAAAGCAATGGGTGCAGTCCTGTGGCTAATACTACATTCACTGGAGAATGACAAAACTAGTGTAAATGCAGGATACAGCAGCACAAAGAAATACTTGGACCTTTTTCATCGGAGGTGGGGGGTGGTGGTGGTGATATTTTTTGCACAATCCTAGGATCCCATGACTCAATGAAACTAGAAACATCCCTAAGAATTAGGACAGGATGTTTCGTGCCAAAATACTGAATTTTAGGACTGGAAGGGGAACTAGTTGGAAGACAACACTGTTTTGAAAACAATAGCAGAAATTAAGGAAGACAGATTAGCTGAAGAAAATTTAAGACCATTTTGAGGTAAATGAATTTAATTCTTTGATTTGAAGAAATCCTTTTATTGGTAGAAATATGTTTGAGCGGGAAAACCAAGTAAAATCTGTTTAAAGGCTAGGTACCAGAATGATCAAATACATATAAATATTTTATTTCCACCTCTAAGTAAATTACTAACAAAATTTGCCACTAAAATACTTAACAGTGGCTATTTTGGAAAAATGAATTAAAGTGATCTTTGTGGCTTTTTTAACCTCAATGCCAGAGATTAAAACTACTGTCTGCACTGCTGACCAACACCTGGCACACCGATCTGTTCGCTTGGCAACTCATTTTCACTATTTGTTTGTAGTCTAGCACATGGACCAATTATAAAAATATATCATCAGCTTTACTCCAGTTCATAAGTAAAAAGGTATAATATCTGAATATTTTCAGGAAGAGATAAAAACATTTTCAAATTTCAAAACAATTCTGAGCCCCAAATATTTAGATTAAAATTAAAGTTAAATCACTGGCAGATAGATGGGTTTCTAATCCTCCACCGATTTTCACAGGAAAAGAAAATCTTCTCAAAAGTGAATTCTTCATAAAAAGGACAGTAGGTGTTGAACCATATATTTCATGACTTCTATTACATAAAACATATCCCCAATATAAAAGTGACACCTTGCTTCACTCTAAAGAACAAACTTGGCCAAAACATATTAAAATATATGTAGGTAATGGAATGATCATAATACTGAAAACATGAATTGGGTGTTTTATAAAAATTTAATCAGTGTGAATTATATAACAGCAGGAAAAAAAGTGCTAAGAATTTTGTAATACTGCATAAATGCTATTTAAATAAATGGTACCGGTTAAATTAACAAGATCTTTACTTGAAAATAAAGTTCTTCACTAGATTTTGCTGTTTACAACAGAAATTTCTAAGTGGGAGAAAAGTTGGCAAAAGTTGTATTTTTCCTTCATTTTTTCAGTTTAAAAACTGTTTTATGGGGAAAAATTTTTTTATAATTTCAAAATGTTCTCTTAGGAAAACTATACAAACCTATAAATAAAAAATGGGATTTTAGTTTATGAATATAAACTTGAACAAGTAGTAACATTCAAAGTATTAAAAGGAGCAATATTATATCTGTATTATATTACACAACCAATTGAGTCTTGGAAGCGATAAATATTAGACAAAAATGCAACTCATTAAAGACAGGGAAATACAAGTCTCCATATACAGCTTTACATTTTAAATCCAGAAAACAGAGATTAAAAGTTTCACAGTATTTTAGATGTGCAAGGATAAAAGAAAAAAAGCAGCGATGAGCAACATTTTTATACCACTGTTTCACTTTAAATAGTAAATTTCATACACGTATCTAAGAAAATTCTCAGAAATCATCAGCATTTTGGCAGCAAACTTAAAAAGTCAACTAAATGGCTTTGTAACAAACCTATCCCAGAAGGTAGGTGTAGAATCATGAATGATGCCACGCCAGTCAAGGTCTGGTTTATACACTCATCTTCCTCCTTCAGTACCTCTTATTTTGATTCAGACCCAAATGCAACCATCTGTCGGTCCTATTATTTATGAAACTTGAAGCCAAGCCTACTTCTTCATTCCTACTATCTGCCTAGTTCCCTTCCCCCAACATACCATCCCCACCAAATTACCTTCAACTACAACTTCCTAATATGCTCTTTGCTAGGTACTTAAAGGCATGCAGAAGCTCAAAAAAAAAAAAAACCCCAACAACAACAACAACAACAAAAACTGCATTCACTTATCTTCTGCTTAAAGCTTACACAAAACTCAAATGTTAAGACTTAAAAAAATTCAAGAAAGACATGCTATTAAGAGATTGAAGGAAGTTTCCTAAAACAGGTTAGCCTTCAAGGACAATTTGGGATTGTATCATTCCGAAAACGCTGGATAAGAACAGCTCATTCTGAAACCCAGGGTCACCTAGTCCGGGTTGATTTGAAGCATCTTCTCTCAAATAAGCCCTAAGAGTAGTGGTGACAATTCCTTGGGTATCCATAGAGAACACTCCCATTTCCCATGTAGAAATTGGTACCTTAATTTCAGAGGCAACCAGTTGCTTCTAAATATTCTAGAAACACATGTATATATGAGGTATATGCATGTATTTGATATACAGTGATACATAAATTTACAACCATGTATGCCTACATATAAAATATGAACTATTTTAGTAGTGTTTAGGGTTGGAATTCCTGTCTCTAACTATGTCTATAAATCGACTTCTCAGAAACCAGTAACAGAATCATTTCTGCTTTATGAGAAATCTGTTCCTGAGAAATATTCCAGACATTTCTGAAGCTTCTTCTAGGCTTATGGCAGATTAGTGAACCAGCACCAGCACCTAGGTGAATCCTAGAGAACTTCTCATTCATTGAGAAAAGGGGGCCCATTTTCACTTGCAGGGCTGAACTGAAGAGGCCCTGCTAATATTTACAGGAGAGTTTTCACAATTTAGGGGAGCAGGTAATGAAATGTGACAGAGATAGTGTTCTCGAAGGGCTGCAGTCTTCTTTTTCCCCTCCTTCCTCCACCTCTTTCTTTGCCCCAATTATCAACACCACCAACCATTAGCTATTGGCAAATTTGCCTGCTTTCCTGGAAGGTTCATATGGCACTCGGAGAATGCTGGGCGTCTCTTCCATCACCCGCACCAGGAGGTTGTCGATGTAGTCTTCCAGCTCTCGGATATGCGTGTCTTTTCTTCGAAGAAGCTCTTTTTGTTTTACCAACTCCTGCAACACTTCCTCATAGGTCAGACTCCGGTACCCTGCAGTAGCATCAAAAGGGTTGCTGTCCTGCAACAGAAGAAAAGACAGTCACTTGTGTAGACATGACGTCAGGGGAAAAAAATACATTTTTCTTTTGAACTTCAATTTTTGTCTTTTCAAACCCAAATTTACTATTTCCCCTGCTCTTGGCTAGAATTAGTGTAAAATGTGCAGAATGGATGAGGCTTTAGAGGCTTCAGTTTCCAGATGTAGGTACTCTTTCTTTTAGGATAAAAAGTGGATGAAGATTTGATTTGATTCTCAATTCTTTTTTTACTTTTTACACAGCAAATATGGTCATAAATTAGGAAATGGAACATAGGAATAAAGGATAAGTGCTCTACAATAAATACAACTAAAATACATAAATACTGAAGGTCTCTATAAGTTTTCATGAAGCCACTACCACTGAATAGTTTTTGAACTATATGTCTTTGGCTTTTTACTGAAGATCATTATATAAAGAAGCACTATCTAATCTGCTTCTTCAATTTACTAGGAAATTGAGGCAATCAGAATGAAATCAATGGGTATCCCAGTATGAAATCCCTACAGTCACTTGTCTTAAATTAGAAGCACAAATTTTTCTCCCTTAAGTCTATTTCCTCCTTTTCCTCCCCCACTTCCTCATCTACTTCCTCCTAACAAATCCTACATGATTTGTCTTAATTCCCTTATTTGCCTTGGTTTCCAACTGGGTCTTTCCTAAGTACTTCTGGTCTCTACTTCTGATGCTCAGTGGAGTTGAGCAATGGGAATTAAGAAAGGCCTTTACTTCTTGTTTTTCCTCAAATGGTTAATACATTTTGTCTTACTCATTTTCAGGATCTTCTGAGTCTAAGAGTTTTTGTCAGTAATGGAGAAGTTTGCCCTTTATTGGGGTTGGGGGTGGGCTGAAGAATGAGTTTGGACCATACCAAGCACTGCTCAGGGTTTACTCCTAGGTCTGAGGTTTAAAATCACTTCTGGAGGGGTTCAGAGAACCACAGGGTGCCAGGGATCTCACTCAGGTCAATCACATGCAAAACAAACACCTGTACCTACTGAACTAGGCTCTAGTCCCAGAAGAGTAACTTGTTATCTCCTCCTCCAGAGACCCTGATCTTGCAGGCACTGAAATGTAAATACCAAGCTGATGCTCAGGTACCAGGAGAAAGGAATATCAAGACTGAGAAACATATAAGCCACAGGACTGCTCAGGACAGGAGGGCAAATAGAGTTAGGAGCAAGTCTCTGAAAGTCAGCCAGGCAGAAGTGTGCAATGGGCTCTGCTTGTTCTTAGAAGGAAATAGGAGTTGAGATCCAATGGTCAGGAACCTTCAACCAGCAATGGATGAATAGGGAAAAAGGGTTCAGGTGAGGGAGAGAAGAGAGGCCAATCTGGTAGATTCCAAAGAGCTCCTGAAGGATGCTGCATGCTATGAAGGACTTTTATACTAACAGTGATGGAACTAAGAACACCGAACTAAGAAAATTCTCCAATCTAAGGGGAAAATGACAGCTAAGCACTTGTAAATGAAAATAGCAGTAATGAGCAAGGTTATTTTGAGCCATTAAGATTAGCTATAAAATACCTAATAGCCAAAATATCTAAGGACTTGAGCTAGTAGCAGACTCTGTATGAATTAACAAAACAGAAAAGATACTAAAGGGAAAGAATTTGAGTTCTGTATGACTTATTATTATTATATAAGCATTATATCCTTATTATTCTGTAAGACAACTTATTAAAAACTGAGAACAGAAGCAGCTTTGGGAGTTGCAATACTTGTGTGCCTAAAACAAATCTCTCTACAAAACTACATGGCAAGTTGAAGAGTTGGTTTACTTTTTATTCTCCTCTCCCTCAGATAGATATTTGAGAACCCTGTCCTATTTGATAGCATGTTTAATTGGTGAGTTAAGTAATGTGAGATTTAGAATATCCTAACCACATTTTTTTTTTATGATTTATTCTGTGAAACAAAATAAATCCTGCAGTTATCCTGCAGTTGTGCTTAATTTAGTGACTGCCTCCCAACTGACAGACACTGGCCCACAAGGCTGCCACACATTGTTACTCCAGGGCCCTGGTCCTCTTCCCAGGCCTTGGGGATAAATTTGGTTAGACATTAAAAAAAAAAAGAACAAAACTATAGGGATAATTTTTTTTTAAATAAGCAAACATTTCTTATTTTAACCTAAATAATTCTGCAGATATCTGAGAAGAAACCAACTTAAGTGTATCTTTTCTGATAAATGAGAAGTTCTCCAAGGCCTTTTAAACTCTAAAAGGTCTGGTCTACAAAGTGAGTTTCTGGAGCAGCTTTTAAAAAAAGTAATAATGTCCAACTAAGGTGACTTTGAATAACAAATTTACTAAAAAAAAAAAAAAATATATATATATATATATATATATATATATATATATATAAGCGTACATGAGAATTACAGGGATTAATAAAATTAAACAAATGTGATTCATAACTAATTAGTTGCTTATTTTACTTTTTTTCATCAAATTATATATATATATATATATAAACTGATTTTTTTCAAACTAAGTGATGCAGTTGGCACATTTATATTGCTGTAAAGTTAACGCTACTCCAGTTTTACAAAATAACATAATTTTTTGAAACATTTTTCTTAAAACATGTCAGAAAATTCTATTTTGATGTAAGTCCCTTAGTGCTGCGATATAAACCAATCCAAAAGTTGAGTTTTTCAAAATCACAAGTTCTTATCCTAGATCATTACATTCAGTCCAACATGCTTCCAGCCACAATTTCAGACGGTGAGTCCTCACACTCAAATACTATATACACAGACTTCCTGGCAATATATTTCTGACCTTTTGATACATTTTCCATTTGTCCTTTTATGTGAAAACTTTACCCTAAATTTCTGCATCAACTTTCTAGGCAGGAAAACATCTTAGAAACACATGTACTACAAACGATATTCTGGAAAAGAATATACAATAATTAAAAACAGTTTTATGTTCAGTTCCAGATTTTATCCTATATTTGAAAAACATGTTAACCTTTCGATTTTTAGGCATAAAATGCTTACAGTAATTGATAAACTGTCTCTCATTGCTGTGTGTGTTTATATATACTATTAATATTTAAATAAAATAATAAAAATTAGTATTAACTAATAGGAAATTAACTAATTTTCGTTAGCAATCTATGTTGTTTTTTTGTTTGTTTTTTTGGGCCACACCTGGTGATGCTCAGGGGTTACTCCTGGCTATTCGCTCAGAAATCACTCCTGGCTTGGGGGACCATATGGAACACCAGGGATCGAACCAAGGTCTATCCTAGGTCAGCCGCAAGCAAGGCAAACGCCTTACCGCTGCACTACCGCTCCAGCTACAATATACGTTTTAAAAAATATCTGAAATATAAAGTTGATTTCTCAAAAAATACTTCTGATGTTCCTCTTGGGGGAAGATGTATAATATGAAGAGCTTCCCAGTCTGATAAAGAACCTACGACCCCAAACTTGGAACCTAAACTTATTTCATCAACTCCAAGCAGCACACATGCTTTGGAGATACTCTTCTTCTACGAGAATAATGGACAACTTTTCTCTTCCCTTTTTCTCAATCGATCCTTTCTCATTCCTACCCAACCTCTACTAAAAATCTTCATATGCAAATAAAGAAAGACAGGGACTGGGTGAGAGAGTAACAGGATTATTCTATGGTGTTTTAGATTACAAATTTTTAAATATAGTTGGACAAAAGACTTTGAGAATTAATAGTGAACTATTTTTACTTTACACATAGTCTATCTAGCCTTTTAAACTAGAAAATGTATTTTTTTTAACAATAGTTAAATTTAAACAAAAGCAAATTATCAGGATTCAAAATAACTGAAGATTTAAAGAAAGGTTGTCCTGGTAACCAAATATTGGTGGGGTACAAAATGACATCCAAGGCTTCTAGGGGGGAGAGAGAGAGAGATAAGATGACGGCTTGGCATTCTCCGATCATCTCATTATTGTTCTAATGAGGAACTTTGCTCTGGGAATATCATCTCAGCTACTTTCACATCTTTTGTCCTACTCCCTTCATCTCCCTTTCAGCTCTTAATTAGGCCTTAAAGAGCTCACACTGCCCTTTCAACTGGCTACTGCTCCTGTTTAAACACTGTGCTTTCACCGACAGGTGTTGGCACTAGCATATAAGACATACAAACTTAATTATAAAATACTATGTCCAGAAGGGGAAAAAATAACTTGGTGGAGGGCTATTACTGGAGAACTTAATGTAAATTACTTCAAACATCTTATAATCTTCAACATAAAAATTGTTCAAATACTTCTCCTCAATAATGATCAGTATGAGGATGAGCTTTCTCCTCTTAATTGTATCTTGCAGTGAATTAGCAACACCTAGTAATCCTTTAACTGTCATTTAGAATAGTTAGTATTCCAGAGGAAAATAATCACACATCAAGGATTCTTTTATCACCTTTAAATCCTTTAACTAAAACAATTTTCACATTTTATTTCTTTAAAGAATTCTAAGGATGCTTTTACAGCAATAAATTACAAGATTTGGAAAAGTACATTTACAAGCACAGAGAAATTGTAATTAAGGTTACTTAATAAACAATAGCTGCACATTAAATCGATTTTTTGATGTTGCATTTTGTTTGAGATTAAGTAACCGCCTGATAGAATTCATTTTATTATCTGATCAAAGGCTAACTTCATATATTCTGACATATCTCACCAGTCTGCCATATTATAAAGGTTTGAGCATTTATGAAATATCAAAACTTACATGTCATTTACATAAAGCAGCAAAAACATGGTAGAAAACCCTCCACTTCCAAATTGCTTTCTACAATTTTAAAGACAAATAACTCCATTTAGAATGGTTTACACAGCACCATGATATCTTTTAGGCATATCACATCACAGAAAACTGTGACATGTTATTGTTTAAAAAAATCTTATAATACATCTGGATCACACACATTAAGGACAGATGGTTGAAAAAGCAACCGTCAGTCTCTTGGAATAAAGGCTCTATTTCTGTTATTCAGTGAGAATTTCGTTTTCTACCAAAAACATGTGCCCATAATTTTGTAAAACAATTTATTTTCTAAGGCTTATATATATTTTGATGAAACGAGCAATAGCACACTGAACTGAGATGCCAAGCAGAACTATAAATCACACAACAAAGTACAGATACCTGCATCATCTTGCAAAATGTGTAAGTTAATTCAGCTGGTCAATAGCAGCCAAGCTAAGGCGTTTGGTTGCGCTGACTGGGAAGGAACCTTCCCAACTCGCTCCTAATACTGTGCTGGTCTCCAGGCTAGGATGCTTTTGCTCTTGCAGAATGTGAGCTTCAGGTTTTCTCTTACTTCGGTCTTTGTCATGACAGCAACAACAGTCCGTTTGCCCCCGTGTGCAACTCTTAACACTGACCCTGACTTTCAGCTTTCAGATTAACTTGCAAATAGACGTCTTGTATATGCAATCAAAGCAGGTTTCAGTTCCGCCTACAGCGGTTCGGCCACAGCTTCTCGAGATCACAAAGCAGACGCATCACAGGCAGATCAAAACCAAGCCTGGTACTATCTGTCCCTCCTTTTCCCCAGAGGCCCTCGGTAAACCCCAATTCCCCCACCCCAATCTACAGGCGAAGGCTGCACCAGACACAGGCCTAGGAGAGGCTGAGGCCTGTGACTAGCCTCTTGTATTTCTATAGCTCTCGGGGAAACTCACCGGAATTTTCCTGAGGTCTTCATTGCTTGTCGGATTCACATGAAAACTGAGAAAAAGACAAACATAAACCTCTCAAGGATATGATAGTCCATGTGGGAGCAAACATAAAAAAGACATTTTTAACCAACACTGCAGTAACAATTTCTAATGTCCTGAATCAGTCTGATGAAATTTAATCCTGAATATAGAAGGTCACTATTTACAAAACATTTTAAATTTATTTACGTACACATTTTAAACTTCGAAGGATATTAACAAACCTGAAAATATACTATGAAAAATGTAGCTTCTAAAACATAAGGGACTCTATGCAGTGAGATATTCCCTAAAATCAAATTCTGCATAACAAGCTATTCATTTTATTTTCACAGGTGACTTAATTGGGGCTTTCTAAACAGGACAGTGGAGAATTAAGCAAAGAAGGCTGGATGGAATTCATATTAAGTTACACTAATATATTAAAAATTCTACACGTACTACAACATTCACTTCTAAATGTTATTATCTCCGTGAGAATAAATTCCAAGTCATATGAAGCACATTTGTTATTGTGATTTCAAAAGTTAAATACCCAAATGAACCAAAACAAAACGGTTTTCTTCCACACGCAGAGTGAGAAAACATCACAGCTGAACACCAGAATCCTTTTCTTCTTTGAACGCTGTCCATTAAGGGGGCTCCAACCAAAACGAAGCGAAACTTCAAAGCCACCTGATGAGTAAATATTTCATCGTTCCTATTCATGTCTCATTTTTGCCCAGCACTTAAGATGACTGACCATTAGAACTTCTGCGAAGCATTACCATCCTAGCAATCCTTTTATTTAAAATCACAACTGCAGAGACAGTTAAGGTACTTGTTTTCCATCCAGCTGACACTATTCAGTGCAGCATGGGATCCCAAGCAGAGTTGAGAGTGGACTGCGCATTGCAGGAGGGTACGACTCAAACCTCCCCCAGACCCCACCCCACTAAATCATAAAACAATATATATATATTTATTTATACTTGTTTCACTCTCTGTGCATTACTGAATAGTTGAAATATTTTCTAAAATTAATTTTTTAAAACTTCTGACTGTGTATGAAAATCTGAACACTGGCCACAATAAAATCAGTTTGTAAAGTTTCCTATATTAAAGGTGTGTGTCTCGGACTTGAACTTTCCGACCCACACATGCACAGCGCCATGGGGAAAATGGTCAGCATGATTTAGCATTACTTGTTCCCTCAGAAGTTTTGCCCTCCCAGCTCCTGGCACTATACACTGCCCTCTTGGGACTCATGGGCACAGATGTGGCACTCCAGTAGAGTTGGGTGATGGAAAAAAAGACAGGCATTTTATCTACCTGCAATGTGCCAGTTAGACAGGCACAACTAATGTGCATGTCTTCTCTCCCATTCTCCTACCATCCTATGATACCAACCGCATGAGTCTAAGGAAACAGAAAACCCCAGAACAAAATCTGAAAGTGACCTTGTCACTGAGCCCAACTTAGCCTGGAGTGAGTGTCATGGTAGCAGCTGCAAACATGGGCTTGCCACTCTCCTTGGTTCCTGTCCAAGGTGCCCAACACAAGGGCCCGAAAGAAAGGGCACCTCAGCCCATTACTGCTGTCAACTGGCTAATTTGGGCTTGCTTTGCTACTCTACAAGGATGAGTAAAAGCAGAAAAGTGGCGCAGGGCATGGTCACCAAGATTCTGCTTCTCCTTGCTGTGTGCCATCTAGGAAGTGTCTGGAATCTCTGCTTGCAACCCTCTCATCTGCAAAACAGAACAACACTATCTCCTATCTGAAACTCCTGGGGCAGGTTCATTTAGTATGGGGCTAGTGAAGAAAATGTGGCCAATAAACTACTCTTAATAAACACGTACAGATCACATAGTCTGAACTAGACACTTTTCTAAGCATGTCCCTAATAATGTCCCTAATGTCCCTCTTCAATCTTCACAGCACATATGGAATGTCTAATGTTCATTTTTCAAAATAAGGAAACAAGTCAAAGTGGCTGGCAAGGGGGTAGGAGGTTGCTAATTGTGTGGCTCCAACATCTGACCCAACCGTGTGGCACAATACAGGGACACTGCGGGAGAGGTCCCTAACACACCCGCCACATGTTCTGAGCAGAAAACAAACGTCTTATTCTGAAGAATAGGGAAGAGGTAAGTAGGTCCCTGGGGTCAAACTTTTACACACAGAGAAAAGCAGCAATGGGCCAAGGCACGTGGAATTCAAGGGAAAGCAGAACTGAAAATGACACAAAACCAGAGAGGTGAGCCTGAAAGCATCCAGCATGGCCACATGCAGAGGGAATGCAAGATAGCAAAGACCCTGAAAGCAAGGGAAGCAGGGAGGGAAGAAGCCTAGGAGGGTCCAAAACAAAATATGAAGGTCCTGGGCAAGAGCCACGAGCAGTTTCCAACCATTTGCCTCTTCTCTTCCAAATAATACTGTCTTTGGGGTTAAAAAAAAAAGTCATGTAGGACTGTATTGCCACCACCAGAATCTAAACTAGGATCCAGATATACCTGCAAACTATTTAGTGCAATAAGGAGGTGAGTTTTATCCAAATCACTCAACTAGCAACTGTTCTACCCAGTGGTGCCAGCCTCTGGCACTAAAATGAATCTCAGTGACAACCTGGAAAAGAGGGTCTGAGAACTAAAAACAAGCCTTTGAAAGAAGGGTCGCAAGCACCAAGCCCCAACCACCCCACTGTACCTGGGTGTCAAGTGAGAGAATTGGCAGTGGGTGTGAGGGCAGGGGCTCTAGCACTGGGCATTGTCTGGAATCTAAAAGCTGTGCCCTTCCCGCCCAGCACCTTTAGAGTCACACACTGATATGTCAACCACATGACAAGCTCAGTCATTCACAGCTGCCTTTTCTGAAGGGTTCTTGGGGGGGGGGGGGGGAAGAGTTAACTGAACTGGATTAAATTAGCTGGTGAAAAATAAAATGTCTCTTTTTATCAAAGTGTGGCACCAATTTGTGATATCTTTCTCCTTGGACTACTGTCCTCAGTCAGACAAGATACTGAATGACAGAGTTTTACTGCTCAGCTGAATGGCTGACAAGTTTTTGTTTTGTCTTAAAACAGTATTTTTAATGAGGTATAAACTGAGACATGCTGACATTCAACAAGTTTATCCAAATTTAAACTCCAGAAGTTTAATTTAAAGGGTAACAGCATTTAAAAATATTGTAAATTTATACTTAGAACAGTTTATAGTTAATAAAATGCTTTACATTTTAAAACAAGTTAAAAGACTGAATATTTTCATTTTGTGACCTTTCCCCATTAAAACAATTTTTCTAGCAAATGCTAATTTCAATTTTTAAAAAGAATAGCATTCAAATATTTTACTTTTAGGAACCATTAATACTGCTTCTTAAATAATCAATTATCCATAGTTTTTGAAGTTAGAAGAAATAATGAGTGAGGAAATAAGTCAACCAGTAAAAACCTGACACTGGTCCAACATTTAATCTTTGTGCTTTCTTTTCCATGCATCCAACTTTTCCAGGAGAATCCTAAAGAAAGGGACAAGACTATTGAGTCTCTTTTCTTTTATCAAAAGTGAAAAAGTACAAAGTGTTGGTCAAGACAAAAACACACAAAAGAACAAAGATCTAGTACAACTGATTAGCTGTCTTGTTAGTACAATATAATGAAAACTGTGTAAATTCCTGGCTCTAGGATTTCCAGTCTTTCAATGAGAAGTCACACAACAATACCTGAAACTCTTTAGAAAGCAGTTAAAAGCAAGTATTATGGTAATTTCCACAATATCTCTCTCTCTAAGCCTCATGATCCCATTACTGCTGAAGTTATAAAGTTAGATCCATTTTGGTCACAACCAAACCCACTTTGTTCAGTGAGTACCAATTCTGCTCTGTGCAGAATCTAGAGGTAACCCATTCAACTGGAGGGGACAGAGGAGAATGGGGGTGAACAGAACACCACTAGATTACTTCTGTCATGCACAAAAAAAATACACATTTCATCATAAACGAACTTCTGACAAATTATTTTCAACAGAAGAGAATGAGTGGATTTGAAACCTGGCAGCCTCACTTTGGTAACACATGGAGTTGCAGGGGTGACAGAGGCTGTTAGTAGAGCCTGAACTCTGAAACCTTCAACAAGCCTGAAAAGGGAAACAGAAAAGGCCCCACTTCCAGTACAGCCAGGATGCAGGACACCAGTCTAACCACCAGTGATGTGGACAGGGCCGAAACCCTCATCTGGGACACTGGTATGGTAAGGGGGTCACTCAGTTCATCCTCAGAGAAACCCCACTGAGCACCATTCCTTTTTGTTTGTTTGTTTGTTTTGGTTTTGGGGCCACACCCGGCAGTGCTCAGGGATTTTTCCTCACTCTGTGCTCAGAAATCGCTCCTGGCAGGCACGGGGGACCATATGGGATGCCAAGGACTGAACCCGAGTCAGACTCAAGTTGGCTATGAAACGCCTATTGCTGTGCTATCTCTCAGCCCATGAGCACCATTCCTATCTCTCCAGCCACAGAAGAGGAAATAGGCCTCGAGGGTGCTGAAGCTGTTTGTGGTACCAGCCACTAAATGTTGGTTGGTTGGTTGGTCGGTCGGTCGGTCGGTCGGTCGGTCGGTCGGTCGGTCAGTCAGTCAGTCAGTCAGTCATGATGAGATACCCCACTCAGTCTCGGTTTGTGAACCTCTAGTATGCCACCTCCTACAAAGTTTCTCTCTGTCTCCCACAATGAGTGCTCTGCTGGGCTCTAGGCCTCCAGCACAATCTATGGCATCTTCCCATCAGAACTTCCTGGAACAAGAGCTGTTGCCGATTTTCTCTCGACCCTCTGCCAGTTTGCCCTAGCTACTCTCCTTGCTCTCCTTGTCCTACAGCTCTGACTGAGAAGTGGCTCTTGATCCCCGGGCCCAGCCTAAGTTCCACTAACAACAGCCCAGCTGTGCCTTCACCCAGGGCACCCGAGCATAGTCCTAACTGTCAGGCTCAGCTATCCCTAGTGCTCTCCCAGCCTTCTCAGGGATCCTGAACCCCCTACCACCCTGCTGCCCTCATCTCATCAGAATCTTCCTACATTTGCTTGTTCTCTGGCATCTGTTTCCTGCTGGGATTCTAATCTATGAAAATACAATAAATGTCATAAACAATTCACTGTGTAATTTAAAATGGTTGAGGACAAAGGTTTTTTCTATTTCTCTTTGGGAAGAAAGATCCAAAGTAAACAATGTGAGCCTGATTATTCATGTGAAGTATCTACTTTTCTGGGCTCCGTAACATAAATCATGTTAGTTTAATATGATTTTTTTTGTCTTCTCAAAATATACATCCTCTCCTGCTTTGTACATGACAATTCACTACTCACCATAAAATAATGCCTGGCCTTCCTTTAAAACTTCTCACATTCACAGAGCTGGGGTCTGTTATGTTTAAATTCACTCTTAGTTTAGGGCTACATTATTAAGGGTTGGTTCTTCCTTCAGTTCTACCTCAGTGATGTGGACTGGAAAGATGCCATCTCATGTTCACATACTGCCTTACAACTGAGGATACATGGATCAGAATTTCTCTAGAGATGCTCCCAAAGGAACAGCAACTACTGAGGTGGGCGCCATTACTCTGACAAGCTCTTCCTCCAAATCAGATCAGGATCTCAGCCATCTCAGCTCGGATCTCTCCTTCCCTCTCAGAGAACCAGCGTAGTAGACCCTCAAAGGGAGACCCCCTTGTCTCCTAATCTATTGGGATTTTTCTCACTTCTCTCCAGTCTTTTACAGCCCTCTATCCCTCAAACATTTCCCCACCAAAAAAAGCCTTTCAATTTTGCCAATCTCTGATGCTTCCTCCCAAGTAATGCTTGCCGCCTGAGTTACTTTGTTCATTTACTGTCTCTAACCTGAACACCATCCCTGCCCCCCCAAACTCCTTTCTTCTCTGAGAAGGTCACTGACAAATTATTTTTGCACCTCAGAGGACACCAGAGACTGGCCTTGACTTTCCCCTCTGCATAGCAGGGAGCCCAATTTCTCCTGTTTCCCAGTGCTCCTTCTCCTTTTCTTTCTCTTTTCTCTGGGAGGTGGAAAAGACAAGGTTTTCCTTACAATCCTCTTTTCGGACTCCTTTCTCTACTCTACATGGGCAATTTTCCACTGCCCCATTACTATATGAACCGATGATTGCCAAGTCTTTGATCTTCAATCATAATTTCTTTCTCCTTTCAAAGACCACCTTTATAAAAGCAGTAAAAATCTTGGATTAGTTATTTGGGCTGTAGCTCAAAGTTACTGGGTCTCATCCCATTCTTTTTATCAGCTGCCTGATTCCCCTCCATCTGCTCCAAAAGGTGCTCTGGTCCCTTAAGGTGAAGTCTTAGAGACACTCACAGCTCCAACCCTCAGCTAGCAGTCTCAAGATTCTCCTCACTCACCTCTATCTGAGTCTCAGTTTCCACATCATGACTTTACTCTCTTGACCACCACCTGGCTCCTTCCCAGACTGCCACTGGCCCTGAGCGGTTTCAGGTCCATGTCAAATTGGACCCACACCTGTGACCCATATGGAGTTGGCAAATGTCAGTCTAACCTTATCATTCACCTGTCAAAAAACATTTGGCCAACATTTCCTGGCTTCCAAAGTCAATTAGACTTGGCTTCTTTATCTTTGTAGATATATTACCCATGGCCTAGTACCCAGGAACAACCTATGTATAAGCTTTACATTTGATAACTTAGTTTTTTTTGTTTTTGTTTTTGTTTTTGGGCCACACCCGGCGGTGCTCAGGGGTTACTCCTCGCTGTGTTCAGAAATAGCTCCTGGCAGGCACGGGGGACCATATGGGACACCGGAATTCAAACCAACCACCTTTGGTCCTGGATCGGCTGCTTGCAAGGCAAATGCTGCTGTGCTATCTCTCTGGGCCCTATAACTTAGTTTTTTTTAATTAAGTAAAAAGTCCACCACCCAGTATAAGAACTGGCTTTTTATTAAAAGAAAAAGTTACATGAAATGTATATAATGTCTTATATGACAATGTACTATACAGATACAAAGAATCTATTCAAGGGGCCAGAGAGATAGCATGGAGGTAGGGTGTTTGCCTTGCATGCAGAAGGACAGTGGTTTGAAATCCGGCATCCTATATCGCCTCCCGAGCCTGCCAGGAGCGATTTCTGAGCATAGAGTCAGGAGTAATCCCTGATGGCTGCCGGGTGTGAAAACCCCCCCCCCCCCCAAAAAAAAAAGAAATCTACTCAAACAACCAGACTTCATACCTTTCATGAAAATTAAGTCAAAATTAACCACAGACCTAATATAAAATGCAAAACTAAGAAACTGGGAACATAACACGAGAATAACCTTGATGACTTCAAGTTTGAAAATATCTTAGATATGTCATGATACACGAAAGAAAAGATAATCTGGGCTTAATTAAATGAATTTTTCCTCCCTTACAGAAAGAAACTGTGCTAAAAAGCAGAAAAGACAAATTACTGAGAAAAAGAAAATATTTGCAAAAGACATACCCGATCAAGGAATGTTATCTAAAATATACAAAATCTTCTCAGCCATGGAAAACACCACCAATAGAAAAATAGTCAAAGAGCTCAACAACAACTTACTACCAAAACAGACATTAACAAACAGGTGTATGAGAAGATGCTTCACATCCTATTCATCAAGAAAGTCAAATTCAAACTGCAAATCTGTAAGAATGGACAAAGGCCAGAGAACACAGACACCTCCAATGTCTGTGAGGAAAGGAAGCAGCGCAAACTTACATTCACTGCTGATGGGAAACAAAACAGTCACTCTGAAAGTCAGCTTGTAAGGTTCTTAAGAAATTAAACATACTTTTACCACTGAATCCAGCATTCATACTCCTTGGTTATTTACCCAAAGGTGTTGAAAGCTTATGTCCACACAAAATCTGCAAATGTCTATATAAGCTTTATTCAAAGCTGAACAAATTTAGAAACAACTAGAGTATTTTATATTGGGGGGGGTATAAAATTTGGGGAAGGCTTTCCCAAGTGTGATTATTGGGGGTCCAGAGCCCTACTGGGCCATGTAGTTGAAATAGGTAGAAAGGACCAAGGTGCTAGGTGCTAGGGACCACTACAGCATCTCAACAGTATGGGAGCCTCCAGGGATACATCATGTGACACTGGAAGTGGGGGACTTGGCACTGAGGACTTATCAGAGATCAAACAAGAATGGGCCATGTGCAAATTAAGGACCCTAACCCCTGTACTATCTCCCCAAACCCCATTAACTAGGTAAACAGGTAGAAAACAATGTTCCTCTTTTCTATTTATGATCCCTTTTCATCTGAGAAAATGCTACATGACCCTGGCTATATAAAACAGATATCTAAGTCACTTAATGATAGTAAATCACAAATTCATTTTTAAATAAAATTTGTAACCACCCCCCAATTCAGTTACATGGTCTCCTATGAGGTCATAAGAATTTAGGATTCAGACACTGACATTAAAAGACTGGTCAATACTAATCTAGAAATGAACTAGAAAGCCATGAAAAGATATCGAGAAAACTTCAATGAATACTTGACTAAGTGAAAGCAGCCAACCTCAGAAGGCCACATACAGTGGAGACCAACTACATAACATTATTCTATGAAAGGTAAAAATATGAAGAGAGTCAAATAATCAGTGGCAGCTGGGGAAAGAGGAGACACACAGCCAGGCCTGGGGGATTTTACAGGAAGTACAAATTCTCTGCCTAACACTGTAATGGTAGACACAGGTCATCAAAGCCCGTAGAAGGTGCGACCCCTGGAGAGAGCCCTTATGTAAACAATGGGCTTTGAGAGAGAGATGGGCATCCCTATGGATATCCACTGCAGGAAGTATAACCTACCACTCTAATAGGGACTTGAGTCATGGTGAGACCAAGCAGGTGGGGGTGGGGAGAATAGGGGCGAACTCCTCTTCTTTCTATCCAACTGCTGTAACCTAAAAGTCCTCTAAAAACAGTCTATTAATATATACATAGAATCTATATACAGATAAAAAAAATGAATAAAGTTTGCCTATGGTTTTTCTCTTATCCAGACTTATCTTTCTATCTATCCAGACTTTCTATTTGTTTCTACTGTAAGCTACTAAAGGAAGTATATGTCATTAAACTTATTACTTATAGCATTTTGTGTACTGTCAAGACATTAGCAGATGCTTAAAAACCATCCAGAACATTAGTAACCTGTGAGTTAAATCAATTAGGAAAAATGTAGGCTAATTGTTGACTATATAATCAATGGACAGTATTAATATGAGATTTAACAACAAAATCAGGACACTAAATTCAGAAGAGCAAAGGAAATCATCTTTTTCTGAATAACAAAGATTACTTAAATCAGAGTTAATACTATATTAGTAAAAGGTTTTTCAGGTCTCAGAAAAGAAGATAGACAAACCACTGGCAAGACTCACAAAGAAAGGAAAAAAAACGATAAGTAGACTTATTCCTAAACTCACATTGACAATATAATTTTCAGATTGATTTATTTTTCTGATAAATCCATAAATAAATAATCAATGTATTCAAAGAGACTCGCATTAAAGGAGCTTAAGGAAATGTTCCTTATGGGCCTCTGTACAGACCTAAACACTGAAGTAAACATCCCTACATGTCTGTCCTGCTTCCTACACACGCAGACACAGTTCAGGGGCCAGATGCAAATCAAGGTTGGGCCTGCTCTTTCTTTTTACTAAAAGCAAATTAACTCAGCACCAAATCAAATTAATAGATAATAAATTAAAATACTATGCTCTTTCCCCTGGGACTGGGCATGTACAACAAATTGCTGGATGGCAAAAAGAAAACCTCATACAAAAATGTCTATGGGGACTAACAGTAATTTACCTATTAATATTCTCATAGGAAATTTTTTTATTGAGATCTCATAGGCCAAACAATTAAATATGGGGTCAATGACACCAAAACTCACGGACAGCAATCTGAGGGTCAGTTGCTTTTCATTACATCATAATGAATATGTTTATGAAGAAGTCTAAATGCTTGAAAGTTTAAAGGTGTCCAGGAAATTAAGGCATGTTTTATCAAGAATGTAATATTCAATTATATTTAACTTCCATCTTCTCCTGGTAAAGAAAATATTTCAAGATAGTGAATCAGAATCCAGATATTTCCAAACTCTGGAAGTTCCAGAATCCACAAAGCTCCCAACTAAGTACATCCCGGATTCTTTAAGTTCTTTATCCATCTAAGACAAAACAGGTTCTAGGCCAGAGAGAGAGAGCTCACAGTCTGGAGTACAAGTTTTTCATACAGAAGGACCAAACCTTCTGAGAGGATGATTACCCACCTCTATAGAGCTAAGAGCAATCTCCAAGTACCAAGCCATATATAGCCCCCCAAAAAGGTGAAATACTAAGTTTCTCTTTTTATTCTCTTTCACAATTTTAACTTATGAGAATTAAATCCAGCAGCATATATAGCATTTCTGGGGCATCTCAAATCTAATTAAAAAAATTCAGGTAAGGACTGGAGTAAAAGCAGGGTGTTTGCCATACACATGACCAACCCAGGTTCGATCCCCAGCATCCCAGATGGTCTCCAGTGCATGGCTAACAGTAATTCTTGAGTGCGGAAGCAGACAGCTGTGGCCCGAAAAGAAAAAAAAAAAAAAGTCAAAATTTTACCTTTTACTTTATATTATAATCATGTTTCTTTTGATAAACTCAGGGCTGCAAAGATGTCACAGTGATACAGCACTTGCCTTGCATACAGCTCATCAGGGCTCAATCTCCAGCCCCATAATATGGTCCCCCAAGAACCACCAGGATTGATCCCTGAGCACAGAGCCAGGAGTAAGCCCTGAGCACTGCCAGATGTGGCTCCCACTCCACCACAACCACCACCACCATCCCACCCCAAAAAGAGAAACTCTTTTTCTTTTGGAAAATTGGCAAGTTGCATGTACCCTGGAACTAAGTAGAAACTGGCCAACCTGCCTCTTTCCACACATCCAGGTCTCTTTGGGAGGTGGAAACCAGCAGAACTAAGTTCAATCTCATTTAGGAATGAAAAAAAAAGAAGTGGACTGGAGTGCTAAGGTAAGGCACCTGGCCACTGGATGGGGAAGATGCAGCACAGGATCTGTCTGCTCATATGCTCCAGGCTGATCTAGCATCAGTGATCAATCTTCCCCATGGGGACAGACTTAGGACATGCAAGGCAAACGTGACACTTCCATTGGAAACATCGGAGGGGAAGTCAAGCTGATCTGGCTTCCTCTACACTAGGTACAAACCAGAGAAGATTCACAGCAGCCTTGACCACTCTGAGCCTTGTCATCCACTGTGATACCTTTAGAGACATACACACTTCCCAGGGTCCCTCCACTGCTGCCACTAGCCTGGCCTCCTGAACACAGTCCTGGGAAGCAGGGCAGATGTATGATTAGGGCACCGCTGGTCACTGAGACATGCAGCCTTCAAACACTCTCAATACTCGAAAGTCTACAAATCTACCAAATTACAAATTTTTGCTAAAACAAAATATATTCCTTAGTATGAAAATATACACCAGCAAAGGTAGATAAATACATGATTTTATTGCAAATCACATACTATTCAATATAATGACGTACTATTCAACTAGCCAACTCTTTCTGAAACGTTCTTTATCAGACTAGGAAAAAACTACTCAAGATTTGAAAGAACAGATATCTACTCTTATTAGGCTAGATCTTGTAATGTTTACAAATTTCTTATGATACAATTTCCCCACTTGTTTTATTCCTATATGCTACTTTATTTAATTTATTTATTTTGGTTTTTGGGCCACACCCAGCGTTGCTCAGGGGTCACTCCCGGCTGTCTGCTCAGAAATAGCTCCTGGCAGGCAAGTGGGACCCTATGGGACACCGGGATTCAAACCAACCACCTTTGGTCCTGGATCGGCTGCTTGCAAGGCAAACGCTGCTGTGCTATCTCTCCGGGCCCCATAGTCCTATATGCTACAAATTAAAATTACTTTTCATTGCAAAAGTGTTTTGCTCTAAACCAGAAGTCTTACTAGAAATAAGGCCTTACTAGCGTCTGGTTTTGATTCATGAGTATCTCATCCTATCCAGGTCCATAATGTGGAGGCAAAAACATACTTATCCAGAGTTTCCCTGGACCATATTTCAATCACAACATTTATATGCTGAAAAATCTTGGTATTTTCTGGAGAATTAGATGCAAAAAAGTCTTCATTCTAGTAACATATCCCATCTCAACTATGATTTCCAACCTACACAGGTTTGGGTAAGGTGGATCTGAGAGGCACTGAAATTAAATCGCTCCTTTCTACCTGTCTTTCCATGTTTTAACTACCATTCATAAAAGTTCTTTCCTTTCACTTTCCACAATCCTAGTCTTAGAGATTCTGTTAAATCATCTCCTTCTGTAATCTCAAAACACTTAACTCTTTAAAATTTTTATCTCCATCAGCATTCCTTAACTGTCACAATTAGAACGAAGTGTTATATCTACTTATGTATGGTCTTAAAGAGATATTGCCATATGCATCGTTTGTATCATAATATGAAACTGTTCATGTACAAGAAAAGCAATGAATAATCAAGGAAGAGCAAAAACAACTGCAGTCCTTAAAAATCATTCTTAAAAAAGATCATTCCTTTAGATTTTATAGTAATTATAAATGCTTTGCCTTGTAGGGCAACAGCATTTATTTTCTAATTAATATTCAGGATACTTAATCTTAGTGTCAGCTTATTTCATTAGGTTATTTTTGAACTATTTCTTGAAAACAGCTAGAAAAACTGAGTCAGAGTGATAATACTGTTGGTGCTTGTACTGCATAAAGTTGGCTTGGGTTCAATCCCCAGCACCACATATGATCAAGAAGCCCTGCCAAAAGTGATCCCTGAGTTGAGAGTTAGGAGTAAGACCTGAGCACCACCAGGTATAGCCGCAAAATCAAAAGAAAAAAAAAAACTAAAAAAGCTCTTAATTTTATTTCTTTTTTACAACTGTATCATCTTTGTCAGCGCAAGGTCAACAGAGCTCCTAAATTTGACATCTACATACCATTTTTTTTTCAGTTGAGATGACATCATTACTTAGAAGAAATTTCACCAAGCTTACTTAAAGCAACTATGACATACTCAGCAGATGTGGTATGAAAAGACGAAAGGAAGCAAGAGTCTCACTGTGACACTCTCCTGGCATCTTAACTTGTTTCCATATCACTTCATCCCCGCCACAACACCAAGGTCTTTATCTCCATTTTACAGCTCAAAGATCTAGACTTTGAATTTCTAAACATGAACTCTTAAAAAAATAACTTCTACTCCCTACAAAATATTCTATTACTATTAATATTACACTATTCTCATTTTCATGTTAGACCATAAAAATCCTTGGAAGAAATCAAATGTTAAATTTCATTCACAATAAATGCTGTGTATGTAAAATTTCCTTTGGGCACAAAATATTTTTGAAAAAAAAATCAGTAAAAAACAAAGACATTCTGCTCCTCAAGCCCACAAATGCAAGTGATGTACCTGAATGTCCCCATGCCACCAAATTCTCTAAGGAGGAGGTGCTTCCACCAGTGCAGGCAGTCACTTCAGGGCACTCCCAGTCGACACAAGGCACCCCCAGTCACTAAGAGTGCCCCTTCATTGGTTCCCTCTTAGCCTACAGTAAGTCACAGCCATACAGTAAGAAACTTCCTTCTTCAGGAAGTGACCAGAGCAAAATAGAAAATAAGTGGTTAGGTTACTAAATGATTGAGCTGATGACATAATAGTATACAGCAACCACTGTTATTTCTTCAAAAGCTTTTCATGAGTTTTCTTGCTACTGACTAATTACTAATTAATGGCCTAATTATTCATTCCCTGACTTATAAATCATATTCCTAGTGGAGAGCAAGCTAACAGGTCTTATCCTATAAGAACTTCTTAGTGTACTGGAGACGGCCATTCTACAGGTCCAGAATCACCTTCATCTCCAGCAAGGTTCAGATAGATCTGATGGAGGTCAGTGCTTACATAACTCTCCCTAGTTCAGAATTACTAAGAATCTAGTCCTTCCTAAATTTAAAGACTTAGGCCCTTAAATCCCAGTAAACAACAATATACATGTTCATTCAAACAACCTTAAAAAAAAAAAATCTAGGGACCGGAGTAATAGCACAGCAGTAGGGTGTTTGCCTTGCAAGCTGCTAACCTGGGACAAGCCCACGTTCGATTCCCGGCATCCCATATGGTCCCCCGAGGCTGCCAGGAGCAATTTCTGAGCAAAGAGCCAGGAATAACCCATGAGCACTGCCAGGGAAGTCCCCCCCCGCCCAATCTAAATTTGAGGAGCTGGAGAGAATTAAAGGGTTATGGCAAAAGCTTTGCTCCCATCTGAGACCAATTCAATCAACTGCATCAAAAGGTACCCTTAGCATCACTGGGTGCAAACCTGGGGCCCCTGAATACTCCTGGATGTGGTCCTGGAAGTCCCCAAGAACTAGGGTTGAGTGGTTCAGGAAATCCCCCAACAGTGCCGCATCCTCAGGCCCTGGCACTGAAGCGTCTGGTTGGATGTGATGTGGCTGCCAAGACCACAGCTTGAGAAGCCCACAAACTACCTGAAACAAAATGGAATCTGAATGCAATTTTATTCAAAGAGAGTCTAATTAATTCATGCCATTGCTATTTAAGTGGTGTTATTAGCATTTTTAGCAGGACAATTTATGAGCATTTATAGTACAAACACTATAGGAAGTACTTTAAAATTTTATTACAAGGTAATATCATAAACAACATAACATACTCATGAATACATGTGCATGTTATAGAATATAGTGCATATATTACTTTATTATTTTTAGTGTAATTCTGAGAAGTAAATATTCTTTAAAGGATAAATTCAAAGAGACAAATGTCAAATACTTATCATTTTTGGAAACTAGGGGAAATTATAAAAAGATTTTCACAATCATATTTTACAATCAGTGTTTCACAATCCAATCAGTTGCTTCCTTTTCTATTGCCAGCAGCCATTTAAAACATTGCAGCCACAGAGAACATGCCCACCAGATATGAGATGTGACTATAGTAGCCCATATGAGAGGATGCTAGATCAAAAGTAATGGAATATGAATTATGCACTGATACACATCAATACACAAGGCCAAGGTAAACAGTAGTAAAAAAAATATAGAAGCAGTACCCTTAAAAAGAACCCAGCAAAAGAAGTCCAAAAGAGTGGAAATTTGGTAAAGCCACTGGATAGAAAAACATACAGAGATTACTGTCATACCCCAATAATTGAGTTAATCCATAAGGACTTGGATGTTCACAATCTTGCATTTCGAGAAACCAAAGTGTATTTCAATAATAAAAAATAAACAAAAACTTAGTTCTGATACTAGCATGCTTTAAAATGAAAAAAGTTTCTTTCTATTTGATAATACAAAAATCTAAAGTAAGTCATGTGAGAAACAAAAATCGAAAGTATCAATGCTAAATGCCAGATATGGCTAAGACTCCAGATCTGACACTGGAATCATTTTCACAGTGCTGCTGTCTTTCATTAAATTTAAGACAGCAGTTGAAGGCTCATCATTGGAACAATCCTCATTTTACTTAATTCTGTTCCTACACATAAAGCTCAGAAATATTTCTCAGTGTCTTTTCCTTCTTTTACATTCCCGCTGCCATTACCACTTCCATCAATCCTCATCTAAACAATAATATGGGGCAGGAGCAATAGCACAGCAGTGCATGTGGCTGACCTACGTTTAATTCCTGGCATCCCATATGGTCCCCGACAGCTGCCAGGAGTGATTTCTTTTTTTTTTTTTTTTTTTTTGGTTTTTCGGGCCACACCCGGTAACGCTCAGGGGTTACTCCTGGCTATGCGCTCAGAAGTCGCTCCTGGCTTGGGGGGCCATATGGGACGCCGGGGGATCGAACCGCGGTCCGTCTCCTAGGCTAGCGCAGGTAAGGCAGGCACCTTACCTTCAGCGCCACCGCCCGGCCCAGGAGTGATTTCTAAGCACAGAGCCAGGAGTAACCAATCCTTGAGCGCCACTGGGTGTGGCCCCAAATCAAAGTACATGGAAATAAATAAAACAATTATAATAATTTCCCGATTTCCTGCTCCAGGTCCTCTCCCTTCTACCTCATTCCGGAGCCCAACAGATACCAAAGCAGCAGAGATATCTAGACATTACTTTGTTCACCTAGATTTTTATCTTAATTAACCTGATTTCTTTGTATATAGTAAACATTCTTTGCATATAGGATATTTATTAATAAAGATAAAATATCATTTAAACGAATCTGAAATCTGGAAAAAAATCATTTTAATGGAATGTAATAATAAAAGCAATAGAATAATTTAAGAGAACTAAAAACCTTAACATTCCCAATCTTCAGAGTATAACACTATAAATAGAGTTTGCTGAATGTGTGAGCTTTTGAGCCAAAATTTGATTTATACTCTAACAATTTCCAATTTATGTAGGAAACTACTTGGAGCAAACATTTGAAAGTGAGAATATTAAATCTCTAACTTAAATATGAGTATTACTGAAGGAAAATAATAAAATGCCAAACCAATTGGTTAATAGTCTCTTCTCTGGTCTAATCCTACAGATTTTACGTGAGTGAAACAGAATAAGGTTAATTTGGAAAAGGCAATTTTATTATAATCATAAGGCTAAAAACAAATGAATAAAAATGTCGGAAACCATTTAGAATCACATAACTTATGTCTTTCCAATATATAAGTTCATTAATATCAATTAACAAAGAATAATCAACATTAAACAAGTGTACTTGCTGCTTGTTTCTAGAAAAAAATCTTAAATCTCTTAAAAATTAAAACAGACATTTACATATTGGTTTAGAAAATTAGTATGCTGGGATCACTGGAATATAATCTTCCTACTTTGCTATCCGAAGGCTCAAGAGGACGTCCATAGTATATCTTGACGTTGATCAGATCCTAACAACCTGTTCTCTTTAACTATGGACTCCCTGTGTTATCCTGTGTCCAGTGCCTAAGAGCTCATTAATTACCTAAACTATATCTCCATAGGTCTTGTTAATTACCCGTCTCCTGTCTCAGAGGACCTTGTTAATAACTTGTACAGTCTCTCTAAAGAGGTCCTAACAACACATTAAAATTAAAGATGCTTTTCTTTTAGCACCTGTCAAGTGCTGTAAATTGAGAAATTTTCACATCAGTTTATTAGCCTACAGTAGTTTTTGTGGATTTCGTGGGGGGAAGCTTGTTTTCCTCTTTCAACAGAATTTCTCTGTATCTCAATCTCTCAGCTCGAAATAATAATAACAACTCTCCAAAGTTTGTCTTTTTTTGTTACAGAGCTTTTTTTGTTTTCAATTTTGAAGTCTATAAATATCAATTTGCATTAGTGAGTTAGCGAAAGGATGGCATGGTTGGTATCTGCAAATTAACCCATTGGGATAGGCACTGATTAATGAGCTATTATAATGAGTATTAGGATGACAAAGGGTAAAAAAGTTTCAAGTAGTATCTGGGGAGTTGAGCATGAAAGTTGTAGTTAGTGTTAAGGGAACTAATCACAGTGCATACTTCGTGTTCCCAACCACTGTTCCATTGGCTACATTCTGTAAGTCCCTGAACACTAATGGATTAATGGCTTAAAACTCATCTCAAAAGTTTTTGTTTTCTGACTCATAAATGAGACTACAAATTTTCAGTTGCATAAAAGATTTATAGCCTGCCAAGAACATGGCATATTATCTTTAATATGACAAAATATAAATAAGAAAAATAATGCTATTCAAATAAGAATGTCAACAAATGATAAAAAAAAACTTCTCCAGGAAATAGAATGTCCATATGGGCACTAAAAAATGAGAAATTTCTTTAGGATCATTTATTTAACTTTTAAAATCAAAATGTGAGCCTACAGTAAACAGTCTTTTTTTTAGACAAGTCTATAACTTAATAATAATGAACATTTGCTTATCTTGATTTACAAAGACAAAGTATATATTCTCGATAACCAGATTTTTATATCTTCCAAGAAAACTATAAAATAGCCACAGGCAGAGATTGACTAAAAAGGAAAGAAAGCAGGTGGGGGGGGGGGGAGTCAAAGGAAGTAGGTCCACTGGACCCCCAAAGATATATTAGCATGTAAAACTAAAAAACAGAGACATGTATAAGCTGTTCATTTTAGATGATATTCTGAGCGTCCTTAAAAATAACTATTTGGTGATGTGTGGGAGAGGTATTGCTTTATGTCAAAGTATAAACTCACCAACACTAAGAACATGAGCTCTAAACTACATGAAATCATGTAATGTGCCTGTCAGGGTGGCAGGTAGGGGGTGAGGGGGGTGCGAGTACTGTGGGGGCGTAGACACTGGTGGTGGGAGAGGTATGAAATATTATATGCCTAAACTCAAATATCAATAATTGTAAATCACAGTTCTTTTAAAGTTAAAAAAATAACTATTTGACCTAAGTAGGTTCTTCCACAGCAAATGCTGCAAATGTATTTATACATTTGCATATATATGTATACTCTAATTAAATCAACATGACCAGAATATATAATAGAGACTTCAATTCCCAGGGGTGCTGAGAGCCAAGAGCATGACACCCATGGCTCAGTATGCAAAAGAAAAGGCATCATCTTTATATGAGCCACAAACAAAATTCTCAGCTAAAATTTCTCTCTCAATTCTTGTTCTCTGATAAGCTGACCTTGTAACACTAAACTCAGCTCATCAGAGTAGGCCTGTATTACAACTGCTTTTTAATTCCAGAGAAGACATACAACCAATTTTCTCCTTAGAAGAATAAATTTCCTTAGCTAGAGTTTTTCTGTCTGGAATCTTTTCACAGAACCTTAAAAAGTGTGTAACACAGAGCTACCCTTTAATAGAAATACAAATACAGCATGGTATTTACATGCAATTAATCATTACCAGTGCCTGCTTTACCTGAACCCTGAAAAACAATCCACCCACAGATGACATAAATATTAAACAGCCAAACATTTCTACCTAGTCTTCAATGCCTACAATAATTTAGATGTCTCTTAGCTAATCCATCAACTCTCTTGCTCTTCATAATCAAGCTGATCTCCTTACTGAGCATTCGTAAGGCAAACTAATGTGCCTGAATTGTCTATTTAAAAACAAGTTAACCAGCCAAAGTCTCTAATCCTACTCATCAATAAGTCTGAGTGTTTATGAAAGTTGTCGTTTATATAATTTAGATTAGCTGGGGGTGGGGGGATAGTGTCCCAGGGCAGTGATCCTAGAGTTCAAGAGCCACTCCTAGTGATTCTAGGCCAACTGGGTGAATGCTTGAGTACAAGGCCCAAGGATGAGGTATATAGCTCAGATCCTGCAGTAGCACCGAGCCACACCTAAAAGTATCTGGGGACCCATGTAGTATAGGGGTGGAAATGGGGTTAACTGTTTTGCATATGCCATAATTGCCAAGCTCCAATTCAGGGCCAGAGTAATAGCATAGCAGGCAGGGCATTTACCTTGCACACGGCCAACCCGGGTTTGTTCCTTGGCATCCCATATGGTTGGTCCCCTGAACATGCCAGGAGTAACTTCTGAGCACAGAAAAAAGAGTTACTCCTGAGCACCCAGATATGGCCCCAAAACAAACAAACAAAAAAATAAAATCCAAGCCTTAGTTCAGCAATCACTACACCAGAGGAATACTGAGAAGTTTATTTCTGAGTCCATTCACTGTCAATTTTCATTCAGTGTGAGGTGGGCCAACTATAATAAAAAAAAAAAAAAATCCCTAGGAGCTTTGAGGATTAGAACCAAGAATACACATTAATGTAGGTGATCTGACCCACCAAAGAAGATTTGGAACAAGCATGAAACAGCGGAATTGCTTAGTTAGGAAGACTAAGACACAGAAGCATCATACAACAATTATGCTCTTTTTCTGCTGAAGTCCTAAGAAGGAACACCACATCATTTATCAGGAAAGAATTGGAGCTTTTAGCATCCAGGCTAGGAAGTTCAGGATATTCACAGGTAAACTGAGTTCCCTCATGAATGAGCCAAGAATGGGCTTGGCAAAGCCTGAAAGTAAAGAGAGCAAGGGCAGTTAATCAGGGCATATGTCTGACATACACCAAACCTGATGAGGATGGGATTCCCGCATCACGGGGTGCCCCAAGCATCTCTGGATTTGGCCCACCCAGCTGGCTGAATATTGCTAGGTCCCCATGAACAGTTTTAGAACTTCTCCACTAAGAGAGAAGCAGTGGGGAAGGTAGTTTATCAAGAGCAAAAATATGAAGATTAATAAATGAAAAGTTAAATAGTTACGAAAAGCTTAAAATGGGGCCGGAGAGATAGCACAGTGGTAGGACATTTGCCTTGCACATGGTGATCCAAGACGGACCTTGGTTTGATATCCCTAGTGTCCCATAAGGTTCCTGAGCCAGGAGCAATTTCTAAGTGCATAGCCAGAATAACCCCTGAGCATCACCGGGTATGGCCCAAAAATTTAAAAAAAAAATGAAAAACTTAAAATAACCCTTGAAAGTTGGAAAGAAAAGTTTCCATTTGCTATTGCAAATCCTTAGTTCTTAAGTATTTTCAGTGAGTTTCCTTGAAGAGAACAAAAAGGGACTTTGTGCCCTAAATCCCAAGTGTTGTAATAAACTCAAGTAAAGCCCACAGTAACAGTACTTCTGAAGATTTATGCTTCAGAAAAGGTTCAGACACTTTGAGGTGATCCTCTGCATGCATCCAGAGCCCCAGGCCTCCCACCTTATAATCCTGCCTCTCTCAGAAACCCCCATCCAGCTAGTACAGGGATCAAGGCCAAATAAATATTTCTGGCTTTGCATGCCATAGTCTCAATTGTACCATAGCACAAAGCAGCCATAAACAAAAGTGCATGCTGCATTCCAATAAAATATCATGTACAAAAAACAGGCAGCAAGCCAGACACGGCCCACAGCCTGGTGCCAAGCCCAGGCCAAGGGAGAAAGAGAAGCATATGCAGAGCTGTCCCAAGGAATCTTTGGGACCAGACCTGGAAGCAGTTCATGTAGCTTCACTGAGCTAGAACTTGACCAATGAGAATCTATTGTGGCCTGTTCAAAGAAGGAACAGGAAGAATATGGTGCTGAACAAGGCCATCTCCTTTTATGTTCTAATTTCCAGAGGAAAACCAGCTGAGGATTAAAGAAGCCCAAGCTGAGAACAAAAGGCTGAAAATGGCACAATACACACATCCAAGTTATGCTTGCTTTGGAGACTTACTGCTGATGGGGAAAAGCGTTACTTCAAAATAGGGGTTTAATCACATCACAAATGAATTGATAAGTATGAAGGTCAACCACCTGTGATCAATAACCAACATGCAACATATAATATACACTATGCAAAAAACAAAAATTACGTATTTGACAAGAACTTATAAAAACTATAGACTCTAAGAAAACATTAATACCTTACGATAAAAGTTACTTCTTTGGTATGTAATCTATAAAGAAACTGAATACTCCCTAAATACATAGCAAATGTCCATTTACTGATCTAAAAATAAACACATACACACCACTCTCTGGAAAATTTAAAAGCCAGCATTAAAGAGACTACAGAAAACCAGGAGAAAAGACAAGCAGAGCTAACATAATCTGTTTACAGTGGAGTGAAATGATTTTGCATAATGTGTGTGACACAAGCAAAAATAATGTAGAACAATCTATGGGCTCCCTATATGAGTGCTGAATCTGGTCTATTAGCTACCATTGCCCACTGCACTGAAGTAGATGTCACTTTCCTCACTTAAAAGATGGTCACAGAGTTGCTAAGCAGAATTCTAACTCAGGACTGTACACCTACACATTACTACTATACTCCTCCACGACTGTATAAAATCAAAGGAATTTATATAATTCTTGCTTGAGGTTTCCTTAATAAGCTCCTACCTTTAGCGATTACAAGGCCCATAATTTTATTTAAATGCAGATATTCCAGCGCATGGACTGCCATCAGTGTACTAACCCATTCCAGATAACCCATAAATGAGTCTCTGGAAAATAATAGCTACAAAACAAAATATTTCTAACTTCTCTGGTTTGAATTAATACCACCTCGTGATTCACTATCACCAAGTCTCCCAAAAATTGATCCTTTTCTCCATAAGTTCTGCTGAGTTTCTGGCTCACCTAAGTCAAAACAGTCTAAAGTAGAGATTAATAATCTTTAATCTTTCTAAACTACATTCCAAAGATGCACATGATGTTGCCAGGCTCCATAATTAATTACGAAACATTAAGATAAGAACCTCACAATTAAGGAAATTTAAAATATTTTTAGTTAAAATGCTATTTTATACTTTCGAATGCACGATTTTCCAAATCAGCACAACTGCCCCCATCGTAGGCTTACCTTGAAGATGGCATGATATTTGAAGCCCTGAATTTTGTTGTAAACGGATTAGTTGACTCATAATCAAAATAGTCCTGCCGGTTTTCACTAAATGCATTAGGTGATTTCAAGTCACAGGGGCTATGGGATCCCCCATTGTTAAGTTTATCAGATCTTCTGCTGTCTTTTTTCCCAGTCACTCTTTCAAAGAGGCTAACTTTCTCCCTTTTTTCCCTTTTATTTTCTTTTCTTACTTCAATTGATTTTGAAAATAAACTCATGCTGCTGTCCCAAGATTCACTGCTCTCTTCAAATGGATTTTTCTTCCTTGGCAGTGTTGCAAATTTTTGGGGTAATGAAGCAGTCACATTTGTAAATGGGTCATTTTGTCTTCCGAGGGACAGTTCACCTTCATCCACACTCCTGTTTGGCGGGTTCATTTTAGAAGTATCAAAGCTTAATGTTCTTCTGTGTGGAGATTTGAGACTTCCTGCAAACAATTTTGTAGTTAGTACATAATCAGTGACACATTACATCACACAACTTGACACATTCTGTGTGGACTGCTGCTTTTAGAATGAGAGCAATTAGCTATTTAAAGACATTAACCTTTAGAATAATCAAAGAAAACAATCTAAAAATGCTCAGGTACTGAAGTATAGAGCTAAGAGCAATTAGCATACATAATTGTAAGACAATTAGTAATCTACTTAGTTCATAAAGAAACACTTGCTTATATTAGAATGTCAAAACTAGAGATTCTGCTTGGCATAACACTATATATTATCAAAGACTTTTCCCCATCATTAGCATGAAATTTACTTTCTTTTGAATATAAGAAGGCTTTTCCTAGACACTTTCTGATAAAATAGAAGATGAGCTCATTCCTATGTTTCTGAGATGGGGAAACAGCAGTACAACAAAAGAAATCAGGCCATGAAAAAAAAAATGGAACTCATGTTTATTTTCATCTAACAATAAAAATACAATACTGAATGTTTCTGCCTTCAAGACACTCAACACTTTCGTACATGGGGAATCAGTACATTCCCCCCACCCCCCCGCCCCAGTACATTCTTGATGACTAAATAGAAGCTACTACCAAGCAGCAGCGTTTTTGACTTTCTAACTTGCAAAGTGAAACTGAAAGACTGGACACTGAAGCTGGCTGGGAAAAGCATCACTTACCGCCTTCCGGAACTGCTCCAAAGGCGTCCACCTGCTGGGCCACGAGATGCCTTTGGCCAATGGCACTGGACTTGAGCTTCTCAGAAGACACATGGGCCCCAGTTAAGTCAGACATTGAATGAGCTGAAGAGAGTCGTTGAGGCCCCAAAAGGAAAGGCTTTTTTGGTTTGGATTTCATCTGCATTTCACTAGTGGAAAATTCAGTACTGGCATCAGGCATATGAGAACTTGGAATGATTGCAGAAGATGTATCAGAAAATGTCCCATCATTTTTTCTACCTTTCATCTTATCTTTTAATTTTGCAAAAGGAGATCTTGTTTTGTCTTTCATTGATAAGTCAAACATGCTCGCTGTCATATTGTTCCTCATAAACTGAATATTGATCTTTATCTCACCTCTGTTTTTGGCTCTTTTTCCTTGTTTGGATTCTAACCTAAACCACCTTAAAGAAAAGAGGAAAAATAAAATGGATTTTAATACAATACAAAGAGAAAAAAATGCTTTGTTATAGTCAAATAGCTATTTAGGCAAAGTTACTATGTACATCAAGCAATTCCAGACAGGATCAAAATCAGTCAATTTGCCCTTCAGGTCCTTCCAGTCACTATTTGATGAAGGAAGTGGTCACTGGCCTCTGCTCTGACAGAGGTGGAAGGGCAAGGTGGGGGTGCAGGAAATCTGAAAGGTGTGGAGACAGATAATCTTCTCTTCCACGACTGGAAAATTCTTCATCATCAAAAATCCTTACTGACAACTGCTACTGTGTTTCCATCTGAGATTAGTGAGGAATGGCCTAAGAAGACTTTCTTCCGAAGTAAGAAAGACATTGAGATTGACATGCTCAAGAAATTCACAAACACATACTATGAGTGAGCACCAGAAATAGATAATGACCTTGTTTGTTTTAAGCCACACCTGGCTGAACTGAGGGCTAGCTCCTGGCTCTGTCTGTGCTCAAGGATCATTTTTGGCAGGGCTCAGAAACCATCTTAAATACTGAGGATTGAACCTTACTCAGTATTTGCAAGGCAAGCACACTACCTACTCTGGCCCAGTGACCATTTCTTTGTCCAGATTCCTTTATTCAAATGAAAAATAATGCTGTAGGCTACTGGATGTCAGAGAGGCAAAGAATGGTGGGGCCTATTCGGGAAGACTTTGATATATTTGTGGGAAAGGAAGGGCCCCTCAATCATGGCCTCTTTGGAAGATGTGCATGTCTCAGGCACAACCTGGGCTTCAATGGCCATATTTTGCTGGGTCAGCTCCCTCCCAAACTACTTCTGTAAAACGTAGTGTTAATATTGTTGATAATTACTAGTTTGCTAGTTATAAAAATTAATGACACGGATTCACCTAAAATGAATCAAAGCCTTTTACTAAATAACATATGCAAAGTAAGTAGATGCAAGTGGCATACAGCAGTAAATTATAAGAGTTTTTGAAGAAAAACCTTTAAGTTCTTTCTGCTACAATCTGGGTCAATAATGAATAAAAATTTATTTAAAATCAATCTGTATCTTAGTCATTTTAATATATCACACTTTCCATTTTGATGTATTGAAAAGCAAGGCTTTTTTTGGTTTTATTTAGTCATTGTTTCCACAAGAAATTCTCCTCTTGTTGGTATTACAAACGGTCACTTTACAGGCAGTCACAATCATATCCAGAAGAGTGTCCCCAGTGTTTTCACAGTACTTAACAATGAGACGTAATACCCATTCCTGAAGACAGGTTAATATTTAAACACAGCTCTAATCAAGGGTAACAAATTTCCTTAGATACAAAGGAACGCTGATCTCATTTTCCTTGAGTTTCTTCTCTCATCACTACCAGCAGGAGAGGCCAAAGGCAGCTTACATTTACTGTGTATTACACAGGAGACAGATCTGCAGATTCTTCAAGGCAGGACAGGAAGTGGCATATAATATGTACACCAGTTACATCTCAGCAGCAAATACAAAAAAATTATTGTCTAGATATTGTGGATAAACTCCATCAAATAAAATCTAGTGGCATCAAAATAATAAGCAACTAAAAACAAAGTAAACTACTTGATAACTGAAAGCACACAACTGAGACCCTAATTAACAAAATCCCTTATTGGAGCAGATGACAGAATGTGAAGGTGCAGGGAACAGAAATAAGATGTGACCACAATCAACTCCGTAGTCAGGTTTCTGAAATATCTCGAGTTCACATCAGAGAACTACTGTTCAGAGTCAAATTTGGGTCATGGTGATGATGTCAGACTAAGCAGCCCAAAAGCCTAGGAATGAGACATCAGGTACCTAATTATTAACTGGCATTTTGGAAAATAGCCATTTTCATGAGGGGGAAGTTGGGGAGGAATAATTCTGACTGGCAGTATCTCAGAAATACTCTGTAACATTTCAAGTTGCACAAAGTAGACTAATGCATTTTGCAAGAAACCCTACCAAAACAAACAAAAACAGAACCACCAAGCAGTGTGTACAAATCAAAGAAAATCTCTGCAGATCTTAAACCATGAATCCAATGAACAGAAAGGGAAGAAGAGAGTGATCAAAATTCATTGAATCTTCAAAATAAGGACAAATAAATCACCTACTTTAACGTTCTTATTTTATATGTGAGGAAATTGAGAAAAAGAGCATAACAAAGTTCCTGAAGTCAGATTAAAGCCTATAAGGAAAAAACCAAGCCTATGAGTAGTAACACCTGCCAGAGAACAAGGCATTTTCATATTGTAAAGCACATGTGCTAATAAGGTGAAACCCAGTGGCGGGCAAATATTCCAGGCTGTAGATTCCATCAGGCAATGCAATGCCAGTTTGCTATTGCTAGAGTGCAAGCTCCTTGAAGGCAGTGGGCTTGCACTGAAGAATTTATGGAATTTAGACCTCTGCCACTATACTAATAAAATAACTGAGCTACAACTTGTGTGTGTTTTGGGGGGGGGGGGACTTTGGGTAGAAAAGTCTGAAGATTTCAGCTCAAAAATATAAAGAAAAACCAGTGTTGGAATACAAACTACAAAATACAGCTTTTCCCATCTACCCCCCCCAAAGTAAAATCACAATAGTCTTTAGCAAATATTCCAGTATAAAATACAGACATGACAAGTAGCTTTGGCTGCTTTATTTGAAAGCGATATAATCAGGAAGGCTTAATGAGACCTTCAAGAATCATTCCAGAAATAGCCCTTGTTTTCTCAGACTTAAGAAAGATAAAAATGAAAGCACAGCATTTGTGGCTTATTGGATTAATGCTGTGTGTTTGGTTTTATTCCCTCCCCCACCCCCATCCCCGAGTGCTGGATTTAAACCATATACAGCCTCTGCTCAATTTTAGTGGGCACGGGTCCATATTCCAAACCACCACACATGTGGGAACTATTCCCAAGCAATTGGTGCTGTGTGGTCAGAAATGGGACGAGATTGGCAGCAAGGGTGCCAGAGGCCAGGACGCAGGTGCATGACAACCACACACACACACACACACACACACACACACACAGAAGTCTTAAAAAAGACGGCCAGAGTTTGAGTCATTCCAAACTCTGGGGACTTGGAGGGTTATTACTTTTCATGAGCGTTAAAAAAAAAAAACCCACAAAACACCAACATCACCACTTATATAGTAAAAAAAAAATATATGTGCATATATGTTATATATATCAATAGATATCACCTAATAGCATAAATAATTTTACCATTTTACCATTCTACTATTAAACATTGTATTATTTTCTTAAATCTTTTGCCAAATGCACTCAACTCAGCCATTAAAGTGGTAGATACAGAAGTCCCCTGTCCAACCCCACTCTAGAGTTCTGGCTCTGACTCAAGGGCCTCCTTAATAGAAAGGGGGAGAGGATTTAATTTCAAGGTAGAAGTAAAATATTCATTTTAGTAATCATACTCCTTTGCCCAGCAGGACACAAGTGGAAGACAAGCTCTAAATAGTTGTCTTTAGTGTCAAAGTCAGAAGTGTAACACCCCACACTTTCAAGGAACCTACAGAATCAGCTGGGAGTCTTCATCACTTTTACCGGTTTTCTGAAAAGCACTTGGGAATATGCTTACAAGGCTGAGCAATGTGCAGAATATTAATATCTCTCCTGCAATATACCAATGGCTCAAGTGTGTCTCTTACAGTACCACATGTACAGCTGTGCTGGGAAAGGTAGCTATTAAATATATTAAAAAACGAGAAATATTACCAATAAAGCTATCTCATCAAATATGTGGTCCTTATTTCTCCACAAAGGGGAAAAAAGGGCTAGGGATTTAATAACAGGAAAATCACTCTGAATGCAATAATGTCACAAGTCCTATCAAAAACATAAGCATTTCCCCAAAAACATTTTAATCAATTCTGTTTAGGAACCACAGAGAATTGCTATAAGGAAAGGACATTATAAGGGCAATATTCATTGCAATTATGTTGCCAAAGATAAAAGAACAAAAAAGAAACTTTTCAAGTTTATTTCAAGCTGACTGCTGGGTTGACACTTGGGTCTACTTTCACTTGGTGAAGTTCTACTGCAGAGGCTCGGGAAATATTGTCATTAAAATTAAATGCAGCAACAGAAAATCTGATGTCACAGTGAACTTAAAAGTTTACATTTAAAAAAACTTTAAATATTATATGGAGTCTCCAATACTGGCCATGTGAGACAAATCTTATAGTAAAAACCCCTTTTTAAAAATGTGATGTAAAACTTTATACTCTAATTTGTCTAAAGAGCCCAGAGGAAACCAAATGTCACTTGGTACATTTTAATCAATATTTGATAAACATTTATTAAGATATATTCAATTTTATCCTTTAAAAAATCTCTCATTTTCCTCAAAATGTTTAATTTCCTCAACTAGTTTCTGTATTTACTGGTTTTCTCTGGCAGCCCTCATATTTCTCATCTAATCTTCCACCCTACATAATATTAAACCTTTGGGAAAGACCTGATTTTCAAAAGTAACCATAACAAGAAAGAGAAGTTTGCACAAAGATATGCACAGAAAACAAGATGGTTGTTTTAAAATAGAAGAAATAAACATGAATATCAAGAAAGTTATCACTTAGAAAGTATCACAAAGGGCAAATAAATTTCAATAGGGACTTCAAACACCAAAGCTATTCTGGAAATACTCTTATAAATGCAACCCATATTTTCTCATAAATCCCATCACTGGAAAAGTTCTCTCCAACTAGAAACACTGTGAATTTTAAAAAGGAATATGTCGAAAGATTATTTTTCAATGTAATACATAATAATCTAGTGTAAATTCGCATTATGGTTTTTTAAAGTAGAATGCATCTATTCTAAGCCTGAAAGTCCTATTTCTAAGATCATGTTTTAATTGAAGATGTCATGAAATCATTTTATCACATTTTAATCACTGTGTCCATTCTGACAGCACTTAATAAGGCCAAAACACAGGCTTCGAAGAGCTATTTCTGAACTAATACACCAGTTACAATACACTGTAAACTCCAGGGGAAAACTCAATGTGGTCAACGGAAAGAATATATGCACATTCTTTTTCTTTTAATAACATTAGATTCTATCAAGATGTACTGACCCTAGAAACAGTTGTGTTAAAGTAATAGGCCAACTAACTGTAATTTTAAGGCTAATATGAAATCTGAGTTCTAAATGGGTGATTTATCCTTTAACAACTTCTAAGTGTTCCATGATACATACTGTATCTTACCTAATGTCGACTACAAGTACAATGTTTCAAGATTCGATCTGGACCGACTTGACTTGGGCTGGTCAACGCTGTGACCCAGTGCTCTACAGTAAGTGAAACCTGCACTTCAAATCCTGTGCAAAGCATCCTCTATTTCACGCATTTACTTTCAATAGAAGTGAGAAATAGATCGTTGAGGACTCCATTATTTTTAAAAATGTTTTTTCACAAGGGTTATTTTTAACTCCAGACTCATACAAATACGGTGATTTTAACGGGGGTAATATTTCCGTGCAAATCCCAATGCCCCGGGGTTTACAAATCATTTCCGGGGGGGGGGGAAGGAAAGGAAAGAAATACAACCAGAAATAAGATGGGGGAAAAAAATGTCAGCGAAGCTCCCCCAAATAAAAAAAAAAGTAGATAAACGACTTACTCTGTTTTCCTCCTTTCTTTGTCCTCAAAGATGTCATTGAGATTGATTGCCACCTGCCCTAAAAACTTATCCAGGCCGACCAGCGACCTGTGCATCACTATGAGGAAGAGAATGTACTTGTCGGGGTTCCCCTGCATGAGCATCCCGGGGAGCTCAAAGGAGGCCTCTTCCTTCCAGACTGGCTGCAAGGTTTTCTCGGCCACCGAGGTGGAGTATTTCTCCTTGCCCAGCTGGATGATGGTGTACGTGTCATTGGTGCCACTTTTGCCTTTGGGCTTCAGGTCTTTGGCTTGCAGCACGGTCACCTGCACGTGGGTCGGGAACCACTTTTGGGCTTGTTCGGACAGCATGCTGGGATCCCTTCTGGGGGGGGGGGGTGCCCCCGAGTCCACCGGTGCAGGCAGAGCCCCTCCTGGGGATGGGGTCGGGGTGGGGACGCCTAACGCCTCAACCACCGCATCCTCGGGGCGCGGAGCTGAGCTGAGCCGAGCCGAGCCAGCCAGGCCCCGCTCCGGGCGGCCTCGCTTCCCCCGGGCCCACGTCGAGTCGCAGCCCGGGCGCAGCCGCTCTGGGGGGCCGGGGGGCCCCGAGCATCACCCGGCGCGCCTACACGCAGCGCGGCGCCGGCGTCGGGGATAGGCCAGCGGAGCTGCGGCCGGGCCTGCCGGCAGGTGAGGCCGCCGGGCACGGGCACGGGCAAGGGCTCCCTCCCCAGGGCCGCCCGCCGCCCGCGCGCGCCCTCCCGACCCCGCTGAGACGAACCGCCCGCGGCCCGCGCGGCCTCGCGGCCTCCAGCCTCGCCCGCCTCCACCCCCGGGCCTCGGCTCCTCCTCCCGCGCGGGCGGTGGCGGCGGCGGCGGCGCAGGGGGCGGGAGGGACGGCGCTGCCAGCGCCAAGAGGCCTCACTCAGGGCGGCGGCGGGCGGCGGCGGCGGGCGCGGGGTTCGGCCTGGCCGGGCCGGGCCGGGCCGGGCCGAAGGTTCCTAGCACCGAGAGGGCGGCGGCGGCGGCACTTCCGGGTTGGCGGCGTCTGGGGACGGCGACGCAAAGGGGCGTGGCCTCGGGGTCAGAGGTCAGCCCTGCCCCGGTTGCCGCGGCAACCGGCCGCGGGCGCGCGGCTCCGGCGGCGTTGCTAGGGCCGCCTCCTGGCCGGGTGGCTCGCTCTTTGGGGCGGCACCAGCCAACTGGACGGAGGTCTGTTGAGGCTCGCACCCAACTAACCGAGCACCCCCGACTCAGGGGCCGGGCAGGCAGCGGGGATCCATCTGTGAGAGGGCTCGATCCGCTCTGGAGAGGAGGCCCTCAAGAATCCCTGGCCTGCCCGTGGGAGCGAGGACCAGACCCAGACTCAGATTTTCCAAGCTGCTTTTTTTGGCTGTTTCCTGGAAGCCTGGTTCCTGGCACGCTCCGGAGCGGGTTTTGCGATAGGAAGAGTAGCAGGGAGAATTCTTGTCCTTTGACCCAACTCTCAAGCTTTTCTGTTTTAGAGAGGGAAGCTTGGAACCTTGGGCAATGGCCGCCCCCACTCAGAGGAATGGAGAAAGGTTTCTCAGTAGAGGCTCTGGATCTAGCTGACCCTATCCATCTGAGCTACTTGGATAAAGCACCTCTCCATGCACCCCAGTTAATTCCTGGGCCTCTGAGGTCAGAGTTGCATATTCGCCCACAGGCGCCCCTCAGCGTGGAATGCAACCCCAGAAATAACTGAAATTCCCATAGGTTCAACAGAAAACCCACAATTTAGCTCATCATGAGCACCTGACACTGACTTCAGCTGCACCCAAGGACAGCCATCACCTACCCCTAACACCAAACCACAAGGGTTAGAAGAGAAGATGTTTGCAAATGGGAGAAGATGGTCAACACACACACACACACACACACACACACACACACACACACACACCCCTACTGCGGAAATAAATACACACACACACACACACCCCTACTGCGGAAATAAATACACACACACACACACACCTACTGGGGAAATAAATACACACACACACACACACACACACACACCTACCTAGTGGGGAAATAAATATAGGCCCTAGGGAAATAAATACACACACACACACACACACACACACACACACACCCCTACCTAGTGGGGAAATAAATATAGGCCCTAGGGAAATAAATACACACACACACACACACACACACACACACACACACACACACACCCCTACCTAGTGGGGAAATAAATATAGGCCCTGGCTGGTGAGTCCTCCTAGGCTCTGCCAGAACTCCTGACAGACGATGAACTTCCTTGGACAAGCACTTAAATTTGGGGAGCATCATCAATCCTATCCATATAGGACAGATAAAAGCCCTTTGTGAGATTCAGCATAGTGTGGCGCATAATTCTAAGTCTTTGTCCCCTGATATTTCAATGATGAGAGGCATATGTGCCTTTGTTGTGTTTCTTTCTGTTCATGCCCTCACTTGCCAAGGACACTCAAGCCCTTTGAATTGCCTTGTGGATAATGAGTTATTCCCTCACTGTGCCTTAGCATACAATAGGAATTCGACTTATTAATGACTTGATGTCTTTTGTACCTTTACTAGACCAATTTGGAGAGTGAAATAATATGACTGATGCACATACACCTTTCCAATTTCAAGTAGCTATACAGGGGGCTGGAGAAATAGTACAGTGGGTAGGATGCTTGCCTTGCCCATGAGCTCAATCCTTAGCATCTCATATGATCCTCTGAACCCCATCAGAAGAATTCCTAAGTGCAGGAGGACCCCTAACAATCACTGGGTGTGACCCCCCCCAAAAAAAAAGATTAAATAAAGTGGCCATAAAACCTTAAAGTATTGTTTCTTATTTTCAGACTTGGTTTAAAACTTTTCTTTGGGGAACAGTTTTCTCAATGTCCCAAGGTTCCAGGATAGAAGATGAGAAAGAAAAAAGGAGGGTCGCGACATTTCTCATAAAGGAAGTACCCAAGGGCCCAATTTGTATCAGAAGAGCTTTAGAGATTTTTTTCATCTCATGGAAAGAGGAAGATATTTCTTCAACTCTGAAGGACAGCACTACAAATTTCAGAGACCACCAGATTCTAGTACATACATTCAGATACACTGGCACTTATCACTTACCACTACCTATAGCACTACCTATATCTATAGTTGGAAATCACTTTAGGGTGTTGCTTACGTATTGTTTGGTCTGAGGTCTGCTTAAGCAAAACTGAGAAAGATAAACATGTACAGTAAAACCTCAGTGTAGATCGTTCCAATGAAAGTTTCAAGAGTTAAATAAGAATAACAACAAAAAGCAATATTTTCCATCTTTGAGAAACAGGATATTTAAAGGCCCTGTGTGGTAACAACAAAAATCATACTGTGTAGCAACTTGAAAGAAAATTGTTCTCAGGAATTTTGAAAGAGTAAGTTGAAATACTATTTGGAGTGACAGCTAGAATTTTCAGGAGAAATAATATGACTGCCAAAGCTTACAAAGAATAAGCATCATGAAAATCAATATAATTCAGTTTAGAATTTTTATAATTTGGGTTTTGAAAAGACTTTATTTCTCTTAAAATTATGTTATCATAATAGTGGGTTCATGTTTCTAAAGAGTTTCAGTTATCTGGTAAGCTTTATTAATAATTTTTTGTTTTGGGACCACACCCAGCGGTGCTCAGGCATTACTCCTAGCTCTGTGCTCAGAGTACCATATGGTTACTCCTAGCTCCTGGAAAGTCAGGGAACCATAGGGGATGCTGGAATTGAACCTGGGTCTTTCCCAGGTCGGCTGCCTGCAAGGCAAACACCCTACTGCTGTGCTATCACTCCGGCCCCTTTATTAATATTAACTTGAGTACAAGTATTTCACTCATTTTAAATCTTACCATGTTCAAGGTGAGAATTGGTGATAGAAGTTAAGAGAAGCAGTAACATACTCCAACACAATTACGGGAATGTTCTTAAAGCATTATATTAATATGTCATCCTACTAACGTGCCTGAACTTCTTTTGAGATTTCTTAAAACCTGGTTAGAGTCCAAATTGTTAAATTGCACTATCTGGAAAATTAAGTGATGACTTAATGTGTATTGATGAAAATAAAACAATAGCATAGTTTGAGCTCTGGGGAAATAAATATAAAAGCAAACAACAAAAATAAATTAGCTAAATAAAATCCAGAATTGCAGTGTAAAAGTGAAGCAATTTCCTTGAAGACAGCATTCTCTTTTTTTGATTATTTGTATTAAGGGAGTGAAAATCTGTTAGTTGTATCAAATACATGGTTGACTCATAATGAAAAAGAATGGAAAGTATGTAAGACCTGGGATCAAAGTGGTTTTGCAAAATGTTTATTGCCTTCCGATTTAAAAAATTCTTTTTATACGGGGAAAAATTTAGCTCAAAGGGTTGGAGCTCATGCTTTGCATATGGAGGTTCTACATTCAGTCCTTGGCAACTTCAGGGTTTCCCAAGTGCAACATGGTTCCCCCTCCTAACACTACTGGCTATGGCCCAAAATAAACAAAAAAATTTTAACAAATAATTTAAACGTAAGTTGTGATTTTAAAGGGAAATAAGAATTGCATGCCTGCAGGCAGGGTAACATATAAAACATAACATATATAAAATTGAAGAGTTTTGTTTCTTTGAGAAAAAATAGTTTCCTATGACTATTGATATTCCTAGAAATAATTGCTATAATACCCAGACCCAGAGCCTGTGAAAATGATATATCTTTAAAGAAAAACAATAATGAAATTTTCCCTCTCCAAAAAAAATTGTTATAATGCCCTGCTGTAGTAAATGAAAATGATTGAATCAGAAAGTCAAAGGAGTCAATATTTATTTTCCAAAAGGGCTGCATTTTTAAGGGAAGTCCCCCGAGGATATTTGTTTGAACTCTTTGAAAGATCTGTCCCTTTGGGTATCAGCATCTCTAAAAACACAAACTGCAAATGTATTGTAGGACAATTATAGTCTGCTTAGTGTTTAAATAGCCCACTGGGTCAAGATGGACTATGTTCCCAATTACATTATGTAAGAGATATTAAATATTTTTTAGAAGGAGATTCAGAGACAAAAAGAAAAGTTTTCCCAAAGCATTATTATGATAGTCCATCTTCAGACACATACAAACATGCTTCAAGAATATGTATATAAATATATGTATACTAACATATTATAGAACTAAAATGTATGTAAAAATTTACTTATATACATATGGCAACTCCCCAGTCATGTTGGGAACTGTATATAATCAGATTAATCTCTATATAAGTAGTTGAAAAGAAAGTATTTGGCAAGTTGATTCAAATTTATAATGGCAGTAAACTAGTATAATTTGAAGTTTGTTTTTAATCACAAGCAAACTGACTTGGGAATGATTTGTTCGCTTTGTGACTCATTCACTTTCTGATGAATTAGGGATGGGGCAGTGTGTGGATCTAGTTGAGATGGAGAAGAAGTAATGAGTGGCACTCAAATCACCAGGCTGGTTCAGAATCCCAAGTCAGCCTGTTACTAGCCATCATTTTAGGGAACTGATGCTTCTTCTTTGAGTCCTTGTAAACCATCAATAAAATGTGTCTCATAGGACTCACTAAAGCATTTCCTAGCATCTACTGATTCTAAGTAGTAAGTCCACATTTCTAAGAAGCAGTTGGTTGTATATTGCCTAATTGAATTTGATTAAAACAATTAGATATTAAAATAGATGTATTTTGAAGGCAATTTATTAGTGAGGGATTATCTAATTAATGATAGAAGAAAAATATTTTCAAGATGTCCAGAGATCTCTCACTCCTCAATAGAATGGAAGTAACTATAATTTTTTATTTATTGTTCTTATGTAAGGAAATTGGTAGTGAAAAGCTCAAAATTATATATAAATGATAAAGTGATAGCTAAAAATTACATATAAATGTAAATGACTGAAAAAAATACTAAAAATTTTACTTATAATTTCTATTCATCTTATCTGGAAAATTTCTTCTTAAAAAAATTGGGGTGAGGAATTTTTGAGCCACATTTGCCAGTGCTCAAGACTTACTCCTGGTTTTGTGCTCAAAGATCACTTCTACCAGTGCTTGGAGAAACCTAAGCAGTTCTGAGGACTATATAGATAGATCCATCCATGCAAGGCAAATACCGGTATATATGTGCTCTCTCTCCCTCCAGCTCCTTGATTTTTTAATTGTAGTTTAGTATCACATTAATAAAAAGTTACTGCAGCTCTCCCACCATCAAAGAAATTTCCATGTGGAATATTTGAAACTATTAAGACATGTTAAGGAGGGGAGGAATTGCTAGAACAGAATACATATTTGCATATACAAATGTTTTGTGTGAAAATATTTTCATTTCTTCTTCCTGGTATCATACTATCATGTCTTGCCATTTTTTCCCCACAACAGAAATCAGAACATTTTATGTATAAAAGGTGAATGATTTGAACTGCTAGTTGGGGAACCCAGGTAGAAGAAATTCTGTTTGCTCCCACCCTAGAATCTGGACATTATTTCTAGTTTTCCTTCATTAATAATGCAGCAGAGACAGCAGTGTGTCTCCTAATTATATGAACAAGGAAATTTGGGGGAAGAGGAGTAGTCACACTCTGACAATGAAATTATTTGAAGTTAGTTAGTACATGAGAGTTTCGAAAACTCATGGGCCTAAGCATAAGAAGATCTGGGTTCTAGTTGACTCTACCACCAAGTAACTAGACATCTGACAGGTCTTTCCAAACTTGGTTCTCAAAGTACTTTATATATAAAGAAATTGTATCTCATCTCTGCCCTATATAAATAATTTAGATGTCATATTATATAAATTCTGTTTAAATATCATGACATAAAAAATAAGGTCTGCTATAAGAGGAAAATCTTACCATAAATGATTTACTCCTATATAGAATACATTTCTATGCAAAATATATAATTATTGAAAAACATGATTCAGCAATTCCACTCCTAGTGATATACCCTAGGAACACAGAAACACAACACAAAAATGCCTTCTGCACACCTATATTTATTGCAGCGCTATTTACAATATCCAGAATCTGGAAATAGGAGCCGGTGAGGTGGCGCTAGAAGTAAGGTATCTGCCTTGCAAGCACTAGCTAAGGAAGGACCATGGTTTGATCCCCTAGCGTCCCATATGGTCCCTCCAAGCCAGGGGCAATTTTTGAGCGCTTAGCCAGGAGTAACCGCTGAGCATCAAACAGGTGTGCCCCCCCCCAAAAAAAAACCACAAAAAACCCCCAGAATCTGGAAATAACTCAGATGCCCAAAAACAGATGAGTGGCTAAAGAAACTGTGGAAAATATACAGAATGGAATACTATGCAGCCGTCAGAAGAGATGAGATCATGAAATTTTCCTATATACGGATGAACATGGAATCTATTATGCTGAGTGAAATAAGTCAGAAGGAGAGAGATAGACACAGAATAGTCTCTTTTATCTAGGGGTTTTAAAAAAAGTTAAAAACATTATTGTAATAATACACAGACAATAGAGATGAGGCCTGGAAGGTCCGGCCCATGATATGAAGCTTGCCACAGAGTCGTGAGTTCAGTGGAAGAAATGAGTACACTGACAACTACTATGACAATGATAGTGAGAGCAATAAGAAATTAATTAATTAATTAAAAAACAAGAAAAGCAGTGACTTTTGTTACTAGAAGGTTAATTTGCGGGGTCACACCCCCAAACCCAGCAGCAGCACTCAGGGGTTATTACTCCTGGCAAGTAGGGGGAACATATGGGATGCTGGGAATAGAACCCAGGTCAGCCACAGGCAAAGCAAGTGATTTCCCCACTGTGCTATTGCTGCACTCCTGTTACTGGAAGGTTTTGCAAATACTCTGGTTATGTTTCCAGTATCAATTGCTTCATCCTTATGGATTTCTCTGAAAACTTTCAAAGCACTGTTGTTCCTTAGATGGGACGAATAGTTTTGATTCTACTGACTGAAATGCTTCTCTGGGTGATATAAACTCTTGTAGATTATGCTAATATATTTATGTTCCATTAAAAAACAAGATGGAATTTTTTAACAAAAATCAGAGATTAGATTTTGATATATCTGTTTACCCAGAGAATATAAAGCCATTGGCAATATGTGTGCTTATTGTGTTTTCTTTTTTATTAAGGTGTTTTTCTGTTTTCTACTCATTTAAACTTGCTAAACAGCAATGTTTTTTTTTAAGTATTTGCTAAATTTTGTGTGGCTAACAAGGGATTTGGCACATAAATTCAACTTTTCTTAACCCAGGATCAAATTGTGTGTGTGCAGAGCTGGCGAGGTGGCGCGAGAGGTAAGGTGTCTGCCTTGCAAGCGCTAGCCAAGGAAGGCCCGCGGTTCAATCCCCCGGCGTCCCATATGGTCCCCCCAAGCCAGGGGTGATTTCTAAGTGCTTAGCCAGGAGTAACCCCTGAGCATCAAATGGGTGTGGCCCAAAAAACCAAAACAAAATAATTGTGTGTGTGCACACTCGTGTGCGTGTTATATGTATATATTGCTGGGGATCAAACCCAAGACCTCAGGCATTTATACATGCATGATAATTACTGTACCACTGAACTGTATCCCTGACTTTTGGTCAGATTTCAAACCATTTCTCCTAGGCAGTTTTCAAATAGATATCTGAATATCTAATAATAAAACTATGCTTGACTTAGACATCCTGAGTGTTTTCTCTGGATTTAACTCAGGAACCTATAAAAAGTCACCTTCAGACTATTCATAGATTCTGATAAAAGAAAAAGTATTGAAAAAATCTGTATTTTATCAATATTCTAGTTTTATTCGCTAATCCTACCGTGAACTACATAGCCAACATTAAGTGTAGAACTCAGCTTGACAATAGATTAAATAAAAGGTTGGTTGCTGTCCATAAGTAAGTAGTACAAGTTCCCACTGTGCTGAGGAAGTCATCTGGCCTAACTAAATAATGGGCTGAGTGACCTTGAGCAACCTAAGTTCTTGATTAATGATTTGTACTCTATCTCCTGACTCAGAACTCAAATATAGCAAGTCAATGAGCAACTGTATAACTGTGAAAAAGAATCAGGTATCTCTATTAATTGAGTCATTTGTGGTATAAATGACATAATAAATATATCATAAATAAAATATAAAAAAAGAAATAAAAAATATAAAAAAGAAAAAAGAAATAAAAAAAAAGACAGGAACTAAACATCCAAATCAAAGTCAACAACAATGCAATCATGAGACCCAAACTTCAACAACTAAACTTGAAAAGGTTTCTGTTATGCTGGTAGGCTGGAGCAAAGAAAGGTTGCATGGGCTGCACTCTGGTAATATTGATGGAGGGAGAATATTGATGGTTGGTGGAATTGATCCTGAAACACTGTATGTTTAAATGTATGAATAACTTTGTAAATCAAAATGGTTTAAATAAAAATAAAGATAAATAAATATATGTCATAAATAGAATGTCATAATATGTCATAAATAATTATAAAATTTCATAAATAATAAAAATAATAAATATATAAGTTGCTCCTACAACTTGGGGTTTAAATTTCAAAACCAAATTATTTTTTTAGATTTACTATGTAGTATTTTCCGACTCCTGACTAACACTCTCATTTTAAGCACACTAAGGATGTTTTAACAGAAGCAACAATGGCTACCATTCTCTGAGTCCTCTCCTAATGTTAAAAACATTTTTAAAAACATACCTGTCCCAAATATGTAATGTACTCTATGACTTTTTTGTTTTGTTTTGTTTGTCTTTTTTGGGCCACTCCCAGTGGGTTACTCCTGGCTATGGGCTCAGAAATCGCTCCTGGATTGGGGTACCATATGGAACACCGGGGGATCAAACTGCGGTCCATCCTAGGCTAGCGTAGGCATGACCTTACTGCTTGTGCCACCGCGCCAGCCCCGCATTCTATGACTTTCTAAGGTCAAATTTTGCCTATAGAACTTTTCTCCTTGGTGTGAGGATACTTTCCCTTCTCATTAGCACTTGGACATTGGAAAGGAATGAAGAAAATAGATTAAACTATTTCAGTAACTAGGAGAAATCTGAGTCACCTAAGTTACCAGTTGCCAACATTTGCTAAACCAAGATTTTCTCAGAATCTCCTGGAGTAAAGTTATTCACTTGACTTTTTACCTCCTTCTAATCCTTAGGCATAAAACTCTGTGTGACCTGGGACAAACTATGTAAACATGAAATATCTAAGTTTATTTATCTGCAAAATGACCTTTTGGGAGAATTAAATGGGTAAGTAAAATCCAGGGGGACCCGGTTTTTGAGTACATGTAAGAAGTATTACAGAGATGTTTGTCACTGATGGTCCATTGGCAAAATTCCACTTCTCTTTTAACTGATTTTATCCTATCTGAAAGAGAAGGTTAAATTTCATGTTGTTCTTGGCTGTTCTTTTGCCTTTTTTATTATTTGTATTTAGCAATCAGGATTATAATACTGTTAGTGGTAAAGTTTAGTGCATTAAACATTTCAGCACCACAACTTCCACCAGTGTCCACTTCTCTTTATCATTTCCCAGTGTCCTATTCCCCTTTCCCACTCCCTACATGGTAAGTTTCCTACTAAAGCCAAGCCCAGTTCAGTTTCAGCTGCCTTTGGGCATTTATGTACTACTAATGTTTCTTTAGATCTAAGATAAGAGAGAGGTCATTCTCTATCTGTACCTTTGCTGACTGACTTCACTCAACATGATACACTGCCACCACATTGCTTAGCAACAGATTACATGACATGATTTCTTCTTTTCTTTTAGTCATGCAGTGTCCCTGTGTCTATATATCATAGTTTCTTTATCTAATCATTGTAATGTTCTTTTAATAATTAGGGCTCTGGAAAAGTGAGAGCCAGCAAATGAGCTATTATTTTTGTTTCCAACCAACCCAACAGTTTTAGGCACTTTACTTCCTAAACAGAAATGAAACCTTTCAACTAACACTTCAAATCTTCCTTTAAAATGTAAAGATGAACCAAGAATAATTTTAACCTCTTTTTGCCTCAGATTCTAGATTTACAGAAAAGAGATTTCAAATGATACATTTGCTACCCATAAGTAGCTGAATGTGAAATATAAGACACAGCTCATATGCTAAATTATATTTTCATATGATATACTAGATTTTTATTTAGGAGAAAATCATGATGAATTTCAAAACCAAATTATTTTTTTAGATTTACTATGTAGTATTTTCCGACTCCTGACTAACACTCTCATTTTAAGCACACTAAGGATGTTTTAACAGAAGCAACAATGGCTACCATTCTCTGAGTCCTCTCCTAATGTTAAACAATCTCATTTAATTTGGAAGAGGAAAAGCTGCAAGCATCAGCACCTTTTCTTTCCTTTCTGTCCCATCCAGAATAATAAAAAACGATTCTATGTCGACTCCTTGCTAGATTTGATCACATCATAATATACTAGGACCCTTGGAAACTAGTCCTTCATCTCCTTTAAATAGCTCTTGTGCTTCAATTGTCTTGAAGCATTAGCACAGTATCCTTGATTCAATCCCAGAGCCTAACACTGCTTTAGTGAAAGTGCAGGGACAAATAAACAAAAGACTGATCTGTTTGTAACTCAGGGCACATTCAGGAATATGATGACCAGAACTGAGGGGTTCAGCATTCACAAACTGCAGAGGGATTTGATGTTCGCATAAACACGGAGCACTTGGGAGAAAGTCATTTTTGGCACCACCAAATTCATCAACTTTCATCTGCAGAAAACCTAATGCTTGTCAGTTTCTTGTGAAAAATTTTGAAAAAATTTAGGATACTAAAGTTCACACACCTTTTCAACCTTCATGTGACATGTATTAGACATTATTCTGGAGTGTATTTTGTAGACTGCAGGAAATTTACTGATATGAACTCTTTTTTTTTTTTTTTGAAGGGGGCCACACCGTTTGATGCTCAAGGGTTACTCCTGGCTAAGCACTCAGAAATTGCCCCTGGCTTGGGGGGATTGAACCTCGGTCCTTCCTTGGCTTCCTTCCTTACCTCTAGCGCCATCTCGCCGGCCCCTGATATGAACTCTTATCCTGAGTTTTAGGCTCAGGTCTACTAGATGTATACTCATTAACAGTCACACTTCTCTGCAACACCAATGATTGCTGCATATATGAACTACAGAGGGTTAAAAGCAACAAAATTCTAGTTTGATCTCATTCAGGTTGTGAAATTTGATCACCCTGGCAAAGAAATGAATAAATTATAACTAGGTAGGTAAACAAATACGATATGTCAAAACCAATGGCAGAATCTCCATTGACTTCTAGTTACTCAAGTAAATTTAAGAGATTAATTTTAAGCTTACTTTAGAATAAAAAACTTGCCTTGAGTAATGTATGTAATTGTAAGGTTGATTCTATGAAAGAATTGCCTGTTTTTGTCTCCTAGTAATCCCAACTGGTGGGTGATCTTTCTCAAAGTTTCACACAGCAGATGGAAGAGCTAGATTAACTGAACCAGAAGAGTCCATTCAAATGCTTTGCCATTTGAAAGAGGACAATACGGGAAGCAATAGTCAAAGCCAAAATTCATGCAGAAGTTAATTCTGGAAAGATGGAACTGATACAAAAACTAGACTTGACAAAGATCTTCTCATTAGAGAGAAGGAAAAGAAAAAGAGATTGTGGATGTTGGCTATTTTTTTTAATGTTTCTAAATCTTTCTACTTCTTTGCTTTGTTGAACATACACATTGGGGAAAATGTTGTCAATGCCTTTCAATCAGCTTGGGTATTCAAAGACAATGATCACATGTTTCTTGTTTGCCAAGAGGAACTTTCAAAATAAGCAAAGTCCTATAGTTCTGCAGTTCAATATTAGGAGTAGCTTGGAGTAGGAGATGGAGCAATGGAAACTAGGGCAGAAACCACTCCAGGAGAAGCTGTGATAACCCAATTTGAGCCTTCCCTCATCTAAGCACATCCAAAAGTGTGAAAAGTCAAAGAACCCATGGAGTCCATGCTCTGAGCAGCAGGGAGCATGTTACATGTCATTCCATATAACGAAGTGCGGTCTATACTGACATTCTTGGACTCAATCTAGCTTGCCTGGTGAAGAATCCATGTCAAAATTTAGTCCCTTCTCAGGAAGAAGGCTAGGCAGACAGAAATCCCTACCTGTGTTTTACACCTGAATGACTGGATGCCTCAGTTATAATGTTTGGTGAATCAATTTTGACATGAAAAGAAATGAGAGGATCAAAAGAGATTAAGTTGAATAAGGGAAAAATAGAGTTCTATTTCTCAGGTATCAACTGGGTGTATGGCCTGAAATACTAAACTTGCTACAAGGAACAATATATTGTAAGAAAAGTGGAGTGAATGCCAGAGACAGGATTTGAGAAGCCCCTTCATGACACTATGAGATGGTGTTAGTTTTTTCTATTAGCTTATTGTGGTAAATTATAACTGGATGCCAAAATGTGTTAACGTTTATAAAATATATCACAAATGTATTAACCTGAAGCAATGACTCTAGTGAACTTGGTCCTAGAAATTCTCTTGTGTGAGGTCAATGACCTACTAATCAAGTACAGGGAAACTATATAAGGTCTTGGTTGATTCCAACCTCAGTAGAAATTTATGTCAGAGTGTGTTTTCTTGCAAAACAAATGCAAATTTAAAATTTAAAACAAATTTAAAACAAATGCAAATTTAAAAATGCTTTATGGAAATGTCCTTTGAGAAAGTGTCCTCAGTCTTCTCCTTTATTCTCTCTTATTAGACAGTATTATCTATGCTTCTCTTTCACAACAGTCACTGCAAAGGAAATAAAATTTATCCCTTGTTTTCATCTCTTCAACATGAAAGTGTTATTTTAGTAATTTTCATAGTACAGGAAAATAATTTGGTCCTACAGTCCCTACTACTACATCCTACTTCTCTTTCTTTTTAGAGATAAGCTTCTAGAAAGACTTAGATTTTCCAGCTTTCCCCCATATTCTCTTCATGTTTTTCACAATCCTATTTCTGACTTTACTACTTCACACTTAACGTCTTGACAGGGTTAATTTTCAGATCTCATTTTAGGTAACCAAATTTAAGACCCTTAATAAGATTAATCTCCTGGATTTCCATCCATTTGGTGAGATTGATGCTTGTTTATAAAGCAACAAAAGCAAACACATATTAGAAGAATCTGAAGATTAAGAGGCAAGGCTTACTCACTCAGTTGTGTTTGATGTAGTGTGTTGTCTTTGTGACCTCTGATGAGTAATAAAAACATAATTCAAGCACCAAATTGTTCAGTTAGTGTATTTCTTCAGTTACATTTAAAAAATATTTTAGGGGCCAAAGCAATAGCACAGTGGGTAGGGTGTATGCCTTGCACACAGCCCACCCAGGATGGGCCCTGGTATCCTATATGGTTCTCTAAGCCTGCCTGGGGTGATTTCTGAGTGCTGAGCCAGGAGTAAGCCCTAAGCACTACTGGATGTGGCTCCAAAACATACAAACAAACAAAAAAGATATTTTAGGGCCATGTATGGCTCTCAATGGATCTCAATGCCTGCCTTGCTCTGGGTTCAATATATAAAATACATATATCTTATTTTATTTTATTTTATTTAGGGAGCCACACCAAGTGGTGCTCAGGAATTACTCCTGGTTTTGAGTCCAGAAATTACTCCTGGTAATTTTGGGGGGATCATATGGGATGCCAGATCGAAATCAGTTTGACCGTGTGCAAGGCAAATACCCCTCTCTCTGTGTTATCACTCCATCCCCATATTTTTAAAACATAATTGTGAATGATGTTCAGCCTTCTTCTTCCACAAAAAATATGGTGACCAAGTTGTTTCTCTAAAAGCTATGATTCCTAAAATAAATCTAATTAGATAGATCACTAATAAGCCTTGGATTTGGAACTCTAGGCGTTATTATTTTAGGACCTGGGACTTTTCTCTGGTTTGGTGATCTATATATAGAGCTTACAATTTTATAAATGCTATATATTTTTCTTAAATATAATGTATATTATCTCTAATATATGTAAATATATTACCCTGTAATGTGTCCCAAGCATAAAAATAAATCATTATATTGTATATAATATAATATGCTGATGATACATGCATGATATAATGTATATATAATATTACTCACATAATCTAAAGATTCGGGGGTCTATAGGAACCTGAGACAAATTAATTTGAGTTAATTTGCTTGGAATGGTTTTATTTTATTAACTTGTGTGAAGGGAAGTTAGAGAAATAAAATTTCACAGATGGGGCCAGTCCTTAAGAGTCCTTGGAGACCAGATTTGGTGTTTGGGGGTTGGGAATCTTTCTGCCTTGTTCCTACAACATTGACTTGCCTTCTTCTTTGGCTTCTTTGGCTTGTCCCCGAGTCACAGTCTTTCTCTGGATACTTAGCTGTGTCTGTTGACTCATGCTTGGCAATGGCATGTTCTCTTTAACTACCACTTAGCTTCTATCACTGGACCAGTTCACCTTTTCTTGAGGTGAGTCTTCTCCTAGGTGCTCAGTTCATCTCTGAGAGAGACAGACAGACAGACAGACAGACAGACAGACAGGCAGGCAGGCAGGCAGGCAGGCAGGCAGGCAGAGTTGGAATTCTGACCATTTATAGGTTTTTTCCTTTTATTAGAGAAGTGGATAATGTGATTCACATGGATTGACTGTTGGTAGGTTGATAGACTATTGACATAAAACATCTTAAAACACAGACATTGAAGACTTTGGATGGAGTTCAAATGTTAAGATCAAGCTTACCTAGGAACAAAAAATTGTGCATTCTTCTCAGCTTAAGTGAAATCAAGTGTTCAAAATCACTATATGTGAACTCTTGTAACATTGTTAATAGATGTTATATCTATTTCTATATTCCATTAATGTTTGTAGTTTGTTTTTTGTTTCAGTTGTTGGACAACAGTGACTGCAAATTACAATTGCTAATAGCCACTCCAGTAAAAAAAAAAAACAACACTTTTTAAATCACCTTCCAACATTAATACCTATTTAAAAATAACTAAGTTGCATATGGAATTTCCTGGATTTTTCTGTTTGTCATGCAAATACTCAGCTCTGCTCTTTTTATGATAATATGAAATAAAGTAGTTTCACATAGGAACATTGTAAATCATTTGCTTTCTATTACATGCAGCTGGTTTGGGTACTGTAATGATTTTCTATGAGTGCACATTACAGAACGCAGAAGATGCAATGTAATCATCCTTTATTCAGAATTTATATGCAATTGTTGTTTGTCCAGAAATAATGAGACAATTTGAAAATATAGTAACTTATTGTAATACATTTCTTCTTCCTAAGTTATATACATCGAGGGGTAAGATCATCTAAATTTCTAGAGCTGACATGCCATCTCTTTTTGTTATATAGACTCGAGTTTTCATCTCACTGAAAATTCAGCATCAAAATCAAGACCAGCTGAGGTCGTTACGCGGGTGCCTTCCTTCAGCTTACTCCAAAGAATATAGGATGAACGGTAAGAATTAAGTAAACCACAAATTATTTTGGAGTGTCTGGTTTGTATTAGAAATAAATTTTTCACTGCTGGTTGTTTTTTCAAAAACATTGCCTGTATTTTTTGATATTCATTCCTGTGATCTAATGTAAACAATGTCCTACCAGTTTAATGTATTGTTTGTTCATGATTACATTTTTTTATTACACTCATATGCTATAAATATTTTCACTCTGCTCTTTTGGAACAGCCCCAAATAGCAATAGTCTTCTAGGATTGTCACTGAAAATACTATTAGGAGAACTAGGTCCCTTTTGTGTCATTACATATTAATTTCACACCTTGAATAGAGCTGAACCACATCAACAATGAAGGATCTACTTTGAAGACAAAGAATTAAAGATTATCTGTTAAAAGATAACAATAATAGCCAACCAAATTAGTGTCAAAATATTAAAAGAGTATTTCTCCTCATTGAAAATAATTTAATAATTTATTTTGGCAAGTAGATGTTGGGTTTATTTTATTTTTGTTTCCTTATCTTTTTTGCTTAATTAAAAACATGATTTACAAAACTTTTGAGAGTTGATTTTTAGGTATTTAATTTTTGTTTTTTGTTTTTTTTGTTTTGTTTTGTTTTGTTTTTTGGGTTACACCTGGCAGCACTCAGGGGTTACTCCTGGCTCTATGCTCAGAAATCGCTCCTAGCAGGCTCAGGGGACCATATGAAATGCCGGGATTTGAACAATTGACCTTCTGCATACAAGGCATGCCTTACCTCCATGCTATCTCTCTGTCCCCAGTATTTAATATTTTAACACCAATCTCATTACCAGCATTAACTCCCATCACCCATGCTTCCGTATTCCACCTTCCACTCCTCCCACCCCTGCCTGCCACTTTGACAGGCACGTTACAGAGTTTGGTGTTTGCAGCTTACAGGTTATGTGTTCAGTGCTGCCAAATCTATTGTTTTCCAATATCACTCATATACCTCAAGTCCCAATCCCTACTCTCTCATTACTTCCCTTTCTCATCATCTTTCTTCTTATCTTAATTTCTTTGCTTCTCTGTCCTTCTCCTCCCTAAGCTTCAGGTTCAAAGAGTGATCTAGGCATCCCCCCTTTACCGCATTACTTTTTCTCATCCAATTATTCTATATACCACAGATAAGTGAGCTCATTCTGTGTTTTGGACTAAAATTTTTAAATAAAATTGTATTGGTAGTAAACATGCTTTCACTGATAAAAATTAAAGTAAGCTGCTTTTTCTTTCTAAAGTAAAAATATCAATTCACTTTAACTAATATTCTTAAAAATGGTAAATCCATATACTAGTTACTATGTTTCATCCTTAATTATAAAAGTAGTACCATCAAAACAGTACATTGTAAATAGCACGAAAGAAAGATTGTTAGTTATTGTCCAGGGGCCACTATTTTGTTTTAAAGATGTTTATTTTTCCTATTCACATTTTCCCTTTTTGGTTCTAAAAGAATGAAAGGGACATGATGTTCACAAGAAAGGATAGAGCAGTGATATCTGATACACCAAGAAAGGTTTTTAGGAAACAGCTATTGATTGCATAGCTGGTTCTCTTTGATTGGAACATCAGCACTGGAGTAGTTGGGGTTAAGCTAGGGGTAGTCAAACTATGGCCTGCAGGACACATGTTGCCTACCAAGAATATTTATCTGGCCTACTATGGGTTTTTGCCACCACTGCCTGTCCTGCTTAGCTGTGGCTTGTCCCAGCCAACAGTGTGCATGTGTGGAATGTGTGTCACACTCTCCTACTCCTCCCCTCTTCCTCTCTGTCTCTGGACTCCTTCTCTCAAGTCTCGGGCAGGGGTCCTCAAATTATGGCCTACAAAAGCAAGCCCGTAATTCCCATTGAAATACTGGTAAGTTGTTGATTTTATCTTATTTGTTTTTTATTTTAAATATTGTGTCTGTTCCTTTTTGTTTTGTTTTTACTTCAAAATAAGATATGTTGTGGTTGGAGAGATAGCACAGTGATTGGGCTTTTGCCTTGCAAGCAGCTAACCCAGGACCAATGGTGGCTGGAATCCCAATATTTTATATGGTCCCCCATGCCTGCTAGGAGCGATTTCTGAGCACAGGGCCAGGAGTAACCCCTCAGCACTTCGGGTGTGGCCCCAAAACACAAACAAACAAAAAATATATGTTGCAATGTGCATAGAAATTTGTTCACAATTTTGTTTTAAAATATATAATATAATATAGTATAGTATAATAATATAATATAATATCGCCCTTCAACAGTCCGAGGGACAGTGATTTGGACCCCTGTTTAAAAAGTTTGAGGACCTGGGGCCAGAGAGATAGCACAACAGTGTTTGCCTTGCAAGCAGCCGATCCAGGACCTAAGGTAGTTGGTTTGAATCCTGGCATCCCATATGGTCCCCCGTGCCTGCCAGGAGCTATTTCTGAGCAGACAGCCAGGAGTAACCCCTGAGCACCGCCAGGTGTGGCCCAAAAACCAAAAAAAAAAAAAACAAACAAAAACAAAAGTTTGAGGACCTCTGGTTAAGCCTTCTGTGCCCAAAAATTCCATGTGCCTCATCTCCACTGGAGCCACCATATTGATAGACCAGTGAAAATATGGAACTAGCCAGAGTGACAAAATGGGAGAAAACCTCTTTTCATTACTAATTAATGATAGTTACCCAAGAAGATCCTTCTTTCTCCCAGAAATGGTAGATCCTCAAAGTGGGATAGTATCACCATACATGACTGGTTTGCACTTCCTCCTATCTCATTCCCATTGAAAAAAAGCCAAGCTGGCTCTGCACCCCAATTCCTTGACTCACACATCTGGGGAGAAAGAAGGAGATAAGACTGAATGAATTCTGTGAAGAGGATGAGCACTGAGCACTGTTAGCCAATGAGAGAGGTAGATATGCAAATTTTAGAGTGACCAGAATAATTTGAACTGAAGACTTTGCCAAAGGATGTGTTGATGATTAATGTATTAATTTCTGGGAAAAAAAACACATACAGAAAAATTTTAATCAAATTAAGTTTGTTATGTCACTGTGATTAAGGAAACCATCACCCAGGCAAAGCAACATTGCTGTCTCAATGTGGGGAAATTGGGAAAAAGGATTAGAAACTGGGCTGGTGATTATGAAGGGCTTTGCAAAGCAGTAGAGTGGGTCGCTGATTGAAATGGGGAAGTTTGTTGCCTAATCGTTTGGATTCTTACAAAGCAAGGCCAGTGCTTGGAAATGAATTGTATTGATCAAGTTGCTAATGTTGAAGGATAAGCTGTTTAGTTGAGTCCTCTCTTCCAGAAAGGGTTGCTGCAATTTCCTGCCAGAAAGATAGTTTCCTAGATAAAGAAGCAGAGTCATGTGACTTAGTTCTTCCCTGTATTGGTGGTGGTGGAGCTGCCATGGTGGAGATTGCACCCTTCAGTCATGGTGCTCACACACAGGTGGTTATTAGGAGGTGGTACTCTTGTTCCAATGCTGGATCTCTTAATCAGGGCTGGCACTCAGAGTGTTGTCCTGCAAGGATGATACTCTGCCCTAAGCCAGCTCAGCTCTGGGGTATCAGGATGATTTAACAGAGGGAAGAACATCAGCCCTGTCTTGATCAATCATCAAAAGGATCTTCATTCCCAAATGAGAGAGCTAGACTTTTCTAAAAGCAAGATTAAAAACAAGGTTTGGAAAAAACAAAGCTATATTTTGTCTTTATACCTTGACCTCTGTGAGACTTAGAAGTCAAAGGGAGAATGCTCTGATCCCCATTTGGAACTGGGAACTCCAACAGACTCCAATACCACAAAACGATTAAGTGGAGAGTAGACATAGCTTATGTGACCAGGACCCTGTTTATCCTACTGATGATTTGAATTTGTTCTGTCTGACTTTAATGTCTTTTCCCCTACATGGTTCCATACTGTCCACAGGAAGGTAGAATGAAGCCATTTTTGTTAGCCAAATGTTAGCCCTAACATTCCCCTTGTGTACTTCAAGTAGAACTACAGTTTTAGGGGCCGGGCGGTGGCGCTAAAGGTAAGGTGCCTGCCTTACCTGCGCTAGCCTAGGACGGACCGCGGTTCGATCCCCCGGCGTCCCATATGGTCCCCCAAGCCAGGAGCGACTTCTGAGCGCATAGCCAGGAGTAACCCCTGAGCGTCACCGGGTGTGGCCCAAAAACCAAAAAAAAAAAAAAAAAAAAAAAAAAAAGAACTACAGTTTTAGCATGACACAGTAGGATACTTAATCACAGGCCATCTGGCATAGCTATTATTTACTTACTTTTCTTTTGGGTAACATCAAGGGGGACAAAAAAGGCTGAAAGTGCTTCTGCCACTTCAGACTCTTTTAATGTCTGGTGGATGCTAAGCACTGAGTAATATGACTTAGAATTGAAATGTTTACCACTGTCCAACAGAGTTTTAGCTGCCATTTAAGTCACAGTTGTTTCCAAATATTGATTGTGAAGAATAAGCAAATATTTCCTCAAATGTTCAGACAAGCACATTAAAACTGCAAACAGATTTTTCATTGAAAAGCTTTTTTTTATGCTCAAAATCTTACAAAGAATGAAAAAGTGAAAGAAAAAAGGAAGGAAGGAAGAAGGAAGGAAGGAAGGAAGAAAGGAAGGAAGGTAGGAAGGAAGGAAGGAAGAAGGAAGGAAGAAGGAAGGAAGGAAGGAAGAAGGAAGGAAGAAGGAAGGAAGGAGGGAAGGAAGGAAGAAGGAAGGAAGAAAGGAAGGAAGGAAGGAAGAAAGGAGGAAGAAAGGAAGGAAGAAGGAAGGAAGAAAGGAGGAAGGAAGGAAGTAGGAAGGAAGGAAGAAAGGAGGAAGGAAGGAAGGAACGAAGGAAGGAAGGAAGGAACGAAGGAAGGAAGGAAGGAAGGAAGGAAACTAGTTCTATCCCAGACTCTGCATCTGGTCCTCTGAGCAATAACCCCTGAGCACTGCTGGATATGGCCCAATTCCCCACCTCAGATAATAATTTAAAAAGTAAATCACTCCATAAACTAAAATCAAACACCAAAACATTAAAAGAGAACAAAACCAAGGTGTTTCAACTTCATCATATATATAGCAAAGAATATAAAAATATGTGTTACTAAGTGATTAACAGGCATTTAATCTCCAATGCAAGGCATGAATCTTGCTCTTTACATCAAGGATGGCTGTTTCAGCCTCCTATCCCTTGCTCCCAGGGACTTATGGAAGATAAAAATTGTATTGGTGCATTAAAAAAAAAACAATAAGTGCCCTGTTTTTCCTTTCAGGGCATTGAATGGGCATGGAAAAGATAGGAATATTTGTTTTCCTGAGAACTTTGTTCAAGGCTTGTATAGCCTTTCACTATGTCCTTGTCTGTCCTTTTAGTGGCCACCTTCAAACTAACCTTATGATTCCTTGAGGTTGTCGTAAAGATCAAGTCCCTTAATTTTCCACCTAGATCATTGGAAAACTTGCACCCTATTATTTCCTGAAATCTCAATAGCTTGAGCTCCAACCATTTTGATGAAAATGACTTTTTTCCCACAATGTAAATTGGCAAAAGATGGAGCAAACCAGATTGAGGTGGCCAGGCCTCCTATGACCGTTAGACCTGTGTTAAGAAGCAGAGAGAGACAGTCGGGGTCAGAATTCTGAGGCTGACCACGGACTGCATTTTGAGGTAGAGGAGGTAGAAGAGGTTTTTAATAACTAATAATGAATGACTACTTCTGCCCCCTTAAAAACTTCAATACAGTTGGATGTGTATTAATTATATGTGTTATATTTTCATTTCTTACTCCCCCCTCCAAGATATAAGCACACACCCTTGGTCTTTTCCCAGTGAAGATCAACAAGCAAAGTGAAATAAAAAATTGGTGATTATTTTAGATGCAAATGCTGTGATTTGAAATTAGTCAAATAATGTCTATACTGAATTTAAAGTTTGAAACATTCTATGTTATTTCTCCCACAGCTGTGATAATTCACTCTCTTCAGTAAGCGGCTGAAAATTCAGGACCTATTCAGCCTTATATGAAGCTATTGTTATTATTTTTATTATTTATTTTGCTCCTAAGCAATGCTTAGGGAGATCAAGGATCAGTCCCTGTACATTCAGCCAGCCAAGCTAGAAACTAGAAACTTCTAGAAACTATCTGGAGAGAACTTTCTGCACTTGGTAGCTAAAGAGAAATGAACACATTCAGTCTTCAGAGTCTCAATCACCTCATCTTCAATCTTAGCTCTGTTTGGGTTTCAGGGAGTTGGCTTTCAGCTTGATCACAAGACTCCTGACTTCACCTTCTGATACCCGCCCCTTGTTTCAGACCTTCTCCGTGCTCGAGCTCCTCTTGGTCCTCTTGTTTTGACCTTGGTTGATTAACCTCATTAACTCAGACAACACATCCTTGCTAGTGCAGGCCAGCTGTACCCCTCTAGCTCCCAGCCACCCATCCTGATCAGCTGCTGGTAGCTAGGGCCTAGCTAACCCAGAACAGACACTTGCTTTGGTTAGTATCTTCCCTCAGGGAGCCAGAGCTGGGTTCAAGTAGGTTAAAGCATTACATTTGTAAATTTGTAAAGGATCAAGTTGTGAAAAGAAGGGCAAGCTTGTTCTTTGAGACTTTATTAGCCAGTAAATGCAATATGATACATTTATAGGAGCGAAGACCCAGATTTTCCAAACCTCACTGAGCCGGAAAGATGTGTTTTATTTCATAGAGTTTATGGAATGACTGCAGTGCAGGTACAGTTTTACAAGCCATGACAATGACTTGAGCTAATCATAAAGGAAGAACGGGCAATGAGTACCTCCAGGGTCAAATATAATTTATATACATATTTTCTCAATATAATGCCAAGGGCCAAAGCCATATGTTTTTCATATTTGGCTTAAATTTTAAGCACTTTACTTGCTTTGTTATATAAAAACATGGGTTCAAAAATTTTAATTGTTGCTGGTAAGCTGGTATTATAACACCAACTCTTGACAACAAACACTCATATGTGCACAAGTGACATACAATCACATCTCACTAATCACATGGGATACAAATCAAAGCAACAATGAGATATGATCTCACACCACTAAGACTGGCACACAGCAAAAAGAATAACAACAATTAGTGCTGGCATGAATGTGGGGAGAAAGAGATTCTCATTCTCACTGTTGGTGGGAATGCCAACTCATCTAGTCTTTCTGGAAAACAGCATGGATATAAGCTTCCGTTTGATACAACAACTCCACTTCTTGGAATATACCCAAGGACTCCAAAACAAAATGGAGAAAATTATTTACACCTTTATGTTTCTTGCAGCATGATCCACAATAGCCAAACATCTGAAAACAACCCACATATTCAAGAATAAAAGATATGGTGGTCCATATGCCCAATGTAATATTACTTGGCCATAAGGAAAGATAAAGTCATGCAATTTGTTGCCACTTGAAGAGACCTGCAGAGCATTATGCCGAGTGAAGTTTGAAGGGAAAAAACCCCACAATTGTAGAATAAGTAACACCCAAAGACAATGGAGAAGGATATGCTGCTATGAGATGGTGAAGTGAAATGAATGAAACCCTATCAACCATTATGTAAACATATATTTTTTTATATATTAAATAAAGCACTTACTGTAGAAGCACATTGGTGAGAGGCATATAGGGGTAGGACATTGATGGAGGGAAGTGAACATTGAAGAAGGGATCAGTATTGACATCGAAGTGTTGAATTGTATGCCTAAAATTTAATCATGGATAATTTGTAATTTCACTGTGACTATACAAAAATTTAAATTTAAAAAACTCATTGGACAGTTTTTGATTCAAAACATTAAGGACATGTGTGCATGTGGGAGGCCAGAGTTTAGTCTCTAACACCCCGTGGTCCAGTTAGGGGAAAGCCACAGAAGACCCTAAGTAACATTGGGTGTGACCTGGGAAAATAAAGAAAGAGAGAGAAGCCTGAAGATATAGTACAGTGGGAAAAGTGTTTACCTTGCATGCAGACAACCTGTGTTTGGTTTCCAGGACCACAGGATCCCCCACTCACCCTGCCAGGAGTAATCCCTGAGCATTGAGATAGGAATAAGCCCTGAGCACAGTCTGGTATGGCAGAGCCACAGTTCTAAAGCTGCAGTTTGACAGCTCTATTACCTTGTTTTTGTCTTACTACAGTATCCCTGTTAAGAGTCAAAGTGGTTAGGAGTTGGATGTGCATTTCTTCAAACCCCTTCCTATTTATCTCATGTATTTACTTGTCTAGACATTGTTAACAAACATAAGATGCTCTTTTCATTTGTTTGAGGGCTACATTCTGTGGTGCACAGAACGTATTCCTGGTTCTGTGCTCAGGGATCACTACTGACAGTGATCAGAAGAGCAGAAGTAGTGCCAGGGATTGCACCTGGGTCAGCCCTGTGCAAGGCAAGCATACTATCTTTCTAGATGCTTAAACTTTTCAGGGTTTTTCCTTACCAGTTGATATGCCATGGTGCTTTTTTAAGTCAAGTAGACTTAATCAGCATCTTTCTTTTACTGGCTATAGAGAATTTCACATTATCAATATAACACCATCTTGTTGTTCAATTTGTTCATATTCTTTATTACTGTTAAGTAATTTTTTCTTACAAAATTATGCCATGAATATCCTTATATATTAATAATTTATATAGTTGAAGTATTTTTGAGGATATAAAATAAAAAATAAAATAATAATTCTGGGTCAAATAGTAAGTCTTTTTAAAATTGTATAGTTTTTGCTAGTTTGCCTTCTAAAAAGCTTATCTTTTTACTAACTGCATGAGTCACTATTTTCTCATATCCTTAAAAGCTTTGTAAATTTCAAATAATTTTTGTTCTCTCTTTTGAATTGCCATTGTTTTTGCCATTGTTTTGATAATTTATCTAATTAATTATAAGGTCAATTGAACATTTATCTCTTTACTTATTATATATGTTCTTTGAGAATTAATTCAAGTTTTGTTCCATTTGGGGTATTGTTTTTTCTTTAGAGATTGGCTAATATAAAATCTTCATTAATTATCTCTGTTATACATTATCATATGCTATAGATGTTGCTAATATGTTCCCCAGTGTGATGCTTATTTTTTAACTTACACATTCTGAATTTTATTTGTTTGTAAAAGTATAACTAGCTTGCAAATATCATAAAGAATTAGTTATATGGCATATTTATTTACATACTATTATTCATATAAACTAACATAACTAACCAAATATGTTTGATTTTGGGAAGGCTACATCTAGTAGTACTCAGGGCTTATCTTGCCTCTATTTGCAAGGATCACTCTGGTAGTGCTCAGGGAACCATATGCAGTAGTGGGAGATTGAAAAAGTCAGCAGTATGCAAAGCAAGTGCCTTGATCTCTGTAGTTATCATTTAATTCATTGCTGAAGCACAAACTTGAATTTTATTCAATTTTCTGAGTTTCCTAAAAAGTGTCTTCTAAGTTTTCTTCTGTTAGCTTTTCCCTTGCAATGAAAACACTTTGCCCTATTATCATTTTCACCTTTTAAGTATGTGGTGTTTTCACTACATACTTTTGTATCTAAGAATACACAAGAATATGAAAAATTCATTTTGGTATTCGTATAGATAAATTCTGTAATGACCCACCTACCACGCCTGCTTTCAGGTGTATAATCTGCGTCCTCTTGAATGTGGGCAGGACCAGTGACTCTCTTCTACTCTTTATTATAGGACAAAAGTGAGGGGATCTCACTCCCAAGATGGTATCACATTACAAAAGACTCCACCTTTCTAGCTCTCTCTTGTACTCTGGAAGGAATTAACTGACTTGCTAAGGAGAGTTCCTACAGAGAGTTCATGTGGCAGAGAACTATGGGCAGCCTTTAGGAACTGGGGTTTCTGCCATAGAACAAGGAAGTAATTTCTGCCAATGACCTGAGGGGTGGTGGCAGAGTCTCCCCCAGTCGAGTCTGCAGATGAGAACACAACCCATAGTTGTATGAGACCCTGTTAAGCATGTTAAGAGGACACACTAAGCTATGTTCAAGCTCCAAAATCACAGCAACTTTGAAGTAAGAAGCATGTATTGTTTTAATCTGTTCCTCATATATACTAGTAGACATAGCAATATAGTTAATTAGTGGCTACATTTGAGATACACCATGGCACCTTTTTGGGAAATAAGGAATAAGGACCAGAAAATTCAAAGTATCAATTCTTTCCACTATTAATAATTCTAATAGAAAGATGTGTTGTCTGTACCATGTTTCATTGCCTAGGAAATTGTTATGTTTTCCTAGTTCTTATTGATATGATTTTCATATTATTAATGCAAGTGAATAACCCTTAGAACTGGAGGAAATGAATAGATTACACTTTAAAACTCCAGAAAATGTATTGGACAAAATGCCTCACCTAACTAATGATAAGTCTGATTATTGGTATTTACACTGTGCAAAACACATACAGCCATGACACTGGCTCTTTCAAATTTCTCAGCTCTGTTTATGTTTTATGAACAAAGCTATAAGTACAAATATAAAGTTAAAAACTAACCTGTCTGTTCAATGGAAGAACTTCTCTTCTTTGTTACCAGCCTCTCTTTGCTTCCTTTGCTCCTTTTTCCTGCTTTTGTAGAAGAAACTTATGTGATTTCTCTTTTCTTCATACCCCCATCCCTTTCTTCTTTTGCTTCTTTTCTTTACCATTTAAAAAATAAATCTATGTATTATATGCTGCATTTTAAAAATTTAATGGCTTTAAGAATCAGCTTTGAAACATCTAATCTCCAATAATTTGTGGTCAGACAAAATTGTTTGAGATTCCTCATGGAAAAAAAGTGTCATTGCTAAACTGCTTACAGGTACAAAGACAAATGATTTTATTTCCTTTGTGCTACAACGATACCCCTGAGGCCTGTGTTCTGGTTCATGTCTATGTCCCTTTAAACTTACTCTTGCTCTAGTGTATGTTTATTTCAGGCTTAACTGTCTGTGCTTTGCTCCAACCTTCCCTCCTGTCAGTCCTGATCTGCGCTCCCTCTCCAGTGAAGGGTCTAGCCAATGAATTTCATGCCACTTGACATCTCGTTTCTCACCTTTCCCAGTGTGGCCTGTGCTTCTAGGTGTCAGAATAAATTTCCAGCTCATTTTCCAAACTTTGCACGACACTTTTCACTTTTTACCTTGAATGAATATTATTTCTGCACCCCATCATCTTTAGACTTGGGAGGGCAGAATCCCATAATGCCTAGGAATGTGCTCTGCAAGTAAAAAAAAAAATAAGTGAATAAGAAGCTGTTTGAATTTAAAGATGCTTTGAAGACTTGAATTTGACAGTTCTTGGATGCTGGATTTCACAAATTGGTGAAATGAAAAGGGACAAAAATGGGAAATCACTAGCTTTCAATTCTGCCAAGAAGTTTAAATTATTATCTACTGTCGTCAAATTCAATAAATGTTATAAAAACTATGCAGGTTTTCTAATAAAGTTTAACGTGTGCAAACACAATTCAGAGGATAAATTTATTAATCATAGTGGCTGAATAAAAAAATTAAAATGATAGAATGAATGGTCATAATTTTAGAAGAAAAGATTGGTGCTTTCTCAAAAGGGATACATCAACTTCAAAGTGACTGATGTGATAATTATTTGTGTGTTTCTCATTGGCCAGCAGATCATGGAAATCTTCATCTTCTACTGGCATAGTGAGTTTATTTTAGGAATTATGAAGGCATCTTTTTTAAACTACCTTGGGGGATGGCATCTGCTTGAAAGCAGGTCTTCTTACTCATTGCTGGAGTCTATGTTAAAGGTGCTTTTGCAAACCAATACTTTTCTACATTCCTTGTTGTTTCATTCTTCCACTTGGGAATGAAGGTGGCAGCTAGAATAGAGCAAGCTGGTGTATTAAAGATGATTTCTACCATGATTGTCAACTATGTCCCTAAGTTTAAAAGGTTACTGAGATGAGTTGAGAGAAAATCCATTGTGTATTTTTGAAACCTTGTTTTTGAATAATTTAAGAATAATAAGAAATTTCAAGAGTAGAATTGCTACATCTCTCAGTTTACCTCACTGATAACATTGTGTCTAATCACAGGTCTTTATGAAACTGATATTGAAACAATGCTATTAACTACACTATAACTCCCATTCAAATGTGATTCAATCTCTTGGGTTCATGTGTAGTATCATGAAATTATGTCACCAGGATTTGTGTAACCACCATCATAACTATTTGATCTTTGATGACAACGCACACTTTACCTTTACTCTATACATTTTTAAAATTTTTTTGTTTTTATTTTGGGGTCACACCCGGTGATGTTCAGGAGTTACTCTTGGCTATGTGCTCAGAAATCGCTACTGGCTTGGGAGACCATATGGGAAGCTGGGAGATCGAACCTTGGTCCGTCCTAGGTTAGAGCATGTAAGGCAAACATGCCCTACTGCCTGTGCCATCACTCTGGCCCCTACATTATACATTTTAAAATAATGTGCATGATTAGCACAGAGGAATTATAAGCAAAAGTCTTTAAACACTGATAGAGGGAATTTTCTGAGAGTTGGAAGTGGAGAGTTGGGGTTGACACTTTGAGTCCTTGGGAAATGGGGTAACATTTGGAGATTTTGTGGTAACCCTAGTACCTTGCCCATAAACAGATCCACTGAAGGCAAATACAATATATCAGATGAGCATGGGAAATCCCAGAGGCAAAACAGAGGCAGAGATGGTGGAACATTTTAAATAAAACTTTCCTGGAGTTTATTCTAAGTTTTGTGAGAACTCCAACCTAATTTTGGGTAAATATTCATTTAGAAGAGAAATCAGGCAAATGGAATCAGGCCTTGAAATTTAAGTTGCGATTCGTGGTGAATCTGCTACTGGATTAGCTTGTCAACAAATACTTATTGGCTAAATAGACTCATTAATTTGCCTCCTGCTTTGAAATTCTAAATCCCCATCCACAGAGACCTCACAAATAAAACAGATGCCCACAATTTGCCTTGAGATGAATTTCTCTCCAGCAGTTTATTGGAATCATTTTATTGAATTAGGGGTTAGTATCCAGGGTCAATTTGGAAGCATCTGGTATTATGTCCTATGTAGGGGTGTGGGACATGGAGATGATCTTCTTTTTTTAATTTTTATTTTCTTGATAATTTAGTGACACAGTTTCATTACCAGGGAGTACATCAGTGGGCTCTTGCTGGAGGCAAATTGTTCAATATCAGACAGACATACCTGCCTATTACATGGAAGATGATCTTTTTAATTGATACAGTGTATGGGGTCCCACTTGGAAATGAGGCAACATTTGCTTGGCCTTAGGCTTTTTTTTTAGGAAGCATATGGTTGAATTGTTGACCATTAACTATGAACACACATTGGGAGCATTTTGGAATAATTTTTTTCTAAGGTAATCTCATACAATAAGCACGTCTCCTGGCTAAAAATCTGCTATTGCAAAGCCTGATGAAATGAATCTACTCATGATCATTTGGAAAGATGTGTCAATGTTTGGGTGATGAATATGATGAATAGAATAAATACATTGTTTAGGTGGAATGATAGTAGGGCATTTTCCTTGCATGCAGCTGACTCAGGTTTGATTCCGTCAGCATCCTATATAGACCCCTTACCTCTGCCTGGTATAATTCCTGAACTCAGATCCAGGAGTAACTCTGAAACATCATCAAGTGTGGCTGGTCCCAAAGCCAAAACAAATAGATATGTTGTTCATCTACTCACATGAAATGAAAGACAATGCATCTCAAGCATAAAATCATATACGTGATCTTCAGTACATGGTAGGTATTGTCAATATCTCATTTGTAACCACTTTGTAACCACTCCACCAACCTCTACCAAGTAATAAAGAATATTCATTTTAAGCCCCTCCCATTTTTACTGAGGCAAAATCAAGGGAAAAAAATAATAAACATTTTTTTTGTTTGTTTTGGGGCCACACCTGTTGATACTCAGGGTTTACTCAAGGCCATGCACTCAGAAATCGATTCTGGCTCGGGGGACCATAAGGGATGCTGGGGGATCGAACAGTAGGCCATCCTAGGTCAGCAGCATGCAAGGCAAAAGCTCTATCGCTGAACCACCCCTCCAGCCCTTATAAACATATTTTTTCTTCTATTTAAGTGAGGTGAAACTTAGTTTTAAACTTCTGATGTGAGTTTTCAGTCCTTTTTTCTGCAACATGGTCTCCCAGATACAGAGCTTGAATGTTGTTTTGTATGACTAATTTTCTTTTTCTTTCTTCTTTTTTTTTTTTTTTTTTTTTTTTTTGGTTTTTGGGCCACACCCGGCGGTGCTCAGGGGTTACTCCTGGCTGTCTGCTCAGAAATAGCTCCTGGCAGGCACGGGGGACCATATGGGACACCAGGATTCGAACCAACCACCTTTGGTCCTGGATCGGCTGCTTGCAAGGCAAACGCCGCTGTGCTCTCTCTCCGGGCCCTGTATGACTAATTTTCTAACCTCCATATTAATTCATCCCTTGCAAGAGTATCTCTCAAACTCTGATAATCTAGAAGCTTCTTAGGAAAATGTGGACAGTAGGTTGAGAGTAGGGAAGTTCAGTGAGGACAGAGAAGGGACCACTACAACAATGATGGTTAGAAATGATCACTTTGGACAAGAACAGTGCTGAAAAGAGATAAAGTAAAATGCATGATAGCCTTTAGTAAACTATTGCAACCACACTTGTCTAAAAGAAAAAAAAGAGAAAATAAAAGAAAGAAGAAAAATCTCTGCCAGAGAAGCAGGCAGAGTGCTGAAGGGAAACTGGGGACATTGTAGCAGGAAATATGCTTTGGTGAAGGGATGGGTGTTGGATAATTTATGGGTAACACTCAATCATTAACAATTTTGTATTTGAGTATCTCACAGTGATTCAATTAAAGAATTTATTTATTTAAAAATAGAAAGGTAAAGAAAATGGTGAAACTTATGAGGAGACTAACTTGGTTTCTCTCCAATTTTACCCTTTACTCAGGACCAATAGGAAAGTTTACTGACCCATGCATGCCTTGGCCCCATGACCTTTCTCTTCTCTCTCTTCCATTCAATTTCTTTCCCCCAAGCTTCCTTCAATAATATGAATTGAGGACGATTAGATCCCTTCAGGCTTAGAGCTGAAACAAAACAAAGCCAGAACAATGCCACGTGACAAAACAGACACCTACACAATTAACCACAAGGCAACTGAAAGGGACACCATGACACAAAAGCACAACAGAAGCAATGGTTCCTGATAAGACAATCGTTTCACTGGTGACAGGACAGAGGAAGTGGCATTGAAGCTGGTTCTGGAAATGGCAGAAAGAATAAGGAGCCATAAAAAGGACTCAGGCTTCAAGAGTTGTGCCAGGCATGGTCAAGAGCTTCACATACTAGAACAGAAGGTTCTAGAAGGGGATAGGAGGGAGAGGGGGTTTTGGGGAGGGTGGATGGGGACTAGATCACAAAGTCGGCTCCCTTGCTTAGGAGTTGGGTTATAAGCAGTTGGAGACTGTCAAAGAGTTTTAAGTAGAGATGTGATAGAAAACTCTAAAAATAAAGACCATTCTGGCTGTTAGTGTGGAGAATGGATTAAAAGGGTGAGAGATTGGAAGCTGGAGAAGCACTTTAGAGGCGCACTTTGACAATAGCCTCTTCCCTCTAGGAAATAAGCTCATCTACCTCCTGGTGAGGTTCAAATGAGGAAGAAAAGGGTGAGCTCTTTTTTTTTCTTATGAAAAATCTAAAGATGAAAGTGGAGATGTCTCACCATAAGGAATGCTTTAATTGAAATTCTGTATGAAAAGGACAGTTCTAAACCCTGCAAGTAGCTTAAATTTGATTTTTTTTTTCAGCCAGAGCACTTTGTCTGGGACCTATCGCCTGCAAACCTCTCCTTGGGCCCTTGGAGGTTAGGAAGGAACAGGGCAATAAATGGTCTGAAAGAATCTAGTGAAATTAGTTACTTTTGGGGCAGTATAAATAGGACTTCACAGAAGTGCTGAGGAAATGATTATTTTCAGCAGAAGGGGGACAAATTAGAAGCAATTCTTTCATTTTAGCTAGGAAGCACTCTTGCTTTAACTACTGTTGAGGGCCTTGGATTTCCTTATATTTGTAATATGCCTCTGCCTCTAGGGTTAAGCCACATAAAAAGCACCTACCTCAAATACTTTGCTCTAAGGGCTTAATTTGACAATTTGTAGATGGTATTCTTATATTACCCTCTAGGACCTTAATAATTAGTTTTTCTTTAGTGCAGTATTAAAGCATTAAAGGTCATAAATTCCACAGTCACCTGTATCCCATTTATTGTTAATTTATTATGGAACATATCATAAAACTTTCCTTGACATATAGGCCTCTTCATAACTATAAATCTTTTTCCAACTGTTTAGATAACTTATGCCTAAGTTCAAGAAGAGACCTCTAGGAGCAAATATTTAAAACATCTATTTATTACACATTAATGGTGCAGGGTTGAGAGCTCTGTGAAGTCCCGGGGAGGTATTCATTTACACTCAATGTATTTATCACTTCAAAACCTTATAAAGATAAATTTGTTTTCAAGAGGGGAAAATGCAAAATGTCAAATAGCTGTTTTAGTAAGTGCTGTAAAAGGTCCAGCTGAATAAAGCTATCTTTCTAGTTAGTATAGAACATAGAGAATGTTTCCACTGAGATTAAATTCACCTCTAGGACTCTGGAAAGTTTAAAAAACTTTTCAATGGGCAAGTTGTCTCTTTGATGGCAAATGGGTCGTGTCCTTTGTCAATTTAGTGGAGTTTGTGCTCCATGTTTTGACTGCAGAAAACTCACTATCTGAATGTGTTTACCTTTCTGCTTAAACTTCTCTATAGATGCATATTTGTGGCTCACACATTCAGAAGGGAGAGGAGAAAATCAACTTGCTGGAAAACCAATTTGTCGAATGAGCAATTTGCTGAAAATCAAATCATTTCCATTAACTTTGTCTAATGCTATCAGTAACCATGAGGCATGGGCTGGCTGGAATGTTCCTAGGGATTTGGTTTTTCCCAACCTTTTCATTTAGCTTTAGTTTTTCTGCAGCTGCAGTGGTTAGGCAAAAAAGAATGTTGTGGGTATTGCCATTCTCTGACTTCAGGGCATAAAAATAATCTTGTAGATTTCACATTCCAAATACAAATCTTAGGGCTTTGAAACCAATGGATGGGGTTATATTTTGAACATATTTTCAATCTACCTGCCTGTTCTTTGGCTGATTAGTCCAATTTATTAACCAGCCCAATACAATCTGTACATTTTGTCTGGGTTTCAAACTTTGGTCCTAATGCTCAATGTCTCATATTAAACATGCATGAATTTGGCTTATAACTGAATTGTACAGACAATGTCAGAGCAAAGGAAATATCTGAAAATTAAAGTCAAACTCAAACTCAAACTCTGACAAATGCTGAACTCCTTCAGTCATCTGATTTGCTGTAATCTTGCTTTCTAACAGAAACTAAGAGGTTTCATCCTTTGGTCAGTACATGTTCATGCAGAACGAAGGGAGTTAAAGAGTCTGAAATGAGATTATTATAATTCTTGTGAGTAGAATCTCAAATTTTAAAAAAAATGCCATAAAAGAATCATGTGAGAAAGAGTCTACTTTGGCAACCAATTTGTAAAGAATGTTCAAAGATAAAAGGAGTGAGATCAAACATGTAGAATATTAGATAAAACACATAGGAAATAAGATAAACAATAGAGGCCAAATACTGCACATTAAATGTTGGCATCTTGATGAGGACAACAAGTTGAATTTGCTATGTGACTGGTAGATGGGAAAAATTATCATTTTATTTTATTTTTTTATTTTATTTTATTTTTGTCCCCCAATTCACAATACAGACCAGGCAAAAGGCCTGTGTTGAGGTGTATATGGGGTGCATTTACTGTACCTCCTCTTTCTATACAGTCAGTGTAAAGAACACAGCCTGTAGTAAGAATTTGGAGGCCTTTTCTTTTCTTTTCTTTTCTTTTCTTTTTTGATTTTTTAAATATATATATATATATATATATATATATATATATATATATATATATATATATATATATATATATATATAAATCTTCACCAGTGCAACATTCTCATGACCAATATCCCAAGTGTTCTTCCTCCCCACCCCACACCGGCCTGTACTCTAGACAGGCTTTCTACTAGAAAACTATCATTTTAACAAAAGTCAAGGGTGTATCAAAATAGAAAACAGGCATCAAGGTTTGATAGTACAGTGGGTAGATCAAGTGCCTTGCACATTACCATTAGGAATAAAAGGGTGAGCTCTAAATAAAACAATTAGGAAAAAATGTCTGGAGTGATAATACAGTGAGTACTATGTTTACTATGCTTATTGTTGACCTGGGTGTGATCCCCTGCATCCCAGATAGTCCCCCTGATCCTGCCAGGAGTGATTTTTGAGTGCAAACCAGGAGTAATCCCTGATAGCTATTAGTAGGACTCAAAAGAAAGACAGGAAAGAAAAGAAGAAAGAGAAAGAAAGAAAGAAAGAAAGAAAGAAAGAAAGAAAGAAAGAAAGAAAGAAAGAAAGAAAGAAAGAAAGAAAGAAAGAAAGAAAGAAAGAAAGAAAGAAAGAAAGAAAGAAAGAAAGAAAGAAAGAAAGAAAGAAGAAAGAAAGAAAGAAAGAGAGAGAGAGAAAGAAAGAAAGAAAGAGAGAGAGAGAAATAAAGAAAGAAAGAAAGAAAGAAAGAAAGAAAGAAAGAAAGAAAGAGAGAGAGAAAGAAAGAAAGATGGAAAGAAGGAAGGAAGGAAGGAAGAAAGAAAGAAAGAAAGAAAGAAAGAAAGAAAGAAGAAGGAAGGAAGGAAGAAAAGAAAGAGAAAGAAAAGAAAGAAAGAAAGAAAGAGAGAGAGAAAAAGAAAGAAAGAAAGAAAGAAAGAAAGAAAGAAAGAAAGAAAGAAAGAAAGAAAGAAAGAAAGAAAAGAAAGAAAGAGAGAGAAAGAAGAATGGAGGGAGGGAGGGAAGGAAGGAAGGAGGGAGGGAGGGAAGGAGGAAAGGAAGGAGGGAGAAAGGGAGGAAAGGAAGAAAGGGAGGGAGGGAGGGAAGGAAGGGAGGGAGGGAGGAGGGAAGAGGGAGGGAAGAAGGAAGGAAGGAAAGGAGGGAGGAGGGAAGGAGGGAGGGAAGAAGGAAGTATGGAAGGAAGGAAAAGAAGGAAGGAAGGAAAGAAGGAAGGTAAAGAGAGAAGGAAAAGAAAGAAAAAAGAGTAAGTCCTTTTTTTAAATGAAAAACTAAAGATGAAAGTGGAGTTGCCTCTCCACAAGTAGCACTTTAGTTGAACTTTTATATGAAAAGGACAATTCTAAATCCTGCAAGTAGCTTAAATTTGATTTTTCAGTGATATCAAGCAAGAGCATACGGACTTCAATCCCTAGCACCATGTGTGGTCCCTCCTGAGCCCACCAGAAGTGATCACTGAGCACAGAGTAAGCAATGAGCACAACCAGGTGTGACCCACAAGCCAAAGAAAAAAGACATCAAAATAACTTTAAAAGATTGGTTACGAGGCCAGAGAGAGTACAGGGAGGAAGGTATTTTGTCTTGCATGAGGCTGGCCCAGTTTTGATCTCATGCATTGCATGCAGTCCTCTGAACAGCACCAGGAGTGATTTCTAAGCATAAAACCAGGAGTAATTTTTAAGATTATTCCTGGTTTGACTCCCCCGCAAAAATTAATGTTATAAATGTTTAAATTGTTGCTAGAATACCACAGCCTTGGTGACTCAACGACCAATATTTATTGTCTCATGATCCTTAAAGGTGGAAGTTTGGATCAGGGTTGGTTTCTGGTGAGGCCCTTTTTCCTGACTTGCAGGTGACATCTTCTCCATGAGCTCTTACAGAGCCTCTCCTCTGAATGGGAAGACTTTCAGTGCCTTAGTCAAAAGACACTAATACAGTTGGTTTTGGATCCCTTCTTCTTGACTTCATTGAATCATAGTTACCTCCTTAAATCTCCCTAAACCTTACAAAACCAGTTTAATAGGTGAGGTCGAGTTTGGAGGTGGGTAGCAAACATATGAATTTGGAGGGGACAGAATTAAGTTCATAATAATATGAACTGCAAATTTTCCATATGAATCCAAATTAAGAAATTCCACAGTCATCTGTGTCCATTTATTATGATATCATGAATTGCTGAGAGTCTGGCTCTTGGCTGACTAATGAGTGTATCTATAACACTCAATCATTCTGTAGTCTCCAGATTGTTACCAATTAAAATCTATAAATTGTGAAATTATAGCTTAAACATTCCTGCTTAAGTGATAGGAGTAATCTTCTCCATAACTAATTTGTGTAAACTTGATGATAAGTCAAATAAATCATCTTGGTTATTGGTGATTCAAAATAAATGATCCTTACCGGTATGACAGTTGATAGTGGAATGGGGTCCTGTGTGGTAATAGTAAGCAAACTTAAGTCTCTAAAGTTCTCTGCATGATATTACAAATATCAGGGTTGTATAGGCCTGAGTAAAGACTCTGAGATTTCATCAGATAGAAAAGGAGCTGGTTCTACAGCTGCTAGGGTACTTTCACTGCCAGTGATTCTTGACCAGAAAGCTAGGAGCAAAGAGCTAGGTGTGGTCCCAAACCAAGAAAACAAAAATGTTAGGAAGGAAAGCACAGTATACTTAAGGCCAAAAGTCTTTAGAATTTTAGAACATGTCTGTAACTCATGAATCAAAGAAACAAATAATCTAATTAAACAGCAGAAGTTTTATATGTCTCTGAGTAGACAAAAAAATTAAACTGTATGAGCCATTAGACCAGCCACCTTCATATTTAAAGTATTTTAACCGCCTTATTGATGTATTTTTCCTTAACACACATTAAATGTATATTTAAATGTACAATTAGTGGCATTGGCTATAGTTGCAAATAAATGTATCTGACATCACAGACAATTTAAGAACATTTTCATGGCCTCAAAAAGTAACCCCAGACCATTGAGCCATTAATCTCCATTCTTTCCATCACTCCCCTCCCCCCAGCTCTAAGTAGGCACTATAAATATCCGTCTCTATAAATTTTACCTGCTCTGGACTTCAGATGAATAGAACTCTCAGGTAAATGAGTTTTCGGTGACTGTATTCTCCCACTTAAACTGAGGCTTTCAAGATTCCTTTATATGGTAGCATACATGAATGAACTTCTTTTCTTTGCTGGTTTCTTCCTTTCAAGATGCTTTCCCCTTCATCTTTGATTTCTGGACTTAGAAGATGACATGCCTAGGTGTGTCTTCAGCATTTATCATGCTTGCTATTCTCAGGCTTCCTTTATCTGTGCTTTGGTATCTGACATTAATTTGGGGGAAAATTCTAAGTCAGATTGTTGAAAAATTCCTTCTGTACTTTCTTCTGCTGGACTTCCCTAATGCATAAATTACATCTTGTGTAGTTGTCCCACAATCTATAAATATTTGGTTCCATCTCTTTGCTTTTCAGTTGTCCAAGTTAGTATTGATAAATTCTCAAGCTCAGAGAATCTTTTCTCAGCCAAGTCCAGAGTCCTAACAGGAACCACCATCAAAGGCAAAGAATAGTGAAACTATTCTTTTAGACTTTTTGACCTCCAAATGTCTTTTTTGATTGTCTTTAAAATTCTCTCTGTCTCTCATTTTCTCTCTTCACTCTTATTTTATTTTTCATTGATTTTGAGCTCAATTTTAGACTGTGTGTGGTGCAAGGGATTCAATCCAAGTTGGTCCCATGCAAGGCAAGCTCATCAGCCATACTCTTGCTCCTGGTCCATCTTTCTTCTTATGTCATTTTCTCTTTCCATGTGAGCATTTTAATCATAGTTGTTTTGATTTTTTATATGATAAAGTTGAATACTTATTATCATTTTTGAGTCTGGTTCTCATGCCTATTCAGTTCCTTAAACATTGATTTTTTTCCCTTGATAGTGCACCAGATATGATGCACTGGGTAAAAGGAACATCCTTAGTAATGTAAAGCAAAGCTATGGCAACAGGAAAGGAAGTGAACCTTAGTCTGTCATTACTTGTTAAACTTCTAGCAAGTCTATGTTCCTGGGCTCTGAGTTACATCGGCATGCTTCCATTTTTTCATCCTTAGATAGAATAGAATGACTACACAGGGTTGGAGGTGGGAATTTCTCCAATCTGTAAAACTAGAGCAGACTGGGGGTGAGTGCTTCTTTGTGTGCAGTTCAGCAAAGCTCTGATAAAACCCTGATTGGTTGGGTTCTGGTAGTTTCTCTTGAGGGCTACCTTTGTGAGGAGGATCAAATGGTTTCAGCACAATCCCAAACAGTAACATTTCTTCACTTCTTCCTCTGCCAGAAACTAGAGGCAACTTTTCTCTGATTTGCATTTTGAGAAACAGGCAGAGCTTTTGGGGATAAAACTTGGTACATGTGAGCTTAATTCCTTCAGATTAGCAGCCAGAATTTTGAACCCTAAGATGTACCCATATGGGAAGTACCCATACGAAGTTCTGGCAATTTGAACCTTAAGGTTCAGGTTTTCCAACACTGCCCTGGTTCCTGCAGAGATGGCTGTGCCTTCGTTTCTGATCTGGTTAAATTGTAATTTAACTGGTAAATTGTAATTTCAGGCTGGAATAATCTGTTTCCATTCCCAATTGAGGCCAGTGTTCCCTTATTGCTGTAATGCCAAAATCAATGTATAAAAAACTATGTTTGTGTAGATGGAAGTTTCTATTATTCAGATCATCAAAGTACTTAAAACATTACTTATAAAGTTTAAAATGTTTAAAGGTGTTTAATGAGACATAACATTTCCATAGCTCTCTCAATGATATATAGACATACACAGACACACAGACACAGACACACACACAGACACACACAGACACACACACTCATGCATGCTCTGGAGCTACTCCTGGTTCTATTCTGGGTTCTGGGTAGGGGGAAAAATAAGAGTGTCTTACCCTGTACTATCTTTTCAGTTTTCTTTATGTTTTTATTTTGTTTGTTTGTTTGTTTGTTTGAGGTAGAGGCAAAATCCTGCAATTCTCAAGTGCTTTCTGCTATCTATGTGCTCTGGGGCTGCTCCTGGAAGTTCTTGGGGCTACATATGCTGTTGGGGATCAAACCCAGACCTCTTGTATGCCAATTATGCATTTCATTTTTTGAGCTGGAAGGCCCTGAATATGAAGTTTATTATTATAGAAAAAAACAGATAATCTCAAAGAAAAGAAATTTGATAATCTCAAACACAACTCATTTTATTTTGCATTGCCAAGACCCAACATTTAGTTTAAGGTTTTCTGGTAGGTAAATTGGACACCAATTGTTCAAAGAGAAACCAAATGGACAAATAGTCTTTTGGGGTTACCAAAAAATCTCCCAAATTGACAATAACTATAACACAAGCTATCTGAAAACACCTCGATTTAGGGAGCATTAGAAATGAAATTATCCTGATGATATTGTGTCCATGAACGTTACTAAGTAAATGAACACACCAATAACCAGAAAAAATAAATTGCACAGATTTGGGAACTAAAATCCCTTATGAGCTTGAAGAGACTTTTATTATTCAGAGTGACTTTTATTTGTTTTTCATTGTTGTTGTTGTTATTTTTAAGATAGCTCCCCTTTTCCATTAAGAAACCAGAAAAGAAAAATATCCTAATATTTTATGCTAAAACTAAAAATAAGCTAAAAACTGGCCTTTTCTTAATGGCCTACTGCCTCTGTATTGTTACTAAGGACCAAAAAAGGCTCAAAGACCTCTTGATAATGTGTGAACCACAATGCACTTTAATATTTTGAAATCGCATCTACTTTAACTGGGCTTGAGAGGATGATTTCTTTGCCTTTTTTTTTTTTTAACAAATAACTTATCTTCAGAAATAGAATTCAGCCTGTAAGCACTCCTCAAGCGGTCATGTGACCGAAAGTCTACATAAACAGGTGTCTATAGAGCCACTCGGCTGCTGTCAACATTAGCTGCATGCACTTAGCATCCTGCAAAACCTTTCTGGCGGTGAAAGGCTGCACATAAAGCTTCTACACTCCTGCCCGGGTGGGGGGGGCAATTGTGGTTGTGGGGAGCAATTACTTTTGATACTTGCTTGAGATTCCTTGGCCCAATGATGGGTGACAATTACCTCTAGGTCTTTTTCTTGGTTACCTGTCTGTCTCTCTGGAATATGAACCTTCGCAAGCAGGACTCTTAACTTTTAGTCTGCTTAGATGGAAAAGCAAAAGGTCTTTCCGTGCCATCTGTGACAAAGCTCACGGCTCTGTCTCAGTGTTACTAAGTTTTTTTGCACCTTGAACAAAACTCAGTTTGCAATCAATTGTCACTCGATTGCCCTAGAGGAAGTTGACTGACCGCCATGAAAGACAATTGCTGCCTTCTGATTCATTCTTAAACACATCATTGTTAAAAGGAAAGGCTAGGTTAATATTACAGAGACATTTTTATTAACAGGAGTCTGAAATGCCTTTGAAAACTCAGCTTATAAAGCTTGTTATAAAGGACGCGTTTTCTAAAAGGTTAATGTTTATTTTTACCCAGAGAGTTCTTAAATCATAGTTTTAAAACACTCATAATTGCCAGTGGTTTCAACCAGATTTCCTTTTATCAAGGAGCGGGAATCTTTTGGTTTGCGAGACCTCCTTGATCTTAGTCCGTAGGAATTGTTTAGTTTTATTTGGTGCCATGGAGACTCCTCCAAACTTATCAGAAGCCCCTGTTTAATAGAGAAAAGGAGAGTCTCAGAGCATGTCACTGTAATACTGCTAATGTTTTCCACGTTTATGATGCCAAGGTCAAAGTCAAACCTCTTATTGTATTAATAATAGCAAAGCAAAAATAGGCTTTGTAGTTGTGAATTCATGGTTTTAAAGAATAATTTCCCTATGTTTTTATTAATTCAAGCCATCCATTGAGCCACTCAAGGATTCCATTATGGTTTCCAATGATACATCTCAGATTGTACCTTTCTTTAACTTTGGCGATGTATGTGAGTGGGGATGTGTGGGATTCTTCACGGTCAGCATCATAAGATATTTCCTTTGTTCGAAAGTTATGTCAACTTATAACATTAAAAGTGCTATTTAGTCCAATAAACCTTAGAGCTTAGTGACAAAATAATGAAAGCCCATTTCCCCCCATTGGTTCTATGAAAGTATGGTTTGCAGAAGAGTTCACATGCTGTGCATTACCACGCATGCCCATAACTTCTGGGTTCTGATACTATCGGATTGGCCAATCAGCAATAATCACAATTTTAATTTTATAAAAAGCTCCGAGAAAAATTCTGACAGCCTTTGTTCCCCATGCATGCATGTCTTTTCTTTTGAGAACATATTAAAGCCATGTCCCATTCAGCAATGAAATGAAAGTGCCACTGAGTGGTGAGGGCACAGTTTGATGATGTCAAGCTGATATCCCATTCAGGTAATAGGGCATTTGGATACAGCGATGTGGTACCTTCTTTAACAATCGCCCACCTTGTGCTTCCATCATTCCCACCTGCTATTCTTCCACTCCTGAAAATCAACTTTGGTGATTAGGGGCAGGAATTTATGTTTGCTTGTTTTTTTTTGTTTAGGATTTAGGGTCATATCCAGCTGTTGCTACTGGCTCTGAGCTCAGGCATCACTCCTAGTGGGCTTGGGGAACTATGTGAGATGCCAGGGATTGAACCCAGGTCAGCTGAGTGCAAAGCAAGTGCCCTGTTTGCTGTACTTTGGCCCCAGGATTAGGAATTTAAAATGTAACTAAGGTTACTCAAAAACATCTTGCTCTATGTGGCTGAGCTGTTGACTCCATAAATGCAGAAATTGAGTCTTATATCTTGCCCCAACAAAGGTCAAATGCAGGGGTGTGTTGTCAAGGACCTCCATTTCTGGATATCTGTAAGAATTTAGCTTCCAATGACTTTGTATACATGTATTTTTTCTATGTTAGTATCTGAATTTGTTTTCTTTCTTTTACATTTTAAACTGTATTTTTATTAAGACCATGATTTACAAAACTGTTCATAATAGAGTTGCTTTAGGCATATAATATTCCAACACTACTTCCACCATCCGTGTGAACTTCCTTCCACCAATGTCCTCGGTGCCCCCTTGCCAGGTATAGAGCAAACTGATTTCATGTTATTTGTTCCAACAAAGTATAAAGGAATGATAACTTCAGTTTGTCAGGTTGTTGTACCAGCAAGATATTTTTGAATAGTACTACATGAATTGTGTCTTATAAAAATCAATCAAAGAAGTTAAGTTTTCAGTTTTGTTTTTCATAAAGGAAAGAATAATGTGCTCCTTTCCCCGTTATGGAGTGGAGCTGGGACTTTCACTGCATTAATGTTTATGTGGATTAATTGTGTTAATGTTGGCCTAAAAGTAAAACATTGTGTGTGATAAATAATTTACATATGATAACATTTGACTTTTAAAGAACTAAAATAATATTGTATTTTAATGCCTGCCCTAGATTACAAATATTGGTGGGTATGTGACAATCAAATAAGTTTGAGGATAGCAGGACAACCTACAATACTTCCTTGCTGAGTTTCAGGCAGTAGAGAGAAAGGTTCAGAAAGTGGTTTCTGAACTCCTGATTAGTTAAACTCTGAAGTCCATTGCTAGCTAAATTTCAACTCACATACCATCCCAGTATCTACATTTCGCTGTCTTCCAAATAGAAATAGAAATAGAGCAGATCTCTCAGAGTACTTGTAAAAATTAAAACAATTGAGGCATATAAAATCTTTAGAAATGAACCTGACACAAATAAACAACTTTTGCATTTTAGTCATTAATGATACTGATCCAGGAGATAAAATAGTTTTCTTTATTCAGCTTCTTATATTAATCTATTAATTTTTCTTCCACCCATTAAAATAGTCTTGACTGAGAGAGAGTTTGAGTGTTAACTAAGTAAGAAAAAAATTAATTTATCTTTCTTCTCTCTAATTGCTGCTTCACTTTATTGAGTATCAGCTAATAGACTTTTGCTACTTAAAAGATAAAATCAGAACACATGATCTGATCGAAAGACTAAGAGAACATAGTTAATCATTCCCTGTAAAGTCCCCAAACTTTGTCTCTCTCTCATACTGTTTGCATATTTTTTTAAAAAAATTATAGTATCTTTATTTAAACACTGTGATTACAAACATGATTGTAGTTGGGTTTCAGTCATAAAAAGAACAACACTTTTCACCAATGCAACCTTCCCATCACCAATGACCCCATCTCCTTCTCCACCCCCCCACCTGTATTTGTGACAGGCTTTCTATATCCCTCACTCACTGACATTTTATAGTATTTCTCAGCATAGTTATTTCTCTAACTGCACTCACCATTCTTTGTGGTGAGTGTCATATCTTAAGTCAGTCCTTTTGGCCCGTATCTCTAGAAATTAATTTAATATCTTTTATTTTTCTGAAAACCCATAGATGAGTGAGACTATTCTGTGCCTATCTTTCTCCCTCTGCCTTATTTTACTCAGCATAATAGATTCCAAGTACATCCATGTATAGGAAAATGTCATGACTTCATCTCTCTTGATGGCTGCATAATATTCCATTGTGTATATGTACCACAGTATCTTTAGCTATTCATCTGTTGAAGGGCATCTTGGTTGTTTCCAAAATCTGGCTATTGTAAATAGCGCTGCAATGAATATAGGTGTGAGGAAGGGATTTTTGAATTGTATTTTTGTGTTCCTAGGGTATACCCCTAGGAGTAGTATAATATAGCTGGATAAAATGGGAGCTCAATTTCCAGTCTTTTGAGGTATCTCCATATTGTTTTCCATTAAGGCTGGATTAGATGGCATTCCCACCAGCAGTGAATGAGAGTTCCTTTCTCTCCACATTCCAGCCAGCACTGATTGTTTTTGTTCTTTGTGATGTGTGCCAGTCTCTGTGGTGTGAGATGGTACCTCATCGTTGTTTTGATTTGCATCTCCCAGATGTGGAGCATTTTTTATATGCCTTTTGGCCATTTGTATTTCTTCTTTGAGAAACTGTTAATTTCTTCTCCCAATTTTTTGATGGGTTTAGTTGTTTTTTTCTTAAGTTCTATCAGTACCTTGTATATCTTAGATATTAGCCCCTTATCTGATGGGTATTGGTGAATAGCTTCTCCTCTTCTGTGGTGGCTTTTGTATACTAGACATTATTTCCTTTGAGGTGCAGAAGCTTCTCAGCTTAATATAGTCCCATTTGTATATCTCTGCTTTGACTTGTTTGGAAAGTGCTGTTTCTTCCTTGAAGATCCCTATTCTTATCTCTTTATAGACAGTTGGAGAATACACATTTGTAAATACACTCAAATTTGCAAATACACCCATTCTCATTTTTATTCGTTTATTCTCAAATTGTGATGCCCTCCTCTAAGCTGTTCTGCTCTGGGGTTAGAGCAGTAAGTAGAGAAGACAGATAGCTCAGCTCTCAGCAGGTCAAATTTTGATGAGCACTGATCTGCAGATGTTTACCAGCCTGGGATAAAGCCATCACCAAAGTCACTTGCACTTTCCCAAGCTTCTTGATGATATAAAAATGATGAAATTCTAAATTTTGGTGCCTTTTAACAATTTTATATTTATTTCCCAATTTGTTGAATCTGTCTGAGAATAAGCTCTGGAGGAAAATTTGAGGCCCTGCATTGGCCCATCAGGGATCACACAGGCTACTGGCCATCTTCCCACTTTGTGCTGCCCAAATATGCATGAAGTGTCTGCCTTAAATCTCTCCTTCCCAGCATAAACAATGACATTTCTGTTTTCCATCTCTGCTTTTGTTCAGGGTATATTGGTAGTTTGTATTTTATCTAGACTAAAGTTTCTAGAGAACAAGGAGCTAGTACAGCAGATTAGGCACTTATCTCACACACTGATTTGGGTTCTGATTTAGGTTCAATCCCTGGCACCATTTATAGTGCCCCAAGTACCACCAAAAGTGATCTGTGAGCAACAGCTAGGAGTAATACCTAAATACAACTGGGAGTCCCCTAACTCCCCCCAAAATCCCAAAACTAAATTAGACTAAATTTTCTAGTATAGGATGTACATAAATAGTCTATTAATGTTAAAACTTTAAATCAGATCAGACACAGTGTGACACTTATCTTTTAGTTTAAAGTATGCAGCTATATATGTACATATATACACACAGACAGACACACCACACACATATATATGTATATATACATATATATGTCCATATATATGTATATATACATATATATGTGCATATATATGTATATATACATATATATGTGCATATATATGTATATACATATATATATATATATATATGGTGATGCTATGCTTGAACTGGCTATTGCTGTGTTCAGAGAATGCAGTTTCACTGCCTGACATATAGCTGGGCCAGCAACTGAACTTTGAGATTTCAAAAAATTATTTTAGTGAAGCAATTTATTTTTAGCGAAGTCTCAAATGAAACTTGCTTAGATTATGTGAGAGGAGAGAAAGAGAGGTAATATGTTATATTCAAGAGAGAGCACAGGCTTCTCCAGAGTATAAAGAAGCAAGTCAAGAAACAGAGACAATTCAACAAGAGAGGCATGTCCCAGGGAGAATACTGGCTGGAGTGAAAAGCTGACTTGGGGTTTATTAAGACAGAAATCATGACTGCACAAATACAGAGTAGGCTTGGTTCACAATGCATTATAAACTAGTATGGACTTTTGTATATTTTAATGTGTGTTTTCTTTGTTATTAATACAAAAATAGAGTGACATCCCTAGAAAATACTAAAGCCTCTGAAATAGGAACTTTTGGAGCTAGAAGGGTGATTGGAAAGTCCTTAGTGAATCTTCTTGCAAATGAAGAAATGAAGACAAGAGTCAGTTGTCTTTTGACTGAACCAGAATTTTTTTTTTGTAGGGGGATACACCCAACAATGCTCAGGTGTTATTCCTGGCTCTGTGCTCAAGTATTACTCCTAGAGGTGCTCAGGGAACCATATGTGATGCTGAGGATCAAACCCAGATTGGTAGCCTGCAAGACAGGCACTCTACCTGCAGTGCTATCATTCTGGCCCCCTGAACCAGAATTCTTTTAAAAGCAGAATGTATTCTTTTGTATTTATTTAAAATAGAATCCTGGCAGCTCTTCCTGTATTATTCATCAAATAATCCAAGTTTCTGTGATCTTGAAAAACAAAATAAATATTATGTGCAATAGTATTAAGTTTAAAGTTCTTTAGAGCTGATTGTTTTTGAACTACTTTTAAGTCTTACCTACATCTTAAAAATACATCCGATCAAAGCAAATTATTTTTTTCTTTTCAGCCTTACCTTCTCATACTCAGGGCTTAATCCTGGCTCTTTGCTCCCAGCTCTGTGCTTCATACTGTCCCCTGGTGTAGCTCAGGGGACCATATGGGGTTGTGGAAACTAGACCCCAGTCAGTGGTGTGCAAGTTGAGCACCCTATCTGCTGCACTATCTCTCCAGTTCCCAAAATGATTGGTTTTATTTAAGTTATTTTAGAGGGATTAATATAAAAGAGAATAGATGTTTTATTTTTTAAGGATTTTTTAGTCTATTATCTGAGAAGCGCTTTATTTATAAACTCAGCTCTAGCTTTCTATACACTTACGTGACCAGAAAGAGAGGATTTGCCAGTCCTTCTGCAATAAACACAAGTCTTGAATCTTTTCTTCACAGGGTACATTTCTATTTCTTGTTATTTGGGGAACATGCTTGGCAATACCCAGGACTTATTCCTGGCTCTGAACTCAAGAAACACTCCTATCAGACTCAGGAAACTATGTGGGATGCCAGGGATCAAACTTAGGTCAGCTGCATGCAAGGCAAATGCCCTACCCATTGTACTATCACTCTGAACCCAATTACCAAGAAATTTTATCAAAAAATTTACTTTCATTCATTATTTTTCTCCATAGTTTAAATATTTCACTCTGATTTTAAAATTTGATTTTGATTCTAAATTTTGATATCTACCTGCCATGGCATGAGGAGAAATTGAGTGGGGACATTGATTGCTGGGAGGATGATACCAGGTGTTCGGGAAAAGCCAGGGCTGTACAATATGGGTCAGGACTCAAAGGGCAGGGATGGGAGAGGGGAAAATGGGGCTGCTGACGGGGTATTGGAAAGCAAGCTAAACAGTGGGCAAAGTACCAACTCTAGGGGCCCCCGCATACCTACCTTTAAAAAATAAATTTGAGAATCATTCGTAGGCAAACATTTTTGAATATTTGTATACTTCATAATACTGTTGCAGAAATGTGTGCATCATGTCTATGGGAATAAATATTGTTTGATATCATATGCTATGACATAGTCATTTTATGACCACTCATGTAAAGTATAATATCTCGAAATATAAAAATATAAAAGCAAATGTGCTAGCTGTACATCTATGTATGGCAATGAAAGAAATGTCTTCACAAAATGTATTTCTTTTGCTTTTAAACTAACCAAAGTGTCAACTTTGCTAGCAATGAAAGATATTTGAACATGCCCCAAAACCTGAAAGTTATTCGTGAATGATCAGTGCAGAGTTCTATTTCTACAAGAGTGTCTCTTCTCACCTATAGGTTTGTTTTTTGTTTTTTTGGTTTTTTTTTGTTTTTTTTTTTTTTTTAAGTTTAACAGTGTAGGAGAATGATCTTGAAGAAAAACAAGAGGTGTTTGGTCCCAATGGCTTGTAAACACTTCACTCCTCTCCCTACTGTATGTAAACACCCTTCTCCTCTCTCCTTCAGTAGTATTCTCAGGTCTCTTTCTCACATGGTGTGGCATGGGATAGCAAACAAATAAATTCTACTAAATTCAAGTCCAAGAAAGTGGAAAATGATATCCATAACAAAATACCCTTCCATAAATGCATGCATGCATGTGACACATGCACACACACACACCATACGTGTTTTCCTTGTTCATTATATTGCAGGTCATTCAATATAAGGTAGAAAATCTTGAACCTAAACTGTCTCCTTGGATACTTATTTTTCTGTTTCTACAGTATTTATTTATTTATATTTTTAATCTTTATTTAAACACCATAATGACAAACATGACTGTAATTGGATTTTAGTCATAAAAAGAACATCCCCTTCACCAGTGCAACATTCCCACCACCAATTCAGGGGTATGGATACTCATTTTTGATCGGTTGTTAATTCTGTTGTTTAAAGTGTCTTGAACAATTCACCTCATCCTTGATAATAGAGTTCCGTCTCCTAGCATTTCAAGAAAGGAGCAATCTTTTCAGTGTTGGAAGCAAAGAAGGCTTACACCCCCCCCCATCGCCCCCCAGGAACAAAACCCTCCTGGGCATTTCTCAATGTCCCATTCAAGGCTGAGATGAATCTAAAAGGGACTTGACAGATGTGATTGTCCTGGTGTGCTGGGACCAAATTCCTCTGAGCGCTGAGAACTGAATGTTAAAATAAAATTGGAAAGTTCTTTCTCTTCGTGCTGTACCCTTCTCCGAATCTCCAAAGCATTTGTTTTGTAAAATCCTAAGTGGAAACACATTTGGGCACCATAATTTCAAACAAACCGTCTCTTTTTGAACTCTGCAGCCTTGATGCATTAACACAATAGCATATCAAGTTCACAAAATTTCAGATAGACCACGTTCGAGCTATAAAAACGACTGCAAAAAAAAGTCTTAATTTTTCCCACATCTTATTTCCTTTTCCCACACTACTTGAAGAAGGCCTGGCTTTGGTGTCTCTGGGGAAGAGAGGGGCTGCAAATACAGTTTTTGTGGCAGCTGAGTCTCCTCACAATATAGTGTGAGTGCTATCCGGGCACCCTGGTTTCTGAGGCAAGAACATCTGAGCACAGTGATCATCTCAGAAGATACAGAGCTGACCTCACCAAATAGCCAAACACTTCAAGAAAGAAGTGTTGGGTCTTAAGTTGGGGGGCCCTAATAATCACTTATAAAACCACTCAGTCTGACCAAACTTTTTGGCTTACTTTTCAACTCTATTCTGAGATGAACAGAAAAAATAATCAAGTTTTTAAAGCATCATTGGGGCCAGAGGTATAGCACAATAGGCAGGTATTTGCCTTGTACATGGGCAACCCAGGTTAGATCCTTGGCATTCCATATGGTCCCCTTAACTTGCCTGGAATGATTTATAAGTGCAGAGCCAGAAGTAACTCCTGAGAGCCGCTAAGTGTGACTCCAAAACAAAAAACAAACAAACCAACAAATAACAACAACAAAAAAAAGTGTCATTGTTCTGAGCTCTATGCCTCTTCTACATTGATGTGGGCTGTGCAGTCACTCAAACACAACCATTTCACTTTGACAAGGCAACCTAGAATATTTAAGTTTAGTTTCTGGAATGAAAATTCAAGATGATGCTGACATTGATTGGGAGAACTGATGAATGCCTTTGTTGAATTTTTAATTTTGACTTTTAATTTGCTGCTTGGAAATCATCTCAAAATAAAATAACCTGAATAAATAGACTGACCTGCAAAACATCACCCAGAATAATTGCAATGAGGAGTGAGAGAATCCTAGATAATTCCTCTTTAATCAGGTACCAGAATGTTTTATTATGGTACAGATGCTTCATAAATATATTCAGAAGCTTACAATTTAAAAAAATATTAACATTCTTTCAGGTAAAAGGTGAGTATCCCTAAGAGGCAAAGAAGAAAAAAGGATGTCTGCTTGTTTTCTAGCATTGCTAACTTGCAGGTGTTCATGTTTTGGTTGCCGCCACAGACAATGCTTGTTTGAAGTGGTATCTTCTGAGGTCTGGCATCATTTATAGTCTTGAACAACCTTGTAATGTGTTAAATGACATAAAAGTAGGTGAATTAGTGGCCAAAACAAGAGCCTAAGGAGCCCCTGGGTATCATAAGTATTCTGCTACTTGCTGCTTCTTATGTTCACTGCTCAGAGGACAGAAATGAGGTTTTTCATACTCGAATACCTCAAGTGGTGGATTTGGGAGAGACTATCGTCGATTTGGTATAAGAATGCAAGGATTTTGTTGTCTTGGGTGTAAGAAGTTTGCAAGTAACTGATTTTGTAAGGATTCCTGATTTTGGTCACTTGTGTATTTCTATATTCAGTTGGCCAATTATTACATATCTGACATTTACTTTCTCCATATAAGCAACAATATGTGATGTGATGTGACAGAGTTTTTAGCGTTGAGCTCAAGAATTAGAGTCAGTAAGGTAACTGGCATATTGCAAGCGATTTCTTGAAGAGAAAACAGTATATTTCTATATGAAGTGATGCTATGTCTGAGTTTAAAGAGATTTCTCTCAGCTGGGGTCACGTGGGAAATACTCATCCGTGCATTCATTGATCAGACTCCTATATTTAGTTAAGGGCTCTTGTGAGCAAGAGCCAAGTAAAGATGCTGTTAAAACACACTGATTAGATCATGACAAATATATAAATCGAGGTTCTACTATAGGCTAAGTATTCTCCTGGTCTTTGGGGGATAAGCATTCCCCCTCATGGAGCCTACATTCAATACATACAATAAATGAATAAGCACATAGTCATGCAATTTTAGAAATGTGGCAGAGAAAGCAAAGCCCTTTACCACAGTCAAGGATAGTCATAGAAAAGGTGACAGTGATACAAACTCATGCTGCTTTGATGGGAAGTGAGCAGAATGCAAGTCATTGTTTAAAATAGAGAGAGAAGATAAAGCTGATGGCTCAGGTGCAAGTGGGGAGAGATAGAGAAACACAGTCATGCCTGTGATTTGGAACCCAAAGAACAGGGTAGGTTTTAATATGCTTGGCTGAACTGAAGAAGAAAAAAGGTGTGTGTGTGTGTGTGTGTGTGTGTGTGTGTGTGTGTGTGTGTGTGTGAGAGAGAGAGAGAGAGAGAGAGAGAGAGAGAGTGTGTGTGTGTGTGTGTGTGTGTGTGTGTGTGAAAATTTCTGCTCAGACATTATTACTTTCCTAGATCCTAACAATTGCCTTCAATTCTCTTTACAATAGAACTTGGCCCTTCCCATTTTGGAGGCCAGAGTTAGAAGTAAAAACATCATCAGGGCTTTTTCTCCACTGTAAGTTCCAGAGAGATCATGGGCCTGGCCTCTCCCATGTCTTGGTGACAGGAGTAGCTGGTATTCCAGTACTGCTTTTGGCTCTCTCATTCCAACCTCTGTCCTGTCTTCATGCAGTCTTCTGTTCTCTGTCCACACCCCTTCTTCTCCCTCTAACAATTACCTCTGTTCACTCAGATAATTCAGGATAATCATATCTTAAAAACTTTAAGTAAATATAGATAACTATAAAGATACCATCATAAGTACAAATTTACAACAAAAGCAGAGGGGATAAGATGTAGACCTACCTTTTGGGGAATCACATTTTAATCCACTATAGATACATTAAGTCAAAGAAACCTATTAGACATGAAATAAGAATGCCAAATACCACTCAGGTAGAATATCTAGAACTCAGCTTAGAGATCATATCTGAAGATAAAGACTTGAAAGCTACTCTCTTATTCACATATTTAAAGGTCTAGGACAGGTGACATTGCTTAGAGAGAGGTGATCATAGAAGTGAGAAGATCAAGGCTCCACCATTTTGAGGTCTGATAAAGGAGCTGAAGAGTTTGATAAGGAGCTGTGTAGGAATGAATTTGAGATGATGTAGTATCACTGAAAATAAGAGTGCTTAAAGGATATGTAAAGTGCTTTTAAAAACAGTACTTAAAGGTGCAATTGTGTACACAGGGTCAATGTTTCTAAGAACTTAGGAAAGTAAGAAAAGAAGCCTCATCACCGGGGTTGGGGTTGGCAAGATGGTGTCTAGTGTGCATTTCATTAGCATGGCGAAGATAGAAGCCAGCATGGATTACTGCTCAGATATGGGTGGGGGAGCATTAACCAAAAATGTTCTTAATCCAGGAAAATGTGGAGTTCAAGGAAGAACAGGAAATGGTCATCTTTCTAAGCTGAGCTAGAAGATTGAATGCAAATTATCTGAAAAAATTAAAATTTTTTTTCCTAGACATAGAAAGCAAAAGATGCCAAAGAGTAGCAGAAATAAAATTTTTATTTCATAAACATTGTTCTGATGAAGGAGTAACAGAGGAGTCTGAAACTAAAGGCAGGAAGAACAGGGAAAGGAGCTCCAGTGAAGGCCATAGCTGGTCACATCCTGCAGTAGGGGAGAGAAGTATAAGTATATTACGTCAAAGATACCTAGTAGACATGTCCAGGGTTCATCTTGAGAGTGATAGTTGATATCATGGCAGAAGAACCACTTTCTTTACTAGCACATACCTTCACCATCCAATACTTTCTGCTTAGACACATGGCAAGAAATAACTTAGGATATTTTACAAGTTAAAGTTGACTACTTTGTTCTTTCCTTGGATGAATAAAATCAGAGAAAAAGACCAACTAGAAAGTGGATGTTTGTCCCACTTAACAAGTAAGGAAATCAGACTCAGTGAGTGGGAATGGGCCAAGTTTTCATTGTTTAATTTCTGAATTTAAGGAGCAATTAAGATATGCAGAAATCTACTAGGTCATGAAAGATCTGGGCTAGTGATATAGATGTGGAGATTATTGGTATATAGAAATAGTTGTGAAAACCAGAAGAATGAATGCTATCACCAGAGGAAACAGAAAAAGTCAATAAAATGGGATGGGGGAGCTAGAAACACTTTGTTAAATAGGCAGAGGAGAAAGAGACCATTAAAGGGAGGTGGAAGGTATGCAGAGGAGGATAAAATATGTGTACTAGGTTGTCAAGGAAATAAACAAGAAAAGGAATGCTGAATGGAGAAGATGATCAAAGAATCCTGTGCCAAACAGAGGTTCGGTGGGGGGAATTCTAAATCATGTGGTAGAATTGATAATCATGTGGTCATGGATAAGCTTAGAAGCAGCACTTGCAATATTGGGGTAAAATGGAAGTCAGATTGCAAAGGAGTCGAGAATGGAGTTAGTGAAGGTAGAATTTCTTTCACGAAATTCTAGGGCAATATGGATCTGTCCTACATAAGCCTGAATGCTTCCTGACCCAGTCTTCCACTTTATTTATTTATTTATTTAATTTACTTTGAAGTTTTTTGTTTGTTTGGTTTTGGGCCACACCCAGTGTACTCAGGGATTACTCTGGGCTCTGTGCTCAGAAATTACTCATAGCAGGTTCAGGGGATCATATGGAATGCCAGAGATTGAACCTAGGTCAGCCACATGCAAGGCAAATGTTCTACCCACTGTGTTATCTATCACTCCAGCCCTGTACTCCACATATTTTTAAATCAGAAATGGCATCATAGACACCTTTTATCTGTGTCTACATGCTATAGGTTATCACACCCAACTTAGCACTAGTAATGGGATCCTGTTTTTTTAGTTGGTAGGAAAAACGAAGCTTTAACATTCTATTCTGAGGGTCACTCTGGCACATATGCAAACTGTAGTCCATTGCAAATTACAAAAGTGTCAAGCTTCCAAAATAACTGCTCACCTTTTGACTGAAAACAGGATGTTAATAGATGAGTACATGGAACAAAATTCCCTATTAAGGGAAACATATCCTTTGCCTAGATCCACAAAATTGTCTACTATTACTTTTCCAAACAAGCCATTTCTTTCTCCTTATTGCCTATTTCAATAATTCCTAAGAATACTATTTATTGAATTTTATTAAGATACACATTTTCATGGTTTTAAAAATGAACAACAGAAGAGAAAGCCCAAGCTTTAATAGCTCCTAAGCTGTTTTCCAGACCGATGTGGTCAGTCACAGCAAATGCTTCTGTGACTGATCATGTCTGTCAAATGTATCTACTGTCTTGTATTTATCTTCATTCAGGGACGATCTCATCTTTGACATGGTTCCGAAGTACACAACAAATTTGCATGCTTCGTAGAGCTGTATTTTGTTTGATAATTAAACACTTTGGTTGAGTGAGGGGACTGAGTTTGAGACTATGATGCTCATCGTGGATAAGGGATAGCAGCTCAATCCCTCACCTCCAGAATCCCATACTTCTGGCACTGGCCTTGCTTCCAAACTTTTCATTCTCCATCTCCCCTTCTTACTTGACCGACCTCATTTGAAAGACAATAAATTAACTGGTAGGGCATTTGGGAAGACTCATCACATCTCCCTCCTACTAACCTTATTGACAAGGAAAAGGGCACAAGCCAAAAATTATATTAATACTAGAGTTAATAAATTGATTCTTATTTGGCATTATTTGATTTTAAATATCATTGCATAAGTTTAAAGGGTTAATGGGTTGGAAAAAATTATATTGCAATTGATAATAGACTTTATGCTGCAATAATCACTACATTATAGGCTCAGAACATAAACTTTAGTTCATTCATTATCTGACTCAGATACTTTTTCTCTGACAAAATATAGGTTGAATCGGAAATGATAGTCTAGTGAGAATGGCACTTGTCTTGCATGTAGCCAACTCAGGTTTTATCCTCGACACAATATTGTCCACTAAGTCCTACTAGGAGTTAGGAGTAATCCCTAAGAATATTTGGGCACAGCCCAAGAAATGAACTAAAAAAATGTAGGTGGAGGGGCCAGAGCAATAATATAGCAAGTAGCATGCTTGCCTTGTACCTATCTGGCTTGGAATTGATTCCTGTAATCCCACAAGGTTCCCTGAGCACCACCAGGACTAATTCCTGAATGCAGAGTCAGGAGTAGCTCATGAGAATTTCTGAGAGTGATCCAAAAACATGTAGAAACTTTCTCATGAAGTGTTGAGAGCTTCATTGTGTTAGAGTGATAAATAAATAGAAAATATCAAAGATAAAAAATAAACTTTTCATAATTCTACATGAATAAAAAGCCTATGCCTTCATTTTTATGACAGAATAAATAGAAATTATTTCAACAACAGTGAATCTGTAGATAATAGTGTTTATGCACATTTAGTTTACACTTTAAACAGTTGTTTGCATATAATTGTCCTATTCTTATTATTTTGTGAGATGCTAGTAATAAGATCCAGGACCTCACATAGGCAAGGTGAGTTTTGACTTTTGAGTGCTCATTAGCATAAATCATTGCAGTCTAATGTAGTTTGTTGGCTCTGGACTTCAAAAAATTACAGAACATAAGGCTTTTCCTTTTACAACAAGAAACTGAGACAGTGAATAGGAAGAGCCAATCTAAGTAATGCAACCTCTATTTTCATTCCTTCTGACCTGGGTCAGAAAAGTTATTCCATTGCCCATATACTTTCTGCTGCTAGAGCATTTCTGTATGTTTTCACTTCGCTGTATAAATTAATTTTAAAATTAAAAGGCAATTTTTCAAGGTAAACTGACCATTGTGTTGCAAAGGATTCTCAAGGGAAAACACATAGTTCCTGCTCTTTCCTATCAAAGCTTCCTGAGCAAATGCTCAAGACCATGATCAGGATGCCAAGCTAACAGTTGTGTGGGCTTGACTGAGAGAGGGAAAGTTCTAACTTTCTCCCTGTCATTCTGCTCCTAGATTTCTCAGACATTTCTTGGTAATAATAAATATCTGTGAAAGATATCTTTGTCATCTAACTGGACAAACTGATAAAACGTTATTTTCAAACACTCACTTAATGTTTATTGATAACAGGGAAATGGCCTTTAATTTTTGTACAGAAGAAAAGGAGCAATCTTGTCCTATGTAAATATATAAGCAGAAACTCTCTTGTTCCTATAAACATTAACACGAGAAGTCATTCTTTAGGTATTATTTAGTCAATCCATTATTATTTTGCAAATAGGAAGTTAAATCAATTTAAAATTATTTGTCTAGTGTAGAACTTACTAGCCATATAGTCAGAATTTGTGCTCAGACCTCCACCTCCAGATTTTGTGCCCATAATATATATTTTAATTTATTTTTCTAATTTATTGAATTACTATGAATTGAAAAACTACTAAGTTGGTCATGATTGAGTTTCAGTTGTATAATGTCTTCTTTGAGATGTTTGTAGGTAAATGTCTATGTAAAGCAGATATAACTGTCTTAATAGTGTCTTATGTAATAGTGGTAATGCATACAGGATTTAGAATGTATGATGTATAAGCTGTGGAAAAAATGTCTTTCTTAGAGCATTTTGAAAGAAGAGAATAGGGGCCGGAGAGATAGCATGGAGGTAAGGCGTTTGCCTTGTATGCAGAAGGTTGGTGGTTCGAATCCAGCATCCCATATGGTCCCCTGAGCTTGCCAGGAGCGATTTCTGAGCATAGAGCCAGGAGTAACCCCTGAGTGCTGCTGGGTGTGACCCCCCCCCCAAGAAAAAAAAACAAAAAACAAAGAATAGAATAATGATTTTTTGTAACACTTGTAACATTTGTTAGCTATGATGACACTAGTCTAATTTCTACTTTAGCCATATCATTCATCCATTCTATTTTCTTTGCAGAAGCAGAACAATATTTACATCCATTTGACTATATCAAAAACACATCAATAATTTTGGATGTAACCATGATGAATTATTAATTGCTTAAAATGGGGGGACTAATCGGGGTAGAGAAGTGAGAAAGATGAGCCTCAAAGTTCAGATATAGAAGGGGAGGCAGACGAAATCTTAGGAAAAGTGCCTTAATGCTAAAGGGGAGCTTTTGGGGCAATAGAAATAAATGATTGCATCAGCTTGAAATTACACAACCAATATAGAAATGAAGGGCCATTTAAATTCAAGAAATCTTTCACACTGCAGAAATTGCAAGTAATAGGCAGCATGGTGGCTATGAAGTTAGAGACCCTGATAACAATATTCTGTGATGGTGTTAGTTTTGTTCATACAGAGCTTTCTTTGTGATTCCTGGGGATGTTCCAGAAAAATGTAGTATTTAGGAATTTCATTAGGTCCTATCTAAATCTTCATGAAAAAACAGTTTATGATTATTTCTTTAAGTATGTATATTACATCCTTCTACATATAAACAAGAGAATTTCTGGTTATATAAAACATCTCTATTAAAAAAAGGAGAAAACTGTCTCCAGCTAACATCGTTTCCATTAGTAGGTCTTTGTTTTTTCTAATAACTCATTTCTTATACTTATAACTAATTCTAAAAGGCAAATTTCTCAAAAGGTAATGATTTTCTTTAGCAACAAATTAAAATGGAATATTATAAGAAAAACCTGTACAGTAAAACAAAAGTATTTAAAAAATAACAAACACATAGAATAAGATGTTAGAATTTTAGGGATAGTTTATTCAAAATCCTAATAATTATCATAGTATGGTCTGAAAGACAATACAGGAGTTAAGTTGTACTGAAGACAACTAACTCAGATTTTATTCCCTGAATCACATGGCCTTCTGAGCATTAATACCAGGAATGATCTCTAAGTCCAGCCAGGAATAGCCCTTAAGTACCATTGAGCATAGCATAAAAACAGAACAAACAAACAAAACTACTAAAAAATCAACCCAAGATTTCTTTACTTATTTTATAAATAAAAATATTTTGCATACCATTACTTTTCTGGAATACATTTCCTATTCTATTAAGTTTATAACATCTTTTTTCCATTTTCCCCCCAAATCAAAGATACAAACTTATTCATAGTAAGACAACTTTAGTTATTACTAGTGACCACTTATTGGTCTTTTACTCTTATTTTAAACAAAGGTAAATAGAGATATAAATAAAGATATAAACTTGAACAGGCTTCTTCAAGTTCATAACTTTATATTTTACACATAATTAAATAGATCCAATGCTTGTCTTTTGTCTTCTGGCTTATTTTTTTTTTATTAACTCAAGCTTCTTCCATTTTGCTAAACATTTTTTTTAAAAATCACCTTCTTAATAGCTGTATAGTATTCATATAACATATATATATGTATATGCACTACATTTTAACAAAATTATCAGCAGACATTCTGATTATCTATTACAAATAACATCACAATAAGCATTAAGGTAGAAATAACTTCCTGAGCTATATTTTCAGATTATGAAATAACCCTAATAGTAAGATTTCTGGATCCGATGACAGTTCTATTCTTGGCATCTTGAGGAGATGCCATCACATCTTACAAAATGATTAAATCAATTTACATCCCCCCACACAGTACATTTAAGTTCTACTTTCTCCACACTCTCTTGCCCTTGTTCTTGCTGAATTTTATATCTTTTCCACAAGTGTGTAGTGGGAGCTCATTGTGGTGTTGCTTTGCATTTCCTTGATGAAAAATAATAACGAAGGCCAGAGCAGTGGCACAAGCAGTAGGGCATTTGCCTTGCATGCGCTAACCTAGGACTGACAGTGGTTCGATCCCCCAGTGTGGCCTCCTATATGGTTCCCCAAGCCAGGGGCAATTTCTGAGTGCATGAACAGGAGTAACCCCTTAGGGTTACCTAGTGTGCCCCCCCCCAAAAAAAGAAAAAAATGATGATAAGCATTTTTATATAACTGTTGGCTATCGACATGTCCTTTTTGGGCTGATTTCATGAAAGGGAAGTGTCCTACTTACTATAATATCTCTCTAGTTCCTCTATTCATCTTAAATTTTTAACTGTTATTTTTCTTAATTTATATTCATTACATGTAAACAAACAATATTTTTTTTCTTTTTGTTTGTTTGGTTTTGGGGCCACAACCAGTGGTGCTCAGGGGTTATTTCTGACTCTGCACTCAGGAATCACTCCTGGTAGGTTCAGGGGACCATATGAGACACTGGGTATCAAGCCTTTTTCAGCCACATGCAAGGCAAACACCCAACCTGCACAACAATTGCTCCACCCCCATGCAATCGTATCTGACAAAAGCTAAGACTGACAGACACACTTTCAAGGATAATATTCCCCTAATACTTTTCTCAAAAAGAAGATAAGGTGAAGAGACAGTAAAGTGTGTAGAGCATTATCTCGCATATGTCCTACCTAGATTCAATTCCTGGCATTCCATATGGTTCTCCAAGCATCACCAGGAATCATTTCTTAGTATAGAACCAGGAGTAATCCCTAAGCATTACCAGGTATGACCCACCCCACCCACCCCCCAAAACAGTAAGACAAAAATTTTGCAGCATTATTGAGTTTTCCTCTTTTTTTCCTAAGAAAAGAAAGGGTCTATATTCTGGGAAAAGAGTGGCTCTCGTAAGGAATTTTGTTCATACAGAGATGAATCAACATTTTAGAGTTTTTATTTACTTAGGGTCAAAATTCGAGGACTTTTTGTTTTTGTAATTAATGGTTTGTTTGCTTTTTCTCACATCTACCAAACTAATGGGGATAGACACAGATTCTATTCTTTATAACAAGTTTTGATAGCTCTATTGCTTTGGCCACTGGTAGACCAATGACCTGGAACCTTATCAGATCAGAAAGTGCTCCTTACATCGAAAGGTTTCTTGAATTGATCCTTTGAGATCATAATATTTCACTTAAACCCCCAAAGAACATTTTTTACTAGAACAGCAAATTCAGACTTCTTTGCCATTTGGAGAATTAACTTAAACTGAAAATATCTTTTATGTTTGCTCTGTTATAATGTTTTCCCAGAAGTTGCTTTCACATCCTTCAGAAGAAATCTAGGGTAAAAAAAAAAAAAGAAATCTGGGGTGAGCCTGTACCCATTCTTTCCTCTGAGATTGCAGAGAACCCCTGACTGAGCTTCAGTTCCAGATACAAAACAGTATTAAACTTAAGAGGCGAAGGAGAGCAGACCCTCAGACGAGGCCTCTTATTTGTGTTCCTGAATTTGACTCAGGTCATGACCTTTCTTGTTCTGTCTCTTTTGGATGCAGGGATCTGGATCCATTCATTTTGCTTGACTTTATTTTCTTTATTTCATTAAAAAAAAAAAACAGACTGTGAGCCCTGGGATTCACTTTGTTGGCCCTCCTACAGCAGATAATTGCTGTAGCCTGTCCCCAGAAAGACCAATTAAACAAAATGTAAAAGTAATACAAATAACACCAACCATGATGTCCACACCCCCGTTTGATATAGATGATGATGGTATAAATAGGAATAAAGTAACATGGTTTTCTATACTAAGTCTAGATACTAAATTCTGGCTCAGTGATTTGTTTAAGTCTTGCAACAACCAGATGAAGCAAGTCCTTTTACTATCCCCATTTTACATAGTTAGGTTCAGAAACCTGTCCAGGGTTAGATTAGAAGGGAAAAGTAAAGATGGGGTTTGAGTCTCAAGATTTTAATTATGGAGGATCAACTAGGTAACAGCTATTTTCTACACTGCTATAATCTTACACAAAACTGTGGAATTACAGAAAGTCCTGCAACTAAATGACTATATAATATATGAAATGTCAATGGTCATTCCCATTTTAAGTGATAGTACAATGTCACAAAAATGCTATAATTATCTAATTTTAGGCAGCCCTAAGATGAGTACCTTTATGAGTAATTGCCCTTCACTGAAGCTATTTCAGCGTCTCAGGAAATTTCATTTATTGTCCAGAACAATCCATAGAGAAAGATTTTTCAATGTGTCTCCTTGATTTTGGTTGATGATAGTATGAAACTTGTTGTTTGAAGGCTCTTTAAGGTAACTCAGTAGAAAAAGGAGGCCCATTTACTTAGGAAGCCAGAATGCCATTCAATTTCTTCAAAGAAATTCAGGACAGATGTGTTTTTTCTTCTTCTTCAATGAATTCAGAAGACAAGAAATGTATTTTATTTCTTGTGAAATGCATTTTCCTGTTCATCTCAGTATGTGGGACTGTCAAAGTTTATAATCTGGCAGTGTTCTCACATGGCCATTCTGTTCTCCTTTAGAAACTTACTAAATCTATATATTTTTATGAAAAACAGAACATGGTTGAGAATTTTTTCATCTTTTGACATTCACTTGTTTGGTAGTGTTTTTCAGTCATGCTAGATCTCAAACCAGAATGACAGAAGATCTCAGGCTTATGTTTTTCCAAAGTTTATTTGCAAAGAAGGAAGCACAGTGAAGAATGCTGCCTTGCACTGAGGTGCAGGATTGATCTGAGAATCAATAATGATTTTAGAGCCATTGTAGGTTTTGCAGAAGGAAGAGCAAGCGGATTACCTTTCTTCCCTCTCCTCTCCCAAGATTTTGATCATGATCCTAAATTGTAATGTGTAAACTCCATGAAACTCTAAAATGTTTTGGTGTGACTTGACTTTGATACAGTTAGGCAGACTGGATGATATATACACTTCCATCCTGGATATAGAATCTGGAAAGGTTTGCCCCCAATTGTTTCCTGGAATGCATGCAAGTCTGTAGGCTAGACAAACAGCACAACCAAAGTCACTCCTTAGCTATGGTCCAAGTTAACTGTCAGTGGGCCAGGCCCATTTAAGCTCTAGAGTTACTCCCTCAGCATCACCTACCATACTAGAGGTTATAAGATTCTCAGAATTGACATTAAATTTTTTCCTTTTTATGTAAAATTTTACATATAAAATATTTTTATAAAATCTTTATTTAAGCACCATAATTAAAAGCATAATTGGAGTTGGATTTTAGTCATAAACAGAATACCCCCCCTACACCAGTGCAACATTCCCACCACCAATGCTCCACCTCCCTCCTTCCCAACCCATGCCTGTATTTGAGACAGGCATTTTAATTCTCTCACTAATTAAGATAGTCATGATAGTTGTTAGTGTCATTATTTCCCTAACTGCATTCACTACTCTTTGTGGTGAGCTTCATATTCATGTGAGCTGGTCCTTCCTGCCTTCATCTCTATTGTCTTTGGGCATTATTACAATAATGACCTTAATTTTTCTTAAAACCCATAGGTGAGTGAAACTATTCTGTGTGTGTCTCTCTCCATGACTTATTTAACTCAGCATAATAGATTTCATGTACACCCACATATAGTTAAATTTCATGACTTCATCTCTCTTGACAGCTACATAGTATTCCATTGTGAATATATACCACTGTTTCTATAGCCATTCATCTGTTGAAGGGCATCTTGGTTGTTTCCAGAGTCTGGCTATTGTAAAAAGCACTGCAAAGAATATAGGTGTGAGGAGGGTGTTTTTGTATTGTGCTTTATTGTTCCTAGGGTATATCCCTAGGAGTGGTATAGCTGAACCATATGGGAGCTCAATTTCCAGTGTTTTGAGGAATCTCCATATTCTTTTCCATAAAAGCTGGACTAGATGGCATTCCAACCAGCAGTAAATAAGAGTTCCTTTCTCTCTACATCCCTGCCAGCACTGATTGTCCTTGTTCTTTGTGATGCGTGTCAGTCTCTTCATTGTGAGATGGTTCCTCATAGTTGTTTTGATTTGGATCTCCCTGATGATTAGTGATGTGGAGCGTTTTTTATTTTTCTGTGTCTTTTGGCCATTTGTATTTCTTCTTTTAGAAAGTGTCTGTTCATTTCTTCCCCCTCATTTTTTGATGGACTTAGATATTTTTCTTGTTAAGTTCTGTCAGTACCTTGTATATTTTTTATATTAGCCCCTTATCTCATGAGTATTGGATGAATAGTTTCTCCCAATCTGTGGGTGGCTTATGTATCCTAGACACTATTTCCTTTGAGGTGCAGAAGCTTCTCAGCTTAATATAGTCCCATCTGTTTATCTCTGCTTCCACTTGTTTGGAGAGTGTTGTTTACTCCTTGAAATGCCTTTAGTCTTAATGTCATGGAGTGTTTTACCTATGTGTCTTCTATATACCTTATGGTTTAAGACCTGACATAAAGGTCTTTAAGCTATTTCAATTTGACCTTTGTGCATAGTGTTAGATGGGGTCTGAGTTTGCTTTTTTTTTTTTTTTAAAATAACTAACCAGTGTGCCAACACCATTTGTTGAAGAGGCTTTCTTGTTCCATTTTGGATTTCTTGCCCCCTTATCAAAGATTAGTTGATTGTATGCCTGGGGAACATTCTCTGAATACTCAGATCTATTCTACTGATCTGAGGATCTGTTTTTATTCCAATACCATGCTGTTTTAATAACTATTGCTTTGTAATACAATTTAAAATTGGGAAAAGTAATGCCTCCCATATTTCTTTTCCCAAGAATTGCTTTAACTATTCGTGGGTGTTTATTGTTTCAAATGAATTTCAGAAGTGTTTGATCCATTTCATTGAAGAATGTCATGGGTATCTTTAGAAGGATCGCATTAAATCTGTACAATGTTTTGGGGAGTATTGTCATTTTAATGATATTAATCCTGCCATTCCATGAGCAAGGTATATGTCTCCATTTCCTGTGTCCTATCTTATTTCTTGAAGCAGGTTTTTGTGTTTTCTTTGTATAGGTCCTTCATGTCTTTAATCAAGTTGACTCCAAGATATTAGAGTTTGTGTGGCACTAAAGTGAATGGGTTTCTTTTTTAATGTCCATTTCTTCTCTATCATAATTGGTGTATAAGAAGGCCATTGATTTTTACGTGTTAAATTTGTAGCCTGCCTATTTGCTATATGAATTTATTGTTTCTAGAAGTATTTTGGTAGAGCCTTTAAGGCAGGGGTCTCAGACTCGCAGCCTGCGGGCCGTTTGTGGCCCTTCGTACAACATTTGGCCTTCAAATATCGCAGAATTCGTGATTCTTCACTTACCAAATAATCGCAATAAAAATCGCATTAGTAAGAAAAAAATCGCATTAAACATTCGCGTACCCCAAGCAATTCTGTTCAGGGTATGCAAATATTTAATGTGATCTTTTGCAATTTTTTCTTACTAATGCGATTTTTATTGCGAATGTTCGGTAAGCAAATAATTGCAAATACTTTGTGCCTAGCGCAGACGTCATTTCCGCTGCTCCTGCCCGCTGTCCCTTGCATTATCGGAGGCCTAAGGGAGAGAATTTTATTACAGAATTAGATTTTGTCATACCTTCATCATGACTTTATCAAAACCTGCAATGAAGAGAAAGATTGATGACGAGCACAGACAATTTCAGGAAAAGTGGGAGGTGCAGTATTTCTTTGTTGAGCACAGGGGCATCTCCACATGTCTTATTTGCTCAGAGAAAGTTGCAGTGCACAAGAAATACAACTTGAAACGCCATTATTCAAGTAAACATGCTGAGGAATGTGCAAAATATCAAGGAAATGAGAGAGCCAAGCGAGTTGCCAGTCTTAAAGTATGTCTAATGAGGCAACAAGATTTCAAGAAAGCAACCAAAGAGAATGTTGCATCAGTCGAAGCTAGTTACATGGTTAGTGAGATGATTGCTAAGGCAGGGAAACCATTCACAGAAGGAGAGTTTGTTAAAAAATGTATGTTACAGGCTGCAATTATTATCTGTCTAGAAAAGAAAGATCAGTTTAGCAAAATCAGCCTTTTTGCCAACACTGTGGCAGAGCGCATTTCTGACATGTCAAGTGACATTTATCATCAACTGTGTGAGAAAGCCAAATGTTTTGATGCATACTCAGTTGCTCTTGACAAGGGCACAGATATAACAGACACTGCACAGTTCACAATTTATGTCCGTGGTGTTGATTGCAATTTTGAATTGACAGAGGAGCTGCTCACAATAATTCCAATGCATGGCCAGACCCCCACTAATGAGATATTTCGGCATCTGTGTGATACCATTGAGAATGCAGGTTTGCCATGGAAGAGGTTTGTTGGAATAATAACCGATGGAGCACCGTCGATGACAGGGAAGAAAAATGGACTGGTGGCACTTGTTCAAAAAAAAACTTGAAGAGGAGGGTGTAGAGAAGGCCATTGCTCTTCACTGCATTATCCATCAGCAGGCCCCTTGCAGTAAATGCCTGAATGTGACAATGTGATGTTTGTTGTGAAATGCATCAACCAAATTAGATCTAGGGGCTTAAAGCACAGGAGGTTCGTGCTTTTTTAGAGGAAATGAAGTCAGAATATGGAGATGTGCTCTATTTCACTGAGGTACGTTGGCTCAGCAGGGGAAATGTCCTGAAAAGATTTTTTGAGTTGAGAGAGGTAAAAAGCCTTCATGGAGAAGGATGGGAATGCTGTTTCTGAGTTGAGTGATCACAAATGGCTCATGGACTTAGCTTGTCTTGTTGACATCACACATAAGCTGAATGTACTAAACAAGATGTTACAAGGCCCAGGGCAGCTTATCAGTACTGCCTATGACAATGTGGGAGCATTCTCCACAAAACTTGTGTTATGAAAATCCCAGATCTCTCAGACAAACCATTTCCCAGCACGCAAGGAACTTGTGGGTGCAGGCATACCATTCAGGGGTCAGAAATATGTTGATGCTATTTTTAAGCTAGAGAAGGAATTTGATCACAGATTTGCAGACTTAAAAAAGCACAGAGCCACTTTCCAAATTTTTGTGGACCCCTTTTCCTTTGATGTGAAAGATGCCCCTCCTGTGCTTCAAATGAAGTTCATTGACCTGCAATGCATCTCTGATCTCAAAGCCAAGTTCAGGGAGATTAGTGGAAAAGCAGACATGCATGGGCAATTTTTGAGAGAATTGCCACCCAGCTTCCCTGAGCTTTTCCGAATGTTCAAGTGCACCAGGTGCCTTTTTGGGAGCACATATTTTTTTTTGTGTGGTTTTTGGGTCACACCCGGCAGTGCTCAGGGGTTACTCCTGGCTCCATGCTCAGAAATTGCTCCTGGCAGGCACGGGGGACCATATGGGACGCTGGGATTCGAACCGATGACCTCTTGCATAGAAAGGCAAACGCCTTACCTCCATGCTATCTCTCCAGCCCCGGGAGCACATATTTGTGTGAAAAGTTATTCTCCACATTGAACTTCAATAAGTCAAAGTACAGGTCTAGACTTAATGATGATCATCTTCAAGCCATACTGAGGATCTCAATGGCTTCCTCTCAAAAGCCAAATGTGGTTCAGATTTGTGAGAAGAAGCGTTGTCAAGTCTCTGGCAGCAAGGAATAGGCAAAAGATGCCATGTTCAGAAGAACTGTTCATGATCTTCACTCAATGTTCTATTCATGTTCAGAAGAAATAATTAAAACTGTTAATAATGACGTTTGAGGACTTTTTTGGTGAAATCCCTGCCTTACCCCAACTTTGCTTCCTGCGGCCCCCAGGTAAATTGAGTTTGAGACCCCTGCTTTAAGGTTTTCTAAATATAGTATCATGTCATCTGCAAATGGTGAGAGCTTGACTTCTTCCTTTCCTATCTGGATGCCTTTGATATCTTTTTCTTGCCTAATCACTAGGGCAAGTAATTCAAGTACTATGTTGAATAGGAGTGATGAGAGAGAGAAACCTTTTTTTTAGGGGAAAATGTACTATTTTTAGGGGAAATGCTTTTAGTTTATATCCATTAATAATAATATTTGCCATTGGCTTGTGGTAGATGGCCTTGACTATACTGAGAAAAGTTCCTTCCATTCCCATCTGGATTAGGATTTTTATAAAAAATGGGTGTGGACCTTACCAAATGCTTTCTCTACATCTTTTATATAATCATATAATTTTATTTTTATTTTTGTTGATATGGTGTATTATGCTGATTGATTTACAGATGTTAAACCATACTTGCATTCCTGGGGTGAAACCTACTTGGTCATGGTGAATGACCTTCTTGATGAAGCATTGGATCCTATTTGCCAGAATTTTGTTGAGAATCTTTGCATCTGTGCCCATCAGGGATATTGTCTGTGATTTTCTTTTTTGGCAGTATCTCTGTCTGGTTTTGGTATCAAGGTAATGTTAGCTTGATAGAAACTATTTGGAAGTGTTTCTTCTATTTTACAAAAGAACCTGAAAAGGATTGGTAGTATTTCCTCTTGAGAGGTTTGAAAGAATTCATTAGTGTACCCATATGGGCCTGGGATTTTGTTTTGGGGAAGACTTTTGTTTACCATTTTAATATCGTCAATAATGATGGGGTGGTTTAGATATGCTACATCATCCTTATTTAACCATGAAGGTTGAGTCCAAGAATCTGTTCATTTCTTTCAGGTTCTCATGTTTTGTGGCATAGAGTTTCTCAAAGTAGTCTCTGATTACCCTTTGAATCTCTGCAATATCTGTAGTAATCTCCCCTTTTTCAATTTTAATCCAGTTAATCAAGTTTCTCTCTCTCCTTTCTTTGTGAGTTTTGCAGAGGTTTTTCAATCTTGTTTATTTTTTCAAAGAACCAATTTTGCTTTCATTAGTTTTTCAGAGTTTTTTTTCACTTTATTGATTTTTGCTCTAAGCTTTGTTATTTGTTCTGCCTACCTATTTTTGGTTCCTTTTGTTGGTCATTTTCTAGTTCTAAAAGCTGTGTCATTAAGCTATTTGCATTGGCCCCTTCTTCCTTTCTGATGTGTGCTTGCAAAGCTATAAGTTTTCCTCTCAGTACCACTTTTACTGTGTCCCATAAATTTTGATAATTTGTGACTTTATTGCCATTTGTTTCCAGGAATGCTTTGATTTCCTCTTTGATTTCATCTCTTACCCACTGGTTGTTCAGTAGTAAGCTGTTTAATTTTCAGGTGTTAAAGTTTTTCTTCTGTGCCCCTTTGTAGTTCACATCTAATTTCAGTGCCTGTGTTTAGTGAAGGTAGTCTGCACAATTTCTATCCTCTTGATTTTATGGAGATTTGTTCTAACGCTAGCATGTGGTCTATTCTGGAGAATGACCCATGTGCATTGGAGAAGAATGTATCCAGGTTTCTTGGTATGAAGTGCTATATATATATATATATATATATATATATATATATATATATATATATATATATATATATATATATATATAATAGTTCACTTTCTTCCATTTCTCTTTGCAGAGCTAGTATATTTTTGTTGGATTTCAGTCTGGTTGACCTATCAAGGGGTGACAGGGCAGTTTTAAGGTCTCCCACAATTATTGTGTTTCTATTGATATCTTTTTTCAGCTTTGTAAACAATTTTATTAAATATTTTGCTGGTCCCTCATTGGGTGCATATATGTTTAAGAGTGTAACTTCTTCCTGTTGTTCATATACCTTGATTAGTATGAAATGTCCATCTTTATCCCTTACAACTTCTCTGAATGTAAAGTTTGTGTCATCTGATATTAGTATGGCCAACCCGGTTTTTTTAAGGGTGTTGTTTTCTTGGATGATTTTCCTCCAGCCTTTGATTTTGAGTCTATGTTTGTTCTGACTATTCATGTGTGTTTCTTTTAGGTAGCAAAAGGTTAGATTCATCTTTTTGTTCCATTTCGCCACTCTGTGTCTCTTAACTGGTGCAGTTCATTCATTGACATTAAGAGAGAGAATTGTCATGGGATTTAGTGCCACCTTTGTGTAGAAGTTTGGTGTGTCTATTGGTCAATTTTGTCTTAAAATAGACCTTTCAGTTTTTCTTTTAAGACTGGTTTTGAGTCTGCAAAATTTCTGAGTTGCTGTTTATCCATGAAGCTATGTATATTTCCTTCAAACCTGAAAATGAATGTCTGGCTGGATGCAGTATTCTAGGTGAAGCATTCATTTCATTGAGTTTTGTCACAATGTCCCACCACTGCCTACTGGCCTTAAGGATTTCTTGTGACAGGTCTGCTGTAAATCTTATGGATGCTCATTAAGAAAATGTAATTTCCCTTTTGATCTTGCTGCTTTCAATATTCTATCACTATCTGTGGGATTCGTCATTGTGACTAGGATGTGTTTTGGGGTGCTTTTCTTTGGGTCTCTGTTAACTGGTAATCTTCTGTCATGCAGAATTTGGTTGCATACAGTCTTTATCTGTGCGAGTTTCTCTGCAATTATATCCTTGTCACAATTATATTCTTGTCTCCCTGGTTTCTGGGACTCCAATGATTCTTATGTGTTTTAATTGAGCTTATCAAAAATGTCTATTTTCATCTGTTCACATTCTTTGAGAAATTTTCCCACTGTCTGATATTTTACTTTAAGGCTTTTTCCAATCTCTTCTGCTGTGGGGTTGGTATGCATCTCATCTTCCAGCTCACTGATTCAATCCTCAGCTGCTGTTACCCTGTTGGAGAGGCTTTCCATTGAAGTTTTCAATTAGTCTACTAAGTTTTTCAGACCTGTTATTTCAGTTTGGAGTTTTCTGATTTCTATCTTCATATCATCTTGATTCTTATTTGTGTTCCATTCAATTTGATCTATGCTTTCTTTGAGATCTATGAACATCTTCCATATTTCTACTCTAAACTTCATATCTGAGAAACTAGCTACATAGTTGGCAGTTTTCAGGTATTCAGAGTTGCCATTTTCATTCTTTATGCCTGGTGTTGGCCTGCATTGTTTCCCCATTGTTAGGCTTGTGTTTCTTCATTTGTGGTGGTGTTCATTGGCTAGAAGTTGTGCGTGGCTACAAAATGAAGTGGAGTAGTTGGCTCCACCCTTTGTGGGTGGTATTGCTCAACTCTGACGAAGAAGAGCCCTTGGGGAACAATGGTGGAGAAGATCAAGATCCCAGGCTGCAGGATAGCATAGAGAAGGCCCAGGATGTCTGCAGTGTTTCAGGTCACACTGCAGAAACTAGCTTTACTGTCTGTGGAGGGGACTGATCACCTCTGAAGAAGAAGAGCCCTCAGGGATCAATGGTGGAGATCAAAAATCCCAGACCACAGGATAGCAGAGAGAAGGCCCAGAACAACTGCCATGTTTCAGGTCACACAGCAGAAACCTAAAAAAATTTTCCTATGCATTGGGGAGAGCTTTCTATCATCTCTAAATGAGTATACAACATGACTGGGTTTAACAATTTCTTAGAAGGTTTATTGAGTTTTTATTTTCATTGTTCTGTGATCATTGATTTATTTTATTTTATTTTTACTTTTTTTTATTTTGGGTCACACCCAGTGACACTCAGGGGTTACTCCTGGCTATGCGCTCAGAAATCACTCTTTGCTTGGGGGTCCATATGAAATGCCGGGAGATTGAATTGTGGTCTGTCCTAGGTCAGCATGTGCAAGGCAAATGTCCTGCTGCTTGCACCACCACTCTGGCCCCAATATTTTTTTTATTTTCTAAGAAGCTCTGCATTAGAGGAAATGATGAACCATGTCATTTCTATCTTTGGATCATTTTAATTTCCTTCTTGTTACATGTCCAACATTAAATACTGGGGATTTATGAATCCTTATTATTTACATAAAATGTGTTAAGCAAATCAGATATGGTTTAAAATGTACTGCACATCATTCTATGAAATTCAGCATTAGTTATGGTTTCAGTCTTGTTCAATTCACCTCTCAAACCCAAGAGATTAGCAACCCCATATGGGAGATGCATGGAAAGAGAACAGAGAAGGACATTTCCTTAGAGGTGCATGAACATTCGTATGATAGGAGATGAAAGGAGTTCTAAAAGCATTTTTCTATTTTCTCTACACTGTAATAAGCTGAAATTTTTGTACCCCATTATTTCCCTGTTAGATGCAGGAGAAAATAACTATTCTACAAATACCTCACAAAAGTGTGGCCAACAACTAGTTACATAGACTGTTTTTACAGTTCTTTCCAGAACTCAATACTTGAATGAAAAGCCCTTTTTTCTTCACTCCACTATGTTGAGAACAGTTTGTTTGACTCATACCAAACCAAATCAAGCATTTCTGTGGGCACAAAGAAGAATGTGGAGCACAGAAAGATTTTCTTCCTAAAAAAGAATATGTGCATGGAAAACAAAATTGCTTCGAATTTCACAACATCTTTACCATTAAACACTGGAGGCATATTCGGGTCAGTCCAATTTCCTTTGCAGATATTTGACTTTAAAAATCACATATTCAACTTTTTTAAATGGATTTGTATGAGATGATATATAAAAAAACACTCCCATGGTATATAAATCATGATGAGTTTCAGCTTATGTTTAACCTCTGCCTCTTCATCTTTAAGAGATGCAAATTGCCTCCAGGCAATAGTGGAAAAGTCTTGTCCTACATTCTTCAAATCAGCTCCTAAAAACGTTTACACTACAAACTCAGAAAAATGCTGAAATAAATGAGTTTCTTCAAAAGGCTGGCTGGTCCCCTATCTAGGAAATTAAAAGTCATCAGGGGGAAACTTAAAAAGAGTGAGAGAAAAGAAAGAAGAAGCAATATGAGGCAAGACCAATAGTTCTTGGTCTCTGAGCCCAACCCTATTAGTACACTTTTAGAATCTCAAATGACTGATCCACTTAACCATGTGGCTAATTTAAGAGGAAGGGCAAAACTTGCTCTCCATGAGCTCAGTCTCATATCCTTTCAGTTGTTCCAAGATGTGAGACTTATGACTGCATTTATTCAGAGGATGTCAGGCCTTGGTTTTTCTCTGTTATGTTACAAACTGATTTCATCTGAGAACTGATTTAAAGCTATAACAATTCTTTGCACTCACTTGAGAACTACAGATTTAGGAACCTGAGAGAAACTCTCTCTAACCACAAGGGCAACATCATCCACCCTACTTGTCACCAGACTTCTGTGGCTACTAAACATATGAAAAATAGGCTCTCCAGAGAACAGAGGACACCCTGGAGGTTATCTGAGTTCTGTGGTCTTGTTTGATCTTGTACTTCCTTCAAAACAAGGAAAGCAGGGTTCATCCATTTTATTCCTGTTTTACAGACAAAGAAATCAACACATAGTATGAGGAACTGACTTATTCAGGATCACAGTCAAAGACCAAATATCAAAAACCAAGACCAATGCTTTTAATTCTCACTGCCAAGTTCTTTCAACAAGATACCACAAAATACCTTTAAAACATGATGAACATAATCAAGTACCTTAACAGGGCAAGGAATTACACTTTCAGACCCTTCACATACTTTACTCCTGAATTCAAGAGGTTAGAAGGGAAAATTGTGGTATTTTGGAGCACCAGACTTTCCAGAGAACAGCTTAGGGCTAGCAGATCCAAGAGCAGGACAGTAGAGAGAAATCCCAGCCTGGGATGCAAACTGGAACTGAGGCATCTGAGTTTCATTGCTGAGATTCTTCTCATGGTTTGAATCTGTAAAGGGAGAGACCACCCTTACTATATTTGAACTCAGGAGAAACTTACACATTTCTCTGGTCTTACACTTGAACCTGTAAGCTCTTTGTCTCCCAATTGCCAAGCAAGTGTCTCATCTCTACTCTAGGGCTTCTGGGGGAGGGGTTGGACCCCTCTGCTAAGATCCAGGATGAGCTGAAAATGTTGAGTGTTTGGAATGTGAATCCCGCAGCTCTCTCAGGCCCTAGGGATGTTACCCACTCCACACTGATTTGCAGAGTGCAATGAAGGTCCATTGTTTACTATGCCCAGTCAGCCCGGTTGTCTGATACCTTTACTAGCTCTTTCTACTTCCTCTCTCTCCTCTCCATAATCTCCCAAACAAGCTATTTGCATTTAAATTCTAGTTTCAATGTCAACTTCTTAAGGAATTCAGATGGACTGGCAACAGCTATTGATAACAGTTATTGATAATGTATTTTGGCACTTATACAATGATCATCTTAAGTGAAATAAATTACATATTATTATAGTGTCGACCCAAGGCAATGAAACTCAAAAAAGTACCAGAAAGACCAAAAGCATATATATATATAGATTCATGGCAGCTCACTAGAGCTAAGAAATTCACTGGAAATGATAGTAGGTTAGAATATACTGACTGGCTGCAGGCTAGGTCTGAAAGATGCTAATAATAGGAGGAGTTGGGAATCCATTGTCCAGGAAAGCTATAGGATCCCACCTTCCTGTAAGAACTGAAGTTCTGTGATGAAAGGCAGGGTCCTTGACACTCTATGCTTTACTTAAGAAAGTCTATCTCCTAAGCACAAGTGACTCTGGGTCCTTGAGGAATGTGGCCACAGTTCCAGAGCATGTTGGAAGAGAAAGAGCCCCTACTTATTAGAGCCAAACACAATCTCAAGCAGGATTTAATCCAACCTCTGTAGTGAGGGGGAGAGAGCAAACACAGAGAGTTTGTCTTTTCAAGCAAACACGTAAGGTTCACACATCTTGGACTAGACATGGTATTCATCCTCTTCCACCTAGCAGGCAGCGTTCAGGTCAGGATTTTGATTCTGAGACTTCAAAGTTATTTGAACCACTAGGAGTGATTCCCAAGTGCAGAGCCAGGAGTAAATTCCTTAGCAGTGCTGGTGACTCTCCATCCCCCCAAAACCCAGTTATTCGAGAAAGAATTCTTGGTCCAAATGCAGCTTCTTAAACTGTGGGTTGTGACTCCATGGGTTGGTGGGGTGGGGTAGGGAGTATCATAGAAACTTTTAAAGATTTCTACTTCAAATGAAGTTCTTTAGACTTATTATCAGAAGTGCTTGATCTGTTTACCTATTTTATGCACCTCAGTATGCAGGGTTGTGTAAAAATTTCTCAGACTGAAAAGAAGTCGTAAGTGGAAAAGTTCAGGCAACCTGAAGTAGAAATGGAAAAAACGGAATTAAATCTCAATTTCCTCCTGAGAGTTGACACCCACATAGAGGGTAGACTACGTGGTCTAAAGTCTATCTATTTTAGAACGTGTGTGTAATAACCCTCTGTCACCTAATGGAAATGCTGCTGTGAGTTTTAATTACTATTCATTAAGAGCACAGATGTGTTCTGTTAAATGAAGTGCTCGAAATGAATTTCACAATAATTTTACCAGGTTATGAAGAACTGAGAAGTTCTCAAGTTCTCAATTATTTTGATCAATGTTGATGTTGTGTAAGTTTTATTATTAGCATCACATTAAATATAGTTCATTACATGTTATATAATCTATAATGATTTGGTATATCTCACCTCAATATGTATTTAATATAGAACTATTATCGTTTATGTAGTATTAGCATGTTATATAATATACAATGTACAATATATTAAAATCATATAATTATGTATTATGTAATGTACAATACTATGTTCCTATAACATATTCTTATGTAATAGTAAAATGCAATGTGCATGAAGCTATTAAGATACTAATTAATACTATATTGTATAGTCTGATCATTATTTACTTAATTTAATTTTTATCTCCTACTGGAGCTATGTAAGATGGTTATATATTATGTCACATAATTTACTATATATATTACATATCAATATAAATTATATTATATTATATAATTATATATTAATATATAACCATATATTAATATAAATGTATATTTATTAATATTAATATTGATGAATATTAACTATATAGATATATTAATAGTATTATATGTTAATATAGATGACAATATAAACAGTTATGTAATATTGTTTAAGATTCTGGTCTGATGTTCAAAACTATTGTACATCATTACCTCCACAAATGTACCTTGGACCCTCCACTCTTGTCCTTTTAAGTGAAAAATGTCACTGGAGAGGAAAGACTATGAATGTCTCCATGAGTTCTGAGGTTCATTTCAAAGATAAAAGCTATACAACATTCTTACTTGGAGAAATACAGAGGTAAATAGGCAATAATTATATTGACTTCTTGTCAACAATAACAAGTATTCAAGGAAATATTTCACTCCTAAAGAACTCTACTTTGATAGGCCCAGACATCCTCCCTAAAACTGAGAATCAAAGATTGTTTTAGAAGTGTTAGTTCAGACTGAAGAACTAGAGATGACCACACACACACACACACACACACACACACACACACACACACACACACACACACACACACACACACACACGAGTCTGGCTGAAGAAGTCTTCGGAGTATTAAATACTCTCCTTAGGAATGTTTTTGTTTGTTTGTTTGTTTTTCGGCCACAACTGGTAAATGTTCAGGGGTTACTCCTGGCTATGCGCTCAGAAATTGCTCCTCGTTTGGGGGTACCATCTAGGATGCGGGGGGGTGGGGGGGATTCAACTGTGGTCAGTCTTAGGCTAGCGCTCGCAAGGCAGATGCCTTACTGCTTGTGCCCATCACTCCGGCCCCTAAAAGGGACAAGCTGTGCTGAGAATGAGCCCCGTTCAGTTGGCACACAGACCGAACCATGCCTGTGTAACTATGGTAGTTGATGAATGACCCCCACTGTGACACACCTCTTCTCCTTAGGAATATTATAAGCAATACTCTATAAGGGACTTGTTTGTCCTATACAGGCTAAGCAAACATAAGTTGGATAGTTGTAAATCAAAGGCTGACTTCTTTCCAAACATTCCATGCTGAATGTGGAAGAGACTGTGGAGATGGAGCAGTTAAATGTTCTACAACTAAGAGACCAGGATCAGATGAGGACTTGTTCATGGCCACCAGCATGTTAGTGGGAAGTCATATCTTCTGAACCCTGGATCAACACCAGAAGAAAGACTCTAAGCAAAGACTATCTCCTTTACATTGTAGCATCTCTCTCTTCAATAAAACAAACCAAAAAGACAAGTATATGAAAGTCCTCTTGGGGACTAAGAGGCGCATGTTCTTTTAAACTTTGTGATAGTGCTCCTTGGAGATACTTCTAGCTCAAAAAGTACCATGACCATACATAGTGCTGGGATATTTGTCAATGATGATGTTAAAATGAATGTGGGTATCTTAGGTAATAGCCCCTTATTTGATGGGTATTGAGTGAATAGTTTCTACCATTCTGTGGGTGGTATTTTTGTCCTAGTCACTATTTTCTTTGAGGTGCAGAGGCTTTTCAATTTAATGTAGTCCCATTTGTTTATCTCTGCTTCCACTTGTTTGGACAGTGGTGTTTCCTTCTTGAAGATGCCTTTAGTCTCAATGTCCTGGAGTATTTTACCTATGTGTTCTTCCTTATACCTTATGGTTCTGGGTCTGATATCAAGGTCTTTAATCCAATTGGGTTTGATCTTTGTGCATGGTGTTAGATGGAGATCCAGTTTCTCTTTTTTGCCTGCGGCTCACCAGTTGTCTCACCACCACTTGTTGAATAGGCTTTCCTTGCTCCATTTTGCATTTCTTGCCACTTTATCAAATATTAATTGATTGTATGTCTGGGAAATATTCTCTGAATACTCAAGCTGAGTATCTGAGGGTCTGTCTTTATTCCAGTACCATGCTGTTTTAATGACTATTGCTTTGTATTACAATTTAAAGTTGGGGAAAGTTATGTTTCTCTTCTTACATTTCCTAAGAGTCATGGATATCCTTAGAGGAATTGCATTAAAACTGTACAATGCTTTGGGGAGTATTGCCATTTTAGTTATGTTAATCCTCCCATAAACAGTGTGTGTGTCTCCATTTCTTTGTGTCCTAAGATATGCAAGGTACTGACAGAACTTAACAAGAAAAAAAATTTAATCCCATCAAAAATAGGTAGAAGAAATGAACAGACACTTTCTCAAAGAAGAAATATAAATGGCCAAAAGGCAGATAAAAATACTCTGCATCACTATTCATCAGGGAGATGCAAATCAAAACAACTTAATGAGGTACACCTCATGTCACAGAGACTGGCACACATTACAAAGAACAAGAATAATTGGTGCTGGTGGGGATGTGGGGAGAAAAGAGCTTTTATTCACTGCTGGTAGGAATGACATCTAGTCTAGTCTTTCTGAAAAACAATATGTATATTCCTTAAAAAACTGATAATTGAGCTCTCATAAGACTCATCAATACCACTCCTAGGGATATGCACTAGGAATACAAAAACATAATACAAAAATGCCCTCGGTACTCCTATACTCCTTTTTACAATAGAAAGAATTTGGTAAAAATTAGATACCTGACAACAGATGAGTGGCTAAAGAACCTGTGGTACCTATACACAATGGAATATTATACAACTGTCTGGAAAAATGAAGTCATAAAAATTTTCTATACATGGATGAACATAAAAATAAGACAGAGGGAAAAATAGACAAATAATAGTCTTGCTCATCTGTGGGATTTATGAAATTAAAAGACAGTATGGTAATAATACCCAGAGACAATAGAGATGAGGGTTGAAGGACTGGCCCATGAGATGAAGTTTATAATTATACTAGCAACTATCATGACAATGGTAGTGAGTGAGATAAATAGAATGCCTATCTTGAAGACTGGCAGGGGGTGGGGGAAGAAGTGGGGGCATTGGTGATGAGAAGGTTACACTGGTGAAGGTGTATACTTTTTATTTATTTTTAATAAGATTTATTTTTATCAAGGTGAATTACAAGTCTTTCGCAGTAATATTTAAGGTACATAATGTCAATGAATTAGGGCCAATCCCAACACCAGTGTTGTCCTTCCTCTACCCATTCCCAGCATGCATCCCATACCACCACCTTTTGCTCCATAAACTGTTAGTGTAACAGGTCTTTTTTGTGTATAGCTTTTTGTAGATTGGGTATCAATTTTGGTGTCATTGACTTTGGCTTTAGTGCTTAAGTCTGATAATTTTTTATTTCCACTCAATGTTCATAAGGGGGTGTACTTTTTATAACTGGAACCCAGCTACAAACATGTTTGTAATTATGGTGCTTAGATAAAGATATAAATATGCACTTGGGAACATTTCACAAATTGTCCTCTTTGCAGTTGTCACTAGCATTCGTTAGCTTCATCAGAAAGCCATCTTGCCACTTTTTCAATCAAAGGAAGGAGGATACTAAGCCTATGCTTGACCCATAAGCAGTTTATCAATATCAACTCCTTAGTCTCAGCGAGATTTCTAGGTGAAGACAGGTATATCCTAAGTTATTACACTATGGGCATTTCTATTCAGCAAAATGATATGACTGATGAACCTTTTGCCACAAGAAATATATAACTGTAAATATGCAACATTTAAAATGAAGAAGAGGCAGCCTCAGAGTTTCATGATTTCAGGATCTACTGAAGACCCTATTCATAACTTTATCCATATACCTCTTAACTTAAAAAAGAATTTTTTTTTGTTTCAGGATTATACCTAGCTGTGCCTAGGGCTTACTTCTGGCTCTGTATTAGAGATCACTGTGGCTTTGCTTGGGGGGGCATGTGTGGTTCTGGGAATCAAGCTCAGGTCAGAGCCATGCAAGGCAGGAACCTTCCCCACTGTACTCTCTCTGGACCCTTTACTGAATTTTTGTTTTGTTTTGGGGCCATATCCAGCATTGCTCTGTGCTCACTCCTGGCTCTGTACTCAGGAATCACTCCTGGCAGGCTCCAGTTACCATATGGGATGCTGTGAATCTAAACTGGGTTGGCTTTGTGCAAGGCAAATACCCTACCTATTGTATTATTGATCCAGCACTTGATTGAAATATTAAATTTCAGCTTGCATATCTTTTTCATGAGAGTTTTAGAGCTCTACTGATCTACCTGGTAAGAACAGCCTACAATTTATTAGACATTTCCTTTCTTGAGCTCAGAAGAGTCTGAGGGCCTGAATTTCTAGAGGGAAGGAAAAAACGAGCACATACCAGGGTATTCAGGGTGCTTGCAGCAGATAAGAGGAAGGGAATACTATTGGGGGGGGTCTTTTCAGGAAGTTGCAGTGCTCAAATTGACTCACAGAAGCTAGACTGGGGAAGTGTTTTTGGTTTTTGTTGACCCTACACCATAGCCTTTTCTTAGTCCTCCATGCACTTTTTTCTTTTCTTTTTTTCTGCTCTATACACTTTATTCATGCACTCTTCTCTCTCAGGAGCTACACCCCAGAACTATCATTCCCATAGGAAGAAAGACAGAGACAGAGAAAGTAAGCAACTTGCAACCAGAAAACCTAGAAGTCCCTCTATCCTCACCATATTCCCAGCAGAAAACCAGCACAGCTCCACTTCTCAGTTCCAAATTTTCTTTTGATGATGGACACTTACTCCTCCCAGGTAGTCAGGTCTAGGTGCAAGACTCTGCAGACTTCTGGGAATAGGAGCAGGCAGACTCTCCTTTCTGCCTGAAGACACAGCAACCCAAAGTCAAATGCAACACCTTCCTACATAAAAGTTCACCATTTAACTTTATGAAATGCCAATCCACCAAATTCATTCTAGATCTATAGAACCTGGGACCATTCAATTATGCAACACCTTAAAATTTCATAGTAATGTCAGTCTAGTAAAATTGCAGCAAATCTAATAGAAAATTTGCATAGAAGACAACCCAGCTCAGTGAGCCCAAAAATAACATAGAAAATTCAAATAGCACCAACCACAGCTCAATACATCCTTAGACAATGATTTTAGTACATCATAAAGAGACAGAACAATTATTACAAATTGACCCTTTTTGCTCTAAATTTTGATAATTCCTTTACCATTTATTGTTTCACTTACCAAGCAACATGAAGTCAATTTGTTTGTGCCTGCAAGGGGGACAGGCTAGAGTGGTGGGCACACTGGTGGGCACAATGGTAGGCACACTGATAGTGGGGTTGGTGTTTAAACAGTTAATGCCTGAAACAACTGTATTATGAACAACTTGGTAAATTACAACATAGAATAAAAAATAGTAAGCAACTTTCTAAGGAATAGCTGAGAAGTGATAAGTGCAAATCCAGTTCTTTTAGCTACCTAGTTCCAGCTCGGAACTATGGTAGTGACCTTTCTACATCTGTTGTATTTTTAAAATTAGAAGGATCCGGCTTAATCATCTTGTTTTTCTCACCACTATCAGGACACTAATAAAACCTTTCCCTCCCCAACACACCTGTACACACTGGTTTGAGGAGCCCTATATCTTGGTGAGCCCTATAACAATACATTTTACTCACAGAGCAACTTAGGGAAGGGCAGAATGTTGACTGCCTCTTTGACTTTTTAAGGAATAGCAGAGAAGAAAGTGAAACATAGGCAGCTACGGGCCAAGCAGGCAGATACTTCTTTGGGACAGATGTATGAGAAGACAAGGGCATTTCTGCTGCTATGAATTCTGTTCCAGAACCCTAATCAGACTCTCCAGTCTCTGAATGAAGAAACACCTCCCAGCTTTGGAAGCTGGGTGAGTGAGGGCAATGAGGTAATGGCCTTTCAATCTGATGCGCATTAATAAAACAGTCTCTGAATGGGGCAATGCCACTCCCCAGCGTCTTTCTCTCATATTATTAAAGGTGGGGGTGTCTGGGCCAGCCCAGGCAGAACTTTTCACAAATATCAAGCATAAATCATTGAAGAGGCAATGTTTAAAAATGGGAAATACAAAATCCCAAGTGGTTTTGTTACTTCCCTCATTCAATCTTCCTCAGTCTTTCTTGAGTCTCTGCAGACATATCTCAATGTGAGACCTTTGAAAATCTGTCATACAGAAAACTCACTTTAATTCTTTTAGTTATTGTGAGAGTTGGGGCTAGAGTGATGGCTTCCCAGCAATGCTTAAGAAATCTGGGGCCACTTCTGGTAATACTGGCCAGGTGGTGCAATGCTAGGGCCTGCGGGTATAGAATTACTCAGATCCAGTGGTCCTGGGGCTTGTGGGGCTGCATAGTATCAGTAATTGAATGTGTTTACACATGCATCCCTGAACACTGAACTCCTCTCCCTGGCTCTACTTATGAGTTTTGTCCCTGTTTTACATTCCAGGATTGAATTATCTATTTCATAAAAAGATGAAAACCATAAGGGCCACAAACAGAGGTAGAAACATGGCCCCAGTGCCTCATGTAGATTTTCTTTTGGTTCTGTTTGAACCTCACCAGAGTAGTAACATGTCTCCTCTACTAAAGAGCCCAACAGTCATTGTCTTGAAGTTATTTCTTTGGCTGGTGATGCTGTTTATGTCATTGCTGGAAAGGAGCCTCACACACAAAATTCCTGATACATTGAGATGCAATAGAGAAAACTGAGAGCCCTTTACAATTCTCAAACAATCTCGAGTCTGAAATTAGTGATAACCTTTCTTAGCCCCTTGCTGGAGCCGAGACATGGAGTTACTTAATAAAATAAGAAGTGAGAGCTCTGCCTTTGCATTTGTCAGTTCATTAAGTCAGAAATGGCCCTGAGCTCTGATGGCCAAGATTACATGTTGAACTGTGGAAACCCAATGCCTCCTCTATGTTCGGATACAATTAATTGGCTATTGGATGTTTCAAATAAGAAGGCTCTGGATATAGAAATTCTGTCCTGCCTTCTAAACTACCTTGCATGACAGAGGCTTTCCTGGCTGAAATATTAGGTGCAACAATATTTCAATATTGTGTATCATTAGCACAACCATGGTAAGGAAAGATAAAGTCTCAAGAATGCCCAAGCTGTGAGTCAGGTGGGCTTTATGGAAGTGAACAGGGAAATATACCTGTGATTTTCCCACCAGGGGTAGCTGAAAAACCCTGGTTGAGGACATGAGAAGAGAGAAGCCAGAGCACAACATACATGTCAGAGGCATCCCTCTGCAAAAAAGGACAGCAACCCAAACAGATTAGAGAGAGGTGTGGTGGAGGAAGGGGGAGCAAGATGCCAGAGAGTTTATCACTACGGTATCAAGGAAAACCAAACTGAGTGTCAAAGCACATGGGAGTGGCCACATGTATGGCCAACCTGGAAGCAGATGATGGACCCATACTCATTCTCAGACCTCTGGGCACAATGTCACTTGAGCCAGGCAGCAGTGAATGGGTCATCGCTCCACTGTTGTTCCAAGTGGCCTGGCCATCCAAAGGGGATGAGGAAAGGAGTCCTTGAAGGAATCAGATTATTTATAAATTAAAGATTATGCCTAAGCTCCATTATGCACAAATGCTTCTGCCAGAGCGTCCCACAGCTGTCCACTTGCTGAACATTCACTTCAGCCTCTCCCACACGCACAAACACCCCGTGCCGAGCAGACACACAATAGGGTTCAGCCGACACAGACCTGCTAGGTAGAGCTGCTTGTCTGTGGGCAAGTAATGGCTTGCGTTTTCAGCTGCTTCTTGGTAAGAGCTCTAGTAATTGGAATCAGTTATTCAAAACATCGCTAAATGTGATTTAAATGGCAAGGATTTAATAACAGAGAAAGACGCCATTAAAGGGGTTCAAGCAGGGGAGAAGGGAATTCCGTTTTCTAGAGCAGAGGGAGAAAAATAAAGCAATTACTTGATGTAAAGGCCAGAAACAGGACTCCTGCTGTCAGAGAGAAATCAAATCTGTCAGCAATTAGTGGGATCTTAGGAGGTAAAGAACTCTCCAGTGTTGAGCCGTGAATAAGGGGTTAGCAATTATATGAACTGATAAAAGTGTTCTGGTTTCCAAACAGCAGGTTAACAAGTCTTACTTTTTTCATAACTTGATGCAGATGTGATGAGTCACACTTTATGATATTTTTCAGTGACCCGCCAGGAAACTTTCTTAATAAGCGTGTGGCCTCTTTCCATTTCAAACTGAGTTCGTGCTACCTGGCTCCCAAGGACCTGCAGGAGAGCATTTTGATAGCAAGATTCTTCTTTAATTAAACGACAACAAAAATTGAGAAAAATCATCATTTTCCCCCAAAGGTGCAATTTAAAAAAAAAATCAAATGGGCCCCAGGAACCCCTGTGTCTTCTGAGGGATAGGGGTGGGGTGAGTAACTGGCATTTTCAGTGTGAAACTGACATGACCTGGAAAAAAGTGGGAAAATCTCATCAAAACTGAGCTCATTTTGTCTTGCTTTACTCCTGATTAATTCATCGTTTTAGGAAGGAAATAAATGGGTTGACTACATGAGTTTTTTATAGTGAGTTGGCTCATCAGTAATTTCTAAGTGAGCTCTTAGAAAACCACCTTGATTTTTTTTTTGTTTTGTTTTGTTTTGTTTTGTCTGTGGGTTGGTTGGTTGATGATCAGAATATGTGAAGTCAAATTAGGAAGAAAAATCAATTGTTTTCTCACAAAAAAATACTGCCTTTCAATTCAAGGTGCTACTGCCTCTGCTGGGAGAAAGCTGAGAGGTCAGTAACAGATTGATATCGGGGGTATGGTCATTTGCAAGGACTCCTCTAGATCTCTTTGATTAGCTAGGAGGGAGACTCATGTATGTTTCCACCAACATGTACTCAGTTTTAAAGAAATCAGAAATGATTTTGGAGAAACAAGTTTGCAAAGAGAAATCTATAGTCCAGTATATGCTACTGATTTGTCCCATTGACAAGAGGCAATTAAACACAAAATTTTTTTTCACCCTTTGTTTTTCCCCTTAAAAACGGCAATTTTGATGTATTTGGAGCTGTGGGTAACTCCCTGCTTCCACGTAAGGCATTGTGCAAGCTAACCTTTTAATATGCTTAAACTATCCAGTTCACATGTTTCAAAGGGATTTCTACTGTGAATAAAACTCTTCCATGCAGAAAAATCTTACCGCCTCTTTACAGTGAGTCATTGTAGTGATGGGTCTGCAGAGCATGAAGACAGGAAAGAGTCCTTAAAGACCAATGACTACACTGCATCCATGAAAGCCATAGAGCTTTGGAAAGGTTGGCTAGCCAGAGAGTAACTTCCTGGGCAGCTGGAAATCCAGCTCTGAAGTCTACATAAGTTTGGTTCTTTTATTTTATTTTATTTTATTTTATTTTTGCATTTGTAACATGCATTCTCATCTCATTTTTATATGCTCTCTATAATATTGAATGCTACTTTAATATGCACAATTGCTGTTTTCTTAACTTCTCTATTGCTTTGATATATATAGATATAGATATAGATATAGATATAGATATAGATATAGATATAGAACCCTGAAGACTTTGTGGGTGAGAATTGAAGGGAGATCTTGGTACGAGATTTGTATTGGCTCAGTCAGCCAGAAAAGGTTGACATCTATTCTCCCAGAGAATTTGGGACTAATGACTTTCCTCCTAAAAATGATGACCAGGAAAGGACAGATCCCAGGCTGATGACCAGAAACCCTTTATTTTATTCTAACAATGCTTACAGTAGGCAAGAGGAACTCGAGTATGCGCAGGGTGGCAGGGCCACAGACACAGCAAAAGGATAGCCAAGGGGACGTGAGGCACCAGAGAGATGACAAACATAAATATTGGGGCTTAGGAATGTGTCAGGAGCAACACAGTGAACAATGAAAGTGGCCTGAATGTTGATAGATAATTTCTCCATATAACCAGAGTTCTCTGTGAGGAAGAAGGGAGAGAGACCAGAGTCAATTCTGAAAGTAACCATTGATCATGTGAGATCGAGCTCTTCTTTGGGCTATCCTTCCCATCTTTGGAGCTATATCTCTGAAGCTTTTGCTTCAAGGAGAATACCTGGGTGGCTGCTCACCAGGGTCACTCAGATCTGTTGCTCTATAGGGTTCTGTCTGTCAGTTGGTTCAGGAACAGCATGAACAGGGGATCCAACAAAATTGAGATTCAGTTATTCATGTTCTCTGCCGAAAGGCAGGGACTAGGACTGTAGTCTTGAAATCCCTGATGTCTGACTTCCCAAACTCACATACCATAGAAGCCTACAAAACTCCAAATAGGTTGAAGATATTCAAATTCTGATTTTCTGAATATCTTAAATGTACTAAATGTATGCTTTTTGTTGTAGTTTTGGGATCACAACCGACTGCACTCAGGGAATACTACTGCATAGACATTATTCCTGGCAGGATTCGGGACCATATGTGATGCCAGGGGTCAAACCCAGGTTGGCTGCATACAAGGTAAATGCCCTACCCATTGTGCTATTACTCCATCCCCAAATGTATATATTTGTTCGTACTAACAAGCTATGAAAGTTGTTTCAAGGACAAATAGGTGGCATTTATTTGACTTACTAATTCACACATGTTTGCTGTATATTATAATTTACATCCTTCTTAATTTAGAGAACTAAAATTGAGATATCATTGGCATAAACTTTTTTTAATTTTAGGTAGACCATATAATGATTTGATTGAAACCATTCTACATTCTACAATTAAATTTCAAGGAATAAAAACTTTTAAAAATGACTCTATTTCTGATTTTTTCTCTATATCTCATGGTCTAACTACAAAAATTTCTTTTATTCATGAAGAATCTGAAAGCAGAATTAAGCATGATGTAGAGCTGCAAATACCAGGAATAAAGTACCTAGGGCATGAACTTATTTGGTTGGGAGATAATGTGATGTAACTGGTTTTCCTGCTATGACTGTGCTGAAATTCTTACAAAGCAATCAAAATCTGTTTCTGGGTCCTAAAGCTAGGGTGCCAGGCTTTGGTCTCATGACAAAGAAGGCGAGTCTAACTGGTGTACTGCTAACAGACCTTCTTGCAACTTGGCCACAGCTAAGCTGTTTCCTTTCATGCAAAGTTCCTACAGATATGGTAATAGAGACATTTCTCAGAATGCCACTGGAGTTTTTCACATGACCTGGAAATGATAAAATAATATTATATATAATCTTGCCAAGAGAAGAAATAAAAGTAAATGACCTCTTCAAAAGAGGAAACAGAGGCCAGAGAGCTAGCACAACAGTTGAGGCACTTACCCTGCAAACAGCCTACTTGGAGTTGTTTCCCAGCACTACTTATGGTCTCCCAGACATGCTACGAGTGATCCCTGAGCACAGAGCCAGGAGTAAATTCTGAGCACTGCTGGATGTGATTTCCAAAATTAAAAAAGAAGGAAACCCCAGGAGATGCCTTTCCTGGGGGTGGGTTGTCTGGCCAAGGGGAAGCAGTTACTCTAAACACCGGTGAACCTGCATGGGTTTCATCTCTGGAGATTGTGGATGCCTGAACAACAGTGTTTCATGCATCATGTGACCCCACTGGGGAGCTCTCAAGCCATTTCTGTGACATATGACAGTTGTTCTGGGCTATGCGCAAACCCATGGGAATGTTCTGCATGATTCGTCTAGTTGGGTTCAGAGTTGTTGCCAAACGTTTCTACTGATGCTCACGGAGAAATCTTCATTGGTCAGAGATAGATGTTCTCTGTGGGGCCTACGGTGCAATGTAAACCTCAGTGGTTTTGCTGTTCTCTGGCCTGAAACTGTAGATTTTAGAATTTTCTTAGTCTACAGCAGAAAGATAACCCTGAAGCAGTGTCAGCATCATAGTGGGTGAAAGCAAAGAAGTGCGAGCACTCTGGACTCTGGCATTAGTTTGGGTTCTGCTTGGCAATGAGGTATCTTGGCTGTCATAGACCCCAACGGCCTTCAGGCAATAGTGGCTGCTTTCCTCTTTTCTTGTGCTTATAGGGGCACCATTTGCTTGAGCCTTGCTATTTTTCTCAACTCGCCCAATTGTGAGGGCCAAACACCACCCAGATCAGAGCCACCTTACAAATGCCATCATGTCAGCCGGCATGCAATGTGTTAATTGTCTGCTTGACAGTTCTTAGCAGAGAAAATCCTAGCTGTCCCTTTGCTGGCATGGTTGGCAGCAAGAGAGAAAACTTGGAAACTGCAGATTTTCGGAGGATCAGGGCAGGCAACCTCTGGGACTTTGCTTAAAAGGATTTGCTAAATCACTTATATCCAGGAAGGACATGCTCTTGCATTCATACTCTCTCATAGTCTAGGTTAGACCTGTGGCCTCCTTCTGTTAAGGGATAGGGTTGACCTCTTTGAATTCTGTGATTTGATCGGCTAGAATTACTGGTAAGTCAGTCTTTCATAAAGATACCTATCCACCTGCTTGCAGGTGGAAGTCCAAACATGAAGCTTACTGGCCAGATGCCTTGGTTTCTGATATTCTGGTTGCATTTGTGAGCCAAGAAAGCAAGTGGAGCAACTTAAGCCACTTCCTTCTCTGCTGAGCTATGTCTTGACTTCCCAGGAGCCAGGATAAATTAAGGACTTGGTCTCCTGGTATGATCTCCAGCTGACTAGGTTAGCTGGACTGAGACACCCAACAGTATCTAGAAAGGAGCTACACTGGGGAAGGAGGGCTCATCCCTCAAAAACTGATCAATGGAAACCCAGACACAATTGTGCTTAGGTGCCATCTAAGCTTTTATATTAGTTCTGTACAAACTCTCCCCTCTGGTCAGAAAAACCAGTCTATCTTCATAGCCTAGTATGTTCACTGATCTTATTAAAATGTAAGACTAAACAAATTTCTGAGATTTAAATCTAATCTGCAATATGGAATGACTATGTGTAATTTTGATGACTTTTTTTCAACAAAAACAAATTTGGTTCATGTAAAATGGCAGAACCTATTAGATTTAAGACCAAGAATAAAATATCTTTGTCTACAACCCTTCTCTGAAAATGCAACTGAACATTTTTAGCTTGTTATATTTTTAACAGTATCATATTCATTATATTTTAATAACATCATTTCAGGTATAGTTTGCTAGTCATCCATCTAAGAATTGATCACCAAAAATATTATTATTATTAAGTATATACTTACATTTTTCTGCAAAATAATAGTGGAATCTCTGAAAAGTAAATGAGAAAAATTCTGATGCCAAGTATTTTTCTATTTGGCTTTATCACCAAATCTTCATGGTATATAGTAGCATGTTATTTACATAATGTAAGATCAAAGAGTACAAAAGGATATCTGCTCACTGTCTCTAACTAGTTTTGTTATCCAAAGAAAAATAGCATCTTAAAAAAAAAGGCATGAAAAAATTCTTTGGGATGTGAAAAGGAGAGTACGAAGCCTGTAGGTATTTCCATGACAGTTTGCTTCAAGGGTGGAGAAAAACTGTATCTTTTAGACCAAGGAACTTCCCTTTCTAATTTCCCCAATATTTACTGTGCCTATGCAAAAACAAAAACAAAAAACCTTGCCACACCAGCCCTCCTTTCTTTTTTTTTTTTTCTTTTTTTTTTTTTGGTTTTTTGGGCCACACCCGGCATTGCTCAGGGGTTACTCCTGGCTGTCTGCTCAGAAATAGCTCCTGGCAGGCACGGAGGACCATATGGGACACCGGGATTCAAACCAACCACCTTTGGTCCTGGATCGGCTGCTTGCAATGCAAACGCCGCTGTGCTATCTCTCCGGGCCCCCTCCTTTTTTTTTTATTTTCTTTCTTTTCTTTTTTCTTTCTTTTGATCTTGTGGTTAATGTATGGTTGTTGTATTTGTTGCTGTGGTGCTATTTTGAAGTTGCTGGTTTGGGTCTTTTGTTTGATTTTTGTTTCTTTATTATTATTAATTTATTATTATTTTATTATTATTATTATTTTTATTTTGACCAAAGTGGATTACATATCTTTCACAGTAATATTTTAGGTACATATTGACATTGAATCAGGGGAATTGAATCAGGACAACCACCAAAGTTGTCCTCCCTCCACCTCCATTCCCAGCATGCATTCCATATTCCCTTCCCTTACCCCCCGGCTGCTAGTATAAGTGGTCCCCATTGTGTCTAGCTTGTTATAGATTGGATATCAATTCTGTTGTCACTGGCTTTGGGTTTGGTGTTTAAGTCCGATCATTTTTATTACTACTTAGTGATCATACAACTGTTTGCTCTTGGTACTCTTCATTGTTTCCCCTCAATTCGAGAGGCAGAACAAGATGGTTCAAGTTATGTGGTTCTGTTTGAGGAAAAGAAAAAATTAAAATGGGGTAAAAATAAAACAAGCAAAGAATGAGCGGAGTCCTTCTAGAGGCTATAAATATTAATTTGAGAGAAGAAAAATAAAAAGAAGAGAAACACATCAACAATACAAAAAGAAAAACCAAACAAAAAATCCAAAATGCACCACAGAAATAAAGACAACCACTACACAATTTTGTGTTTTGTCTATTTGATTTTTGGTCGTTGATTTTTGGTTTTTGTGGGGCTTTTTTGTTGTTATTTTTTGTGGGTTTTTATTTTTTTGCTTTTTTGTTATGAATTTTTTCATTTTTTCCTTTCATCTTTTCAAATTCATATTTATATCCTGTAGACAGACTTCTCCCGGTTTTCTGTTTGTTGGTTTTGATTTATATATATATTTTTTTTTGTTTTATTTCTTTTTTCATTTTTTATTTTCTTTTCTCCTTTTTTTTCAAACAGAACCACATAAATTGAATCATCTTGTTCTACTTCATAAATTGAGGGGGGGAAATGGATGGGACCAGAATCAAACAGTTGTATGAACATTGAGTAAAAATAAAAAAATGATTAGACTTAAATACCAAACCCAAAGTCAACGACAATAGAATCAATACCCAATCTTCAACTAGCTATACACAAAGGGGATCAGTTATATTAGCAATTTGGGGGGCAAGGAGGGTTAGAGGGAGGACAACACTGGTGGTGGGAATACCCCTGATTCAATGTCACTATATACTTTAAATATTACTGTGAAAGACTTGTAATCACGTTGATCACAATAAAAATTATTTTAAAAAAAATCATGAGTATTCAAGACTGAGTGTGTTATTTGCTATTTTGATATATTATTGGGGGTTTGTTCTAGAATCAAGAGATTCTGCAATTCTGTATAATTTTCACATTCAGAAAGTATCACCACTGAGCACTCTCTACTTACCTTTACTCCCTTCACTAAAGTCCTGTATCATATAGATCCCAGTAAGTAAAAGTATGAGTTATTCTCAACCATGTCCAATAATGAAGGCTCCAAACAAACTCCAACAAGACACAACTTACAGGAGAAAAGTTGGGGTGGCTTACTAATGATCTTTAAGTACATCCAGAAAGATATCATTTTGCCTTAGAGAGAGAGCAAAAATAGGAATACTTTTTACCTTTGCTAACCAGTGTCTGGAACATTGCTACCTATTAAGCAAATTTTCTACAAAAGAAAATAAAAAATGCAAGGCATTGGCTGTCACTCAGGAAAGAAAGACTCTGTTAAAGAAAAATCTAATGGAAGACCAATGGTTCTGTAGACCAAGTGATGAGGGAGTCTCAGGAGAATGTCATGTCATCTGTGGTGGGACTGGGTCATGTGTCCTTGTAAATGTTGAAACTCATATAAAGGTAACATTCTAAACTTATTTAAATAAGAGCAAAGGCAATTTTGCCTTATCTGGATTGTATCCTTTACATTGTGATAGTACAAATGACCAGGGCAATCGGAGTTTGGAGATAATATGAAGTGTGAGTTTGGGTGGTTGTAGAAGGAATGATTATTAATCTAGTATTCTCTTCTCCTGCACAAGAAAAAGTCAAACTTGTTACACTCCTGCTCTCTTCATGTATCATAATTACAAACTGTAATGTCACTTGTTTGTGGAAATTCATTACATACTTTTGAAAAGTATGAAGATCCTTTCTGAATTTATGACCCCCATTTGTGATAAAAAAAAAAACAAACAACACCTCTGCTCCTTTTGCTACCTTGCTTTGCTTTAAATTACTTTTGATCTCTCATATATGGAATCACTGAGTGAAGTTGGGGATGTGGTTTGTGGCCTGAAATGAATCAAGACTAGATGTTCAATCTTGTAATTTAGCCTATACTCATTACTGGTTTTGACTTACAGTACCGTTCTAATGCATTGGCCCAATGGCACAATTTAGAAACATTTAAAGCTGCTTAGAGACATGTGTTCCAAAGTAAAATGTTCTATGTATGAGCAGTAAAAGAGAAATCTGAAGACTAGCTTCTCACATTGGTTTTTTCCTATTATCATCTTATTCACAGAAATAACAGAAAACACCAATTCATTCTAGAAACTACACTATCTTGGATTTACAGTATAAAGATAAAGAGGACTGCCACATCTCCTGTGAAGATTTTCATGATAAATAAGCATTGATATAATTAAGTAATAATAAAATAGCTACAATGAAATAATTTAGGCATTAACAGAACTAAATTATGAGAAACTATCCCAAACTACCAATTTAGTGACAATCTTATGTTTAAATGAGAAATATTTTATACTTAAGTTATATAATACACTCTTCTCTTTCTTTTATGATATTATTGTATACTTTACTATCACGGCATTCAAAGAGTTTCCCAAAGTGACTTGAATTTACTCGATGTATCCTTGATATTTTAGGCTATATTTAGGCTCTATCCCACACTAACAATGCTCAGAAGTCCAGGATTAGGGGAGACCTGTCATTTCTGCTCATTTGGCCCATCTCCATCCATGCACACCACTCTGAAGTGGTGGTCTTTATGCCTTCCTCATTGTCATTCCCAAGTGCCAGAGTCACTTGAAGCAATGGTGCTGGTGTCAAGTCAGCTTCAGCTCTTGAGATCTGAAAGGCAGCCACTTGGGGTTCATTACACATTTCTACTCCACACTGCCTTAACATGGGATTGCACAAGCATTCAAAATTCATTTTGGCTGCATTACAAGGCCTGCTTTCTGCCTGGATGCCCAGGTCTTTCTTTCTTTCCATTGTCTCTGGTTGGTATCCAGGAATAAAGGACACTTACCATTTAAAAAGGCAGAATTGTTTGCAGTAAAAATATATTCCACTAACTGGCACTCTTTAAGAAATTAAAAGACTCAAATGAGGACAGTCACTTCATTTGGAAGCAAACCTCTTTTATGCTTTTTTAATTTTCTGTCAAAAGAAAAGTGCATCTCTGACACTTCATAATTTATTTATGTTTGGGATCTCTAGAACTTTAACAAAACAGCAAGTGTTTAAATGCCAAAGTCCCATTACAATATAGGCAATGTAGGAGCTTTAATACTGCTTTACCTGTATAAAATCTCTCTTTTGTGCAAATGCAGAACGTTTTGTCTTCAGCTTATCACACTGAGTTCAACTGTGCTGCATATAATTATAAACTATCCTGCATCTTTAAATATGTCTTGCCATTCTTATTTGAAAAAGGGAAACACCTAGGAGCAATTAATTCACTTGCATTATGGTTATTGGGTGCAGGAAGCCACAATACTAAGGTTGAATAGATTTGAATTGCCTTTACTTTTTTATTTTTGCAGTTATGACAACACTAGAGCATTCTTTCTAGACATGTGTTACTTGGGAACCTGTGTCTATCAACCGCCCCCAAAAGAAAAACTGTAGTGGGTGGAAAGCAGACCAACATTTTTTGAGTTCACATGTGTATCTACACATATGTACTCATGCACATGTGTGTCTTCCTATGAGCTGGCTATGTGTGTGGACACCCATGATTGCACACAAAATTTGTTTTCCATAAGGATACTTGGCTTTGATCCACCTTACTATTAGCCTCAATGCTCTCTCCCTCTGTTACTCTAAATCATTATTAAGTTTATTACTTCTTTTTTCTTTTGCTGGGAAAGATTAATGGCTTTCCCTGGGCAAAGGGAACTCTGCAAAGCTTGGTGACTCTATAAATAGTACCTGCTGCTAATTCTCCGGTGCCTGGTATCTCCCCAACACATCTTGGTCTTTAAACAATTTGTTCAGGAGAAGAAAGCAAAGAGTCATTGTGCACTTTGGCATTACTCAAAATGTGTTTTATGAGAGTGGGTTTTGCTCCGGGAAGGTTGGCCTGGTGTTTTAAAGGAAACAGGATGTTCTAGCACCTCTTGGAGCAGTGGGGAATAGAATGGGGGGAGAGACTTATGACTCACTAACCAAGCCAAGGGCAGCACAGAACCTGTTGGACCAGTGCAGGTGGCACAAGCTAGTAGCTTTTGTCATTAGCTCCTCCTGTTTTGCCTTTATTTTTTTCCTCATTAGCTTTTAGACTCAACCCAAATAGCCATGGAGAGATGTTACTTCATGAGTTAGAAATACAAGCAGGAAAGAAGCTAAGGGGGTCAAAGTGCCAGGATGCAGTAACTTGGAGTTCTGAAAACAGGGTGCTCTGTGCAATGCCAGTTGCAGGGAAATCCAGTGGCCCTTAAAAACTCACCTTTACCTTTGGGGATAGGGTAGGAACAAGAGAGCATCTTCAGTTAATGGTATATAGCAGAAGCTCAATTAATCTTTGTTGAATGAATGATGAAATTAATGATTAAAAAGTGCGGGAGTTTTGTTACCAGAAAAGTGCTCATCTTCTGAGTTGCAGTCAGTAAAAAGGATTGTGTAGCCCAGAGAGATGAGGAGCATGTTTTGGTAAAGAAAGGGGGTTCTGAGGCCGGAGAGATAGCATGGGGGTAGGGCGTTTGCCTTTCATGCAGAAGGTCATTGGTTCTAATCCCGGCATCCCATATGGTCCCCCAGGCCTGCCAAGAGCGATTTCTGAGCGTGGAGCCAGGAGTGACCCCTGAGCACTGCTGGGTGTGACTCAAAATAAGAAAGAAAGAAAGAAAGAAAGAAAGAAAGAAAGAAAGAAAGAAAGAAAGAAAGAAAGAAAGAAAGAAAGAAAGAAAGAAAGAAAGAAAGAAAGAAAGAAAGAAAGAAAGAAAGAAAGAAAGAAAGAAAGAAAGAAAGAAAGAAAGAAAGAAAGAAAGAAAGAAAGAAAGAAGAGAGAGAAAGAAAGAAGAGAGAGAGAAAGAAGAGAGAGAAAGAAAGAAGAGAGAGAGAAAGGAAGGAAGGAAGGAAGGAAGGAAGGAAGAAAGGAAGGAAGGAAGGAAGGTTCTAAGATGTCTTCTATATTCACTGATTATTCAACAGTTTCTCCTTGCTAAGCCAGGTCATAGGAAGTGTAGGAAGGTGGTGTGCTGTACAATTGGTCTTTTGCTAGACATATCAATAAAACTGAACTCTACACTTTGTATATTACATACTGGATTCTCTATAAGGTGCCTCATTGCTGTTCAGTATTTCCATTCAGAGATGTGAATCCTTTTCATTTACATTTACAGTAAAAAGAAGAAAGGGTCTGAGGATCGACACTTAGCACCTTGAGATTGGAACCCTGGGAAGGCTGTGCCTTTTGTGACCTTACTGACTGTACAGACTCAGGTAGAATGCTCCTATTTCAGAAAAGGATTTCTTTCACAAGTCCAACTGACCTTTAAGTAAAGGACCAGAGATTCCCTTGCTGTATGTGCAATGCAACAACTTCCTCTGCCTATTGAGTCATCAAAAGCATCACACCCGATAGTCTCTTACAGCTGAAAACCATCTCAGAACTAATTTAGAAGCAGCATTGTTTTTTGCAAATGAAGAAAATTGGGATGGGGAGATGAAGTTTTAAATCTACACGGAAGTTTACTCTGCTTATAAAGAGCAGAATTGATACAATTCGAGCTTCCTTTCAGTCTGTGTCTTATCCCCTGCTCTCCCACCTTCACCATATCATGGGGCCCTGAAAACACTCATTTTATTTCTGGTTTCCATGGTAGCAATGTGAACTCCTTAAACCTATCACATTTAGAGTTTTGAAGAAGGGATCCTCTAATGTTCTCCATTGCATGCCCTTGGGTCAAATAGAACTGCTGCATGGAATGAACCTCAGCAGTAGATAGGAGAATCAGAAGCTTTTCCTGAATATACCCTCCCAATTTCCATCCCTGCCCTGGGGGAGACCCATGTGGCCCAGGAAACCAGGAAATGAGGTTGAAAGGTCACATTCCATGTACAAGGAAACTTCCTCACATGATTGTAGATGCCCAGTCTGATTTCCAAGATGCCAAGACTGCAAGGTTTCAAAACTCCTAGTTGTCACAAGAGAACTTTGTATTATCATAGCACCTTTAATTTGAAAGAACTATAATGTCACAGAATATTTTCATTAGCTGGATTCTCACTGGACCTTTCCACATTTTACATGTAATTGAGCAGTGAAAGAAACAAGGGAAGATTTCCCTTTCCCTCTGAGAAACACACAAGTAAGAAAACAGAAATATGAAACTCCCTTACCTAGAATATTCTCTACTGTAACACTTCTTCTCTACAATATGGCATCCCCAAATTTATATTGATCATTTCCCCAAACCTAGATGGTGCAAACTTATAGCCTTGGTGTCTCCAATTTTCATAGGCGTCTGAGACACATTCTTAAAGTCCAAACAGAATGATTCAACATAGCCAAATTCTGGAGACATTTGAGCCAGTATTCCTAATTTGATATTGCCAGAGTTCTTTATATTCCTCCATGTGTCCATTAAGTCCACAAATATTTATTGAGCATAATCTCCACATGCAGCCAGATCTTAGCTCCACATGGCAGCTGCATAACAAAGATGTTCACAGAAATTAAATATGATAGGATAAAAGTCTCACATATTAAAAGAATCTACATTCAATGAGATAATAGTCATCACTTTTCCTTACAAGAGAGATCCTTTGCCATCCCTGCTATTACAACTTCCTCCTTGGAATGTTTCCCAAGCTTCCACCTTGTCAGGATTTGGTTCTTCTTGTCATATCCCAGATTAAAGACAGCATCCCCCAAAGCTTTTCTATCCTCCTTTTCCATCCCATGAATTTCATCTTCTTCTTGTGTATGTTTGCATTTATCTTTATCGAAGTCTTCATAAATGTCCATTACCTAATATCAAAATTGTTATTTTTATTTCTCTCATGTAAATTAGATCTTTGGCTTTACCCATTTCCTTATAAACTTTTTAACCACATTAGCAAAATATTTTCCCATGTTAACTAGTCTACACTGGTCCCCCAAGCCAGGGGCGATTTCTGAGCACATAGCCAGGAGTAACCCCTGAGCGTCAAACGGGTGTGGCCCAAAAACCAAAAAAAAAAAAAAAAAAAAAAAAACAAAAAACAAAAAAAAAACTAGTCTACACCATTAGCAAGACAAAAACCTTAATGGATAAGATATTCTATTTTCTCCTTTGATTTGTTCTAACTCATTCCTTGGTCAAGCATTTGGCTGGCTGACCCATCACCTTTGAGATAGAATCAGGGAAGTCAGCAATATTTTTTTCTTACCCAGAACAAATACCCTTAGGTAATCTTAAAACAAAGTTCCATTACATTATTACATGAGTGCACTCATTGCTTCCTTTAATTTCGCTCCAAACCTTCTTTCCCCCTTTCCCATTACAAAGAAGCTGTCAATTCTAGTAAGTTCCAACTAGGAGAAGAAAATGGATGGACCCACTGAGTTTTTCCCTTGGGTATCTTTTGTTGTCTTGACTTGAACTAAGTTTTTCTGAAAAGGCTCATGATAACAAATGAGTCAACGGAGGTTTATTGATTTATCCATTCGATTTCTGTCCAAGGAATATGGGAAGAGATGCTTTAGCTCCCCCTTGGGAATGTAGTTTCATCAGAAGAAATAGCTAACTCTATTGTCTTAAATATCTGGGCTGTCCTCCATAAAACTCAAACTGTGAAAAGAAAGTGTTTTTCACTGAAAGAATCCTGAACTCTTTGCCTTGCCAGCATTTATAGGGAAGAATCCTACAGCTGATTCCTTTTTGGGTGTCAAACAGAAGAATTTCAGAGGAAGAAACTGGATACTTTCAACCTGACATTTATTTTTTATTTTTTATTTATTGTGACCAATGTGAATTACAAGTCTTTCACAGTTACATTTAGGGTATAAAGTGACAGTGAATTAGGGCCATTCCCACCACCAGTGTTGTCCTCTCTCCCACCCTATTCCCAACATGCATCCCATACCTCCCTCCTTTGTTCCCTAGACTGCTAGTGTAGCTGATACCTTTTGTATATATCTTCATATAGATTGGGTATCTTGATTCTGTTATTAATGACTTTGTGTCTTCTCCTGGTACCATCCACTTTATTTTTCTTCCCACTCCATTTATGAGGCAAAACAAGATGATTCAAGCCCTGTGGTTTTGTTGGAAAAAAGTAAAAGAAAAAAACGGATGCTGGGAGAGGTCTGTCTAGGAGCTATCAGTATCAATTTAAAATGAGAAAAGGGAAAAAAGAAAGAGAAAAAGAAAATGAATAAATACAAACTAAAATAGAGGAAAGGAAAGAAAAAAAACAGGCTTTGACAGGAATTATGACAGCAACAATAAACACTAGCTAAAATGGCTACAATGTGAGAAAGGGAAAAGAAAGGGAAGAGAGTGAGAGAGAGAGAGAGAGAGAGAGAGAGAGAGAGAGAGAGAGAGGGAGAATAGGAGGACAAAGGAGGGTGTGGTAAGATTTTGTGGTTTTTTTGTTTTTTTGTTTTCTGTTTTTTGTTTTTTTTTTGCATAAGCACAGTAAGTTTTGGGAAATTAGAAAGGGAATTTCCTTGGCTTAAGAGACACTGGGTTTCTCCACTCTTTAAGTATCTTGTCATGGGGACGACTACAGGCTCTGGACAGGCTTGTTGACAAACTCCAATGTCCTTTTCTGATACTAGGAAATGTTCTCCTCAGTTGTGGCTGATAAAATCAGTCCTCTGTAATTAGAGATCTTGGTATTTGCACAACTTATAGGATGAAATCTAGGATTGAGTCTTTCTTTATGGTTCTAGGAATTCTGTTCCGTCACGGTTGTTATAGTTAGTCTTTTGTAATTAGTGATCTTGTCAACCTGTTATTTAGATGAGCATTTTCAATAAAAAGAGCTAGGATACTGGTATGGAACAGTCATAGTTTGGGTGATGTTTGTCTGTGAGTATATAAAACGAATACTTGAAACAGCAATTCATGTATTATTTTAGTTCTCAACATTGTACACTGATGAATACAAATAGAATAGGCCCAATAAAATATATGCATCTCTTATTAAACACAGATATTGGACTGGTACTTTCTAATAAAATAAGTCCAGATATGAATTTAATCTAAAATTTTCTAAGGGACATTCTGTGTCTCACAGGATCCCAGAATTATCCTACATTACTACTTTAATCTTTATAGCAGTCATTCTTGCACCCATTTTCTGATAAGGAAATCGAGACTTTGAAAAGACAAATTTGTTCTCAATCTTATCAGAGGGTAGAGGACAGATGGTTATTCACATATCCATGTCTGACCCCCAACTGAATCTCTTTTAAAGTGAATTCATTCTCTTCCAATTTTGTTCTGTTTTGATTTTCATGCCTTATTTTAAAAACCACACTGTCATTATTTTTTACTATGTTAAATCATGCAATGCATTGAATCTAAAATTCTCATCAGATGCTCTGGCCCGTTTATTGAACATAGCACTTCTTGCATTAGCCCTTTGCAAGCCAGAACAAAATAATCCATAGTGTCATGTGCTCCACAGTTTTGTAAAAGTTGGTGTGTCCTTAAGTGTCTAGGTACATTTAGAGTCCTCACTTATTTGGTCAAAAAACTCTTTGTCTTGATAGAATTCTTAGATTGGCACTTGTAAGTTCCAAGATAATTCGTTGCACATGCTAAATGTTTGATGAAGTCTTGTTGACATAAACATAGTACTCTTTTTTTTTTTTGGAGAATAAAATATGACCCAAGTGTGCTTTCAACCGGCAAAGTTTGAAAATAATTTTCCTTCCAAACATATTTAGCCAAATTCTTATGATTGGGTAAAAAACATAATACACTAAAAAAATGTTTCCAAATCTGGCCTTTTCTTCTTGTCTTTTTCAAAGAAGCATACATAATTTTTTTAGAAAATACATAACTCCTTCACTATATAGATATTATAGCATGGCTGCTGATGGAATGTCCCGAGTGTCGTCATCATCGGTATTTATGGATCATTTATATTTGATTTATCATCATCCACTCTATTGGCTATTGTCTCTCTTTTCACATGATGCCAATCACTTTTCCAGAAATGTACCACTAACATGGACGAACTATAATTCAAGGTTATGTCAGTTTGTTTTCAGTGCCTCTCCATGTTCTTTTCTTTGAAAATCTGTTCTTTAGGCAGACTTGACCTATGGCTGCTCAGTCACACTTAAGTTGCTCAGAGAGGGATTTGTGCTTCACTTGAACTTCTATACTTGAATTTTATTTTTCACCAATAATGAAGGGTGGTAATTGAAAACATGGCTTTGACTTTACCTTCAGAAGGTCACCCTGACATCTATACATACTCAATAAAGGTGAAAAAGAACTTAGACGAAATGTACAGGTGCCGATTATTTCTTCTAGGATAAGGAACTCAAGCTCCTCAAACTTAGAGTCTAGAGTCCTGCCTCTGTTTCCAGTTTTACCACTGAGGGACCTTTGAATAGCTCTGTGCTCAGTTTTCTTCAGTTGTTTTTTTCCATTGTTTGCCATCTCTAACATACACTAGCCTTCAAATAACCAGGAATATGTTCTTAAATCGAAAGAGTAAAGCAAAGTTTACCTAGTGCAGTGCAACTGGATGGTGGATGCCAAAATATAAATCCATGTCTTTATTCCTGGAACCTGTAAACTATCTACAACCTAGACGTATAACTAACTACCTTGTATGGTACATTAAAAATAGGGCAAAAGTAATAATTTCTGTTTGTTATTTATTTTTTGGCCCTTGGATGTGCTCAGGAATTATTCCTGGCTCTGTACTCAGGGATCACTCCTTGTGGGGTTTTGAGAATCATATGTGACATCAGGTATCAAACCCAAATCATTGCATATAAAAGAAATAAATCGCCTAAATTAAGTCTCTGGTCCCCAAATTATGGGTCTTGATTAGAGGAATGTATGCTTCATTCCCTGGGTAGGCTATCAATGAAATAAAATACTTAGAAAATAAATGAGGAAATATTAGGTCAGAAGAGGAGGCTATTTGATTACAATATTAGAGAGTAGAATGATGCAGCCACAAGCCAAGGAATCTTATAGACACTAGAAACTAGAAAAGATGGGATATAGATTCTGTTCTAGGGTCTCCAGAGGAAGGATGGCTCAGTAAACACTACTTTTGTGGGGGCTGGTGTTCTGCCACACTTGGCACTTGCTCTGTGATCAGGGATCATTACTGGCAGTGCTTGGGGAACCCCAACTAAAACCTTTATTTCATATTCATGTTATCTAGTGCTTTGAAACAATACAATTGCTTGGATTGGTTTTTGGCTACATCCAGAAGTGCTCAGAGCATCTCTTGGCTCTGAAGTGCTTAGGAATCAAACTCTTGTTAGGGTTTGGGAGACCATTGTAGGCCAGGAATCAAACCCAGATATTCTCTTTGTAAAGTTTGCACTCTCAGTCTGTCAAACAATATTTCCAGTCCCATTTCTTTTTGTTTTAACTCACCCAATGTTTGAGAAATCATAACACCAGTCATGGGAAATTAATATATCTGGTTATGCCACAAAGTATTTTGCCTGATGGTTTTTCCTATAATACCTATTAGGGAAAATTTATTATTATTATTAGGGAGCACAAGATGTGAATATTAGTGAAACCCTTTCAATTCAATATGCATCATGAAGCAGCCCTTAAGGGCTGTGGTGAGTGTTTTTGAACTCTTTGAAGAGATATGAACTCTATCCTGGATAACTATGTGGAGACAAGACTTGTTTCAATTGCAGGAGTGGTGGTGGGATCCATTCTTTCCTGGAGATTGTGGAGCAAAGAGGAGGAAGAACATTTCCCCTATATCTCTTGTAAGAACTGAGAACTTCAGGCCTCTGGCGAAATCCAAACTGGAGGTGAAGACGAGTTATGAACTAGAAGCTTTACCAGTTGTTCAGAATGGCAGTAGATTTGAGATAACTCTGAAGTGTTAGAAGAGGTTCTTAAAAAAAAATTAACTATCACAGGTATCAGAGCTTCAGGCAGAGCATAGGCTTCTGCTTATAGCTAAGACATGAGTTTCCTAGGAGAGAACTTAAAAATATTAAAATACAACCTTTTTGCTTCCTTGAATTTCCTCACATTACAACTAGATTATCACCCAACTTCCACAAAACTTTAACATCAATCATTCATTCACGTAAGCCATTCAACAATCCCTTGCCTGCTCCATGCCAGGTCACTATAATGAACAGGAGAGGGAGTTTGTTGTCTTTCGAAGGAAGATGAACACAGTCATGGAAGAGGACACAGTGTGCTGGGCAGTAAGGCTGGAATGATGCCCACTGCCTGGAGGACTCCTCTGAAGAGGTGATATTTGAGCTGGGTCTTAGAAGTAAATACCATTTGCTCCCTGAGGCAACTCATTTCCTCTTTGAAAGTCCTTTCTTACACTGAAACAAAATGTGTGCTTCATTAATTTTTACCTAGATCCAGAAGAGTCATTATAACCCAAATCAATGACTCTTGAGAACTTTGATCTAAATGTGTGAAGAGATACTAGGAATTCACATCATTGGTTTCAGTAGATCTCCAATTTCTGGAAAGTCCTTTGAAAGTCCAGAATATTCTCATTTCTTGGACAATAAATTCTTGAGTAAGAATTTTTACAAGTTGCCAGATAGCTATTTAGATAGTTAATGTTAGAGCAAGTATGACTCCTTAGGTGGTTGACTCATTTTTCTTCTCCATTTTTCTGGGCCAATTCCTCCCATGTTCTGGGAAAGGCAGATGTTAGTGCAGGCAGTGACATTAGAGACCCCTTTTAGTTTGGGGCCAAATCAGTGGTATTCAGGAGTCATTCTTGGCTCTGTGCTCAGAAATTATTTTTGGCAGGCTTGGGGGAACATATAGAATGTTGAAGGTCAAACTATGGTCGATCGAATGCGAGGCAAACACCCTCTCCACTGTGCTATCACTCCAGCCCCATGAGGACCCTTTTTATTAGTATTTGTTATCAATTACTCTTCTGTACCTGACACTTTTTCCCTGAATGCAACACCTTCCTGCCTGGTCTTAAAGTCCAATAGTCAGTGCTGCTGGAAAGTACACTTTTGATCAAGTCATTCCAGCCTAAAAAATCTTATTTTACTGACTATAAAAATTGAGAATAACCTTTTTTTAGTTATTTAAAAACATTAGATTCTACATTGTACCATGCATTTGCATTGCCTTTTCTTCTGGTTTGAAACGTCCTCATTCTTTCTATTACCTACATCTCTGTCTCTCTGTCTCTCTCTTCTCTTCTCCTCCCCCATTCTATATATGTGACCCTCTCTCTCTCACACACACATAGGTATTCTAGTCCCTCAACCTATCTCTTTTGTCTTCTGTACTTTTGCATAATGAGACTTCCTGGAGAAAGCTAGTTTCCCTTTCTTTGCCTCAGTCCACCAAGAGTTTCCTTAGTGTCCCAACATCTCCCTTGTCAAACACTCTTTAGTCTTTAATTCCTTGTTAATGCCTGTAATTCCCAAATTGAAAGAGGGAATTTTCCAACTTGAAAGAGGCTTCTACAAGAGCACAGACTGCTTTCTCTTAATTTAGGTTTGTGTCTTTAGCATTACAAACAGTGGTTCAGATTCTTTAAGTCCCCAGTAACATTACCTGAATCAATAAATAAATGACTAATGATAGATGTGTTCAAAGTTTGGTTGGGGAAAAAATACCAAACCAGCATCTTAACTTAGATGGTGATTATACTATTTCATAAGAATAAGAAAAGTAGAGTATGTTTTCCTTTCTTTAAGAAATTGGTTCTGAGACCTTGAAATAATGAAAATAACACATGAAATAGCTGTACATCTATTGGAGTTTATAAGAAGGGTACACTCTTAGGAATTTATTAGAAGGTTCTGAAAATGGTAATTAGAAAGACATTTGCACTCCTGTGTTTACAGAAGCATTATTCACAGTAAATGAAATCTTTAATCAGCCTCACTTTCAGTGTAGGGCTGGAAAAGAAATTCAACTGAATATTACTCTGCCGTTAAGAAGATAGAAAATGGTGCCCTTTGGGGTAAAATTGAGGAATTATGAAGTGATATGTGAAATAAATAAGGACATAAAATATAATTACTGACTAGTTTTACTTCAAAACAGGTTGCTGGGGCAAACAAATTGGCAAGGAAACAACAGAACTAACTCCTAAACTGAGTGAAATACCAAATCAGCATCATGATGATGGATTTTACTAAAGGAACACAATAGAAGGGTAGGTGTAAAGAATGAATGGAAGAATCATTTTGATAGTGGAATAGATGGAACCTTAATGATGGGAGCAGTGACAACTACACATATATAAAAGTATGAAGCTAAATCCCTGACATTCTATAATATTATAAATCAATGATAAGAAAATGAAAAAAAAATTTAGAAGTCACTGAAAAAGGTACCGTGAGGGAACTGGGTAAGAATTAGAAAATGTAGAAAGAGTTATCTTATTTTATTTTATAAAATACATTCATTACTCCCCAAAGTTAATGACAACAGAATCAAGATCTACAAGTTATATACAAAGAGGACTGGTTACATTAGCAGTTTAGGAGGCTAAAGTTGAAGGTATGGGATGCATGCTGAGAACAGGGGCTAAGGGAGGTCAACACTGCTGGTGGAGGATTGCCCTAATTCATTGTTACTATATACCTTAAAAATAACTGTGAAAGATTTGTAATTCACAAGGGTCTCAATAAAAATTATTTAAAAAATACATCCATTACTCAAAATGTAGGGATTTTGCAATGTTGGAATATTGACTGGTACTGCCTCAGATGGGTGGATTCATTCAAGGATACTGATGATGTTTAGATTTTTTAATTATCTTGTTCATGAACATGTGATGCCTCCATAGTTATTTCTATTGTGATACCTTAGTGATATTGTCACAAATGTCTACATAAAAGCAGAATACAAGTTTATTATAGGAAAACAGAAATTGTAAGAGATACTTCAGGCTCCAAAATTAGGACTTGGAGATGTGTGGAAGCAAATGTGGACACAGGAAATAATCCACACAGTAAAAGGCTGCAAGCAGGAATTCCAACATTCAAGCAAGAATCCCACCACACAAGCCTTCTGCTCCTAAGAAGGAAAGCAGCTTAGTGGAAGAAGACCAAAGAATGAGCCCCTACCATTCTGAAACCTGGACATTTTTTTTTCTTAGCAAGAACCAAACCACACCCTAGGGTGGAGAAGGAACACCAAGTAGGATGGGCTTCAGTAGTCCAATCACCAGATCACACCTGCTGGTGGGAATGCCATCTAGTCCAACCTTTATGGAAAGTGATATGGAGATTCCTCCAAAAACTGGAAATTGAGCTCCCATATGATCCAGCTAAACCACTCCTAAGGATATACCCTAGGAATACAAAAATACAATACAAAAATTTCTTCCTCACTCCTATATTCATTGCAATGCTATTTACAATAGCCAGACTCTGGAAACAACCAAGATGCCCTTCAACAGATGAATGGCTAAAGAAACTGTGGTACATATACACAATGGAATATTACACAACAGTCCGAAGAGATGAAGTCATGAAATTTTCCTATACATGGATGTAGATGGAATCTATTAAGCTGAGTGAAATAAGTCAGAGGGAGAGAGAAAAACACAGAATAGTTTTTTACATGACTGAAATCCAATACAATCATATTTGTAATCAAGGTATTTAAATAAAGATATTAATGAAAAAGAAATAAAAGAAAATCAATGTTTCTGGATTACAAGGTTTTGTGTAATCAATCCTTCAGAGAGCTAGACAAACCAAAGACACACAGATGAACACTGTATCCTCAGAGCGCCTTTGGTAAGGCTTTCAGAGTTAACAGAATGAGGCACAATCACTGAAGGCCAAAATTGGGGGACAAGTTCCTACTGTGGCTTTCTCATCAGAGGGTTACAGGAAGTTCTTGAACCTTTATGAGCCCACTTTATTTGTGCTTATTTAACAAATTATAGTCAGAAATAAAAAGATCAAGTATGCAAAGGGCTCTTCTGGGTTACTGGGTTAATTATTTTAACTGCCATCATCACCATGAGCATGATGGGGTGTCTGTCAACCATGGTCAGAGTAAGAATGACTCTCAGTACAAGTGCATGTTTTCAGCACCAAATGCCATCTGCTTTTCTTTTAATTGTTTTTGTTTTGGAGAAATAACCCAATTATATTCATATGTTATTCCCTGAGTTACTCCTGGTAGTGTTCAATATGTTTGATATGTAAACATCATACATGTTTGATATCAAACCTAAGTTGGCCTGTGTGCAAGGTAAGCACCTGCTTTTCCTTCTGCAGTCCTATTTCCTCTCCTTCTGGTTTCTTTCTCCTCTCTCCTTCTTCAAAGCAGGGTCATCCCAATACATCTGCCCTTTCCCTGCAGTCCTTCCAGATTTTAGCACTCAAAGTGCTTTCTTGTCTCCCCTTGAACTAATTCAGGTCATTCATCTGATTATTAAGTATAGATAGCTTCTTATATCTCCCATCAGTGTTGCTTATAACTCCTGAAAGGTAAGACTCAAATCTGCGTTTTCTTTAGGTTCACAGATCAAAGGCAAGTATTTTGACTGAGCTTTGTGTTAGGTGTAACAAATGAGATGTAACATAGTGTACTGAGCTTAACTGGTGGGTGCTTAGTGAGTGGTGGGTAATAGTTGATCCAGCATTGTTTCTTAAGAGGGTGGAAGGCTTACAACTCACGCTGGGAAAGAATTGAATAACGTAAGCAGCAAGTTTGTATGTAGCTTACAGCAAATCATCAATTAGGTTGCTTAAATTAATTTTTGGTGGTAGCTAATTGGAAGCTCAAGTCTTTTGTCTTTAAACAGCTAATTCAAAACTACAAAATAAAATAATTAAGTCTTTCTACAACAATGTTATTTACCGTCTTTAATATTGGATTTAATTAAATTTGAATTGTTAATCTTTTTGAATGGAAATTACTTTCAAGTTTCTGCAGAAAGAAAAGTCCATGTAGATCTCAGAATTTTGACTCTGAATATTTACTGCATAGGTCACTAAGTCCTTTGATATCTGAGGGATGGGATGGATGGAGTCTTTTTCGTTCTCGCATGACAGGTACTCAGAAAAAGACCATAGAGAGAAGATATACGTGGTATATATATGTAAAGCTATTTTAAATATAAGAATATATAACAGAGAGAGGTGACTCCTTTGTTTGGGAATGCAGGCAGAAGGGGTTGGCTCTGTGTGAGATTGGCGACTGAGGGGACCTGTCGGCTTTGCGTGTTTCTCTTCTCTTGTCTCCTGAAGCTCTCCTGAAAGGATCAGGAAGGGCCCAGCAAAAACCGTCTCCTTGAGACCCTAGAAGAGCATGGCCACTCTACTTCATGGCTGCGTGCTCTCTCTAACTAATGAACCTCACCATAACACGCAGAAAAAAATCACACTGGCAAAAGCTGGCTCCCTGTGTGTGACACCAGGCGGGGAAAATCCGCGAAAGTACACCGGCCCAGTGGGGCTCAGCTGTGAAAGACTGTGAGTGTGACCTGTCTATGTCTGTCTACTGTCCTCTTGCGTGAAACTCTTGCGAGTGGGGCAAAAAGAGGCTCAGAGGAGCACGGCTGCTCCGCTTCGCTACGCAGCCGTGCACTCTTTCTAAGGAAAGAACTCCATTGCAACAAGAAGGAAAAATCACACTAAGAACGGCGCTATATCACAGAAGCAAACATTTCTCTCTGGACTGTCTTCTCTGTTGCATGCTCGGGCCTAAGATTTGACCCAGTGTGAGGCTTCATCCACGGAGGACTCCCCTCCCTTAGAGGCAAGTCAGCCCATCCAGAAAGGGAGGAGCCAGAGGAGTGTGCTGCCTACATCATATAGACAATGAATACCACCACAACACGTAGAAAAACCCACAATACAAGTGTGACAATGGGGAAACAACGCAGGCCAGCATCAGACATAGAGAATGAAGATGACAATTCTGAGGACCAGATAATGACTGAACAACTAATCAACCTCTCAGATAAGGACTTTAGACTAGCAATATGGAAGGTGCTCAACAGACTCCAAGAAACCATGGATCGAGTTGAACAGAACACTAATAAGAACCAAGAAAATATGAAGGCAGAAATGACAAAACTCCAAACTGAAATAACATGTTAACTAACAGGACTGAAAAAGTCAGTAAACGAAGTGAATGACAAAATGGATAAGCTCTGGGACAGGGTATCAGAAGCTGAGAATAGACTTGGTGCTGTGGAAGATGAGATACATAACAATTCCATACAGCAGGAGAGATTGGACAAAAAACTTAAAGCAAATGAGCAGACAATGGAAAAATTAGTCAAAGAATGGGAACAGACGAAAATAGAAGTCTATGATAAGATCAACAGAAACAACTTAAGAATCATTGGAGTCCCAGAGACCCAGGAAGAAAATTTCCAGGAAGAATCAATGGTCAAGAACATCATTAAAGAGAAACTTCCAGAGCTAAAGAATATATGTGATCAAATCCTGCATGCCCGAAGAGTACCAACCAAAAGAGACCCCAGAAAAACCACCCCAAGACACATCCTAGTCACAATGGCAAATCCCACAGATAGAGACAGAATTCTGAAAACAGCAAGATCAAAAGGGGAAATCATGTTCAAGCAAGCTTCCCTGAGATTTACAGCAGACCTGTCACCAGAAACGCTCAATGCCAGAAAGCAGTGGTGGGATATTGTGACAAGACTGAATGAAATGAATGCTTCACCCAGAATACTATACCCAGCAAAACTCACTTTCCGGTTTGATGGAAGAATACATGGTTTCACAGACAAAAAACAGCTCAGAAACTTCACAGACACAAAACCAGTCTTAAGAGAAAAACTGAAAGACCTAATCTAAGACAAGACTACCCAAAAGACACACCAAATTTTGAAATAAAGATGGCGTTAAATCCCAGGACAATTCTTTCTCTCAACGTCAATGGACTAAATGCACCAGTTAAGAGACACAGAGTGGCTAAATGGATCAAAAAACTCAATCCAACCTTCTGCTGCCTACAAGAAACGCACCTGAATAGTCAGAACAAACATAGACTCAAAATAAAAGGCTGGAGAAAAGTTATCCAAGCAAACAACACCCATAAAAAAGCTGGAGTGGCCATACTAATATCAGATAATGCAAACTTTATACTCAGGAAGGTTGTAAGGGACAAAGACGGACATTTTATATTAATCAAGGGGTACGTAGAGCAGGAAGAATTCACTCTCCTAAACATATATGCACCGAATGAGGGGCCAGCAAAATATTTAATACAACTGTTGACAAATCTGAAAAATAATATCAACAACAACACAATAATTGTGGGGGACCTTAACACGGCTTTGTCAACACTGGACAGGTCAACCAGACTGAAACCCAACAAGAATATACTAGACCTGAGGAGAGAAATGGAAGAAAGAGGCCTAGTGGATATATATAGGACACTCCATCCCCAGAAACCTGGATACACATTCTTCTCCAATGTACATGGGACATTCTCCAGGATAGACTACATGCTGGCACATAAAACATACCTCCATAAGATCAAGAGGATAGAAATTTTGCAGACTACCTTCGCTGACCACAAGGCTCTGAAATTATTTGTGAACTCCAAAGGGACTCAGAAGAAACACTTTAACACCTGGAAGTTAAACAGCCTCATGCTCAATAACCAGTGGGTCCGAGATGAAATCAAGGAGGAAATAAAAAGGTTCCTGGAAACAAATGACAATAAAGACACAAACTCTCAGAACTTATGGGACACAGCAAAAGCAGTACTGAGAGGAAAATTTATAGCTTTGCAAGCACACATCAGGAAGGAAGAAGGAGCTTACCTGAGTAGCTTAATGACACAGCTAATAGAACTAGAAAATGCTCAACAAAAGGACCCAAGAATAGGAAGACAGAAGGAAATAACAAAGCTGAGAGCAGAAATCAACGAAGTGGAAACTCAAAAAACAATCCGAAAGATCAACGAAAGCAGAAGTTGGTTCTTTGAAAAAATAAACAAGATCGATAGACCACTGGCAAACATAACAAAGAAAGAGAGAGAGAGAAACTTGATAACTCGTATCAGGAATGAAAAAGGAGAGATCACTACTGATATGACAGAGATTCAAAGGGTAATCAGAAACTACTTTGAAAAACTCTACGCCACTAAAAATGAGAACCTGGAAGAAATGGATAAATCCTTGGACTCTTATAATCTTCCACGGTTGAAGGAAGAGGATGTAGCATATCTAAACACCCCCATCACCATTGATGAAATTAAAACAGTAATCAAATGTCTGCCGAAAAACAAAAGCCCAGGTCCAGATGGATTCACTAATGAATTCTATCAAACTTTCCAAGAGGAACTACTGCCAATCTTGGCAAGACTCTTTCATGAAATTGAACAGAAACACTTCCAAATAGCTTTTATGAAGCCAACATCACCTTGATACCTAAACCAGACAGAGACGCTACCAAAAAAGAAAATTACAGACCAATATCACTGATGAATGCAGATGCAAAGATCCTCAACAAAATCCTGGCAAATAGGATTCAATGCCTCGTTAAGAAGATCATCCACTACGATCAAGTAGGTTTCATCCCAGGAATGCAAGGCTGGTTTAACATCCGTAAATCTATCAACATAATACACAACATCAATAACAAGAAAAATAAAAACCACATGATCATATCAATAGATGCAGAGAAAGCATTTGATAAGGTCCAACACCCATTCTTGATCAAAACTCTCAGCAAGATGGGAATGGAGGGAACCTTTCTCAATATAGTGAAGGCCATCTACCACAAGCCAGTGGCAAATATTATCCTCAATGGAGAAAAACTGAAAGCCTTCCCTCTAAATTCTGGCACAAGACAAGGCTGTCCTCTCTCACCACTCCTATTCAACATAGCACTGGAAGTACTTGCTATAGCGATTAGGCAAGAAAAGGATATCAAGGGAATCCAGATAGGAAAGGAAGAAGTCAAGCTCTCACTGTTTGCAGATGACATGATACTCTACTTAGAAAACCCTAAAGACTCTATCAAAAAGCTTCTAGAAACAATAGACTCATATAGCAAGGTGGCAGGCTACAAAATTAACACACAAAAATCAATGGCCTTTCTATATACCAATAGTAATAAGGATGAAATGGACATTAAGAAAACAACCCCATTCACAATAGTACCACACAAACTCAAATATCTTGGAATCAACTTGACTAAATATGTGAAGGACCTATACAAAGAAAACTATAAAACTCTGCTCCAAGAAATAAGAGAGGACACACGGAAATGGAAACACATACCCTGCTCATGGATTGGCAGGATTAACATCATCAAAATGGCAATACTCCCCAAGGCATTATACAGATTTAATGCCATCCCTCTAAAGATACCCATGACATTCTTCAAAGAAGTGGATCAGACACTTTTGAAATTCATTTGGAACAATAAACACCCTCGAATAGCTAAAGCAATCATTGGGAAAAAGAATATGGGAAGAATTACTTTTCCCAACTTTAAACTGTACTACAAAGCAACAGTTATCAAAACAGCATGGTATTGGAATAAGGATAGGTCCTCAGATCAGTGGAATAGGCTTGAATACTCAGAAAATGTTCCCCAGAGATACAACCTTCTAATTTTTGATAAAGGAGCAGGAAATCCTAAATGGAGCAGGGAAAGCCTCTTCAACAAGTGGTGTTGGCACAATTGGATAGCCACTTGCAAAAAATTAAACTTAGACCCCCAGCTAACATCATGTACAAAGGTAAAATCCAAATGGATTAAAGACCTCGATATCAGCCCCAAAACCATAAGATATATAGAACAGCACATAGGCAAAACACTACAGGACATTACAGGCATCTTCAAGGAGGAAACTGCACTCTCCAAGCAAGTGAAAGCAGAGATTAACAGATGGGAATATATTAAGCTGAGAAGCTTCTGCACCTCAAAGGAAATAGTGCCCAGGATACAAGAGCCACCCACTGAGTGGGAGAAACTATTCACCCAATACCCATCAGATAAGGGGCTAATCTCCAAAATATACAAGGCACTGACAGAACTTTACAAGAAAAAACCATCTAACCCCATCAAAAAATGGGGAGAAGAAATGAACAGACACTTTGACAAAGAAGAAATACGCATGGCCAAAAGACACATGAAAAAATGTTCCACATCACTAATCATCAGGGAGATGCAAATCAAAACAACGATGAGATACCACCTCACACCCCAGAGAATGGCACACATCACAAAGAATGAGAATAAACAGTGTTGGTGGGGATGTGGAGAGAAAGGAACTCTTATCCACTGCTGGTGGGAATGCTGTCTAGTTCAACCTTTATGGAAAGCGATATGGAGATTCCTCCAAAAACTGGAAATCGAGCTCCCATACGATCCAGCTATACCACTCCTAGGAATATACCCTAGGAACACAAAAATACAATACAAAAACCCCTTCCTTACACCTATATTCATTGCAGCTCTATTTACCATAGCAAGACTCTGGAAACAACCAAGATGCCCTTCAACAGACGAATGGCTAAAGAAACTGTGGTACATATACACAATGGAATATTATGCAGCTGTCAGGAGAGATGAAGTCATGAAATTTTCCTATACATGGATGTACATGGAATCTATTATGCTGAGTGAAATAAGTCAGAGAGAGAGAGAAAAACGCAGAATGGTCTCACTCATCTATGGGTTTTAAGAAAAATGAAAGACACCCTTGTAATAATAATTTTCAGACACAAAAGAGAAAAGAGCTGGAAGTTCCAGCTCACCTCAGGAAGCTCACCACAAAGAGTGATGAGTTTAGTTAGAGAAATAACTACATTTTGAACTGTCCTAATATTGAGAATGTATGAGGGAAATGTAGAGCCTGTTTAGGGTACAGGCGGGGGTTGGGTGGGGAGGAGGGAGATTTGGGACTTGGGTGATGGGAATGTTGCACTGGTGATGGGTGGTGTTCCTTTTATGACTGAAACCCAAACACAATCATGTATGTAATCAAGGTGTTTAAATAAAAAAAATTAAAAAAAATAAATTAAAAAAATAAAGAAACTAATTTGTACATGAAGTCTATATAATGTGATTATTTATGGTAACAATAAAGCCAAAATTAAAAAATAAAAAAAAAAAAGAAAAAAATCACACTAAAAGCGTGACAGTGGGGAAACCTCGCAGGCTAACAGCATGCACATAGAATGAAGATGATAGCTCTGATGACCTAAAAAATACCAATCATCAGATTAATCTCTCAAATAGGGAGTTTATAATAGAAATATGGAGGATCCTCATGGAAATCAAAGAAAACTTAGCTCTAGCTATACAGAACACAAAGACAAAAATCAGAAAACTCCAAACTGAAATAACAGATCTGAAAAACATGGTAGCTGAACTGAAAACTTCAATGGAAAGCCTCTCCCACAGGGTAACAGCAGTCGAGGACAGAATCAGTGAACTGGAAGATGAAATGCAGATCAACCCCATACAGCAGAAGAAATTGGAAAAGAACCTTAAGGCAAACTATCAGACAATAGAAAAAGTATTTAAGGAATGTGAACAGATGAAAATAGAAGTCTTTGATAAACTCAACAGAAACAACATAAGAATCATTGGAGTCCCAGAGGCCAGCAAGGAAATCCCAGGAAGAATCAACAGTCAAAGACATCATAACAGAGAAACTTCCAGAGCTAAAGACTGCATGCAATCAAATCCTGCATGCTCTAAGAGTATGAGCTAAAAGAGAGCCAAAGAAAAGCACCTTAAGACACATCCTAGTTACAATGATTAATCCCACAAATAGAGATAGAATACTGAAAACAACAAGATCAAAAAGGGAAATTACATTCAAAGGAGCATCCTTAAGATTTACAGCAGACATGTCAAAAGAAACTCTCAAGGCCAGAAGACAGTGGTGGGATATTGTGACAAGACTGAATGAAATGGATGCTTCATCTAGAATACTGCACCCAGCCCGACTCATGTTTATGTTTGAAGGAAGTATACATAGTTTCACAGATAAGCAACAGCTCAGAAACTTCACAGATACAAAACCAGCCTTTTTTTAATTAATTTTTTATTTTTAATTATGAGAACAAAGATGCAAAGAAAGAGGACAAGGTAAAGTTACAGTGGAAAGACAATCAACCATAAACAGAATTCTCAGTAGTCCCATTGCTGATATCTTAACTTTGAACTTTCAGCCAAAGAACATTAAGAAAAATAAAACAGAACCCATATACAATTACTTTGTTCCTCAAGTCCCCAGATTGTAGTACATAATATTTCTTAGCAGCACACAAAGCAATCTAAAGACATAAAACTTATGTAACTCCTTAAACATTGAAGGCAAAGTACTTCTTTACATTTCCATGCACATGCATATTAGTTTAAGTTAACCTCAAAAGTTTAAGTGGGTTGTTTTTCTTAAGGATTAGAGTCAAAGGAGCACAGTAAAAACGGTGTTAGAGTGGCAATTATTGTTTGCATAGACCCACCAAAATATGAGGGACATGGAAAGGAAAAGCCTTGGCCTAAATACAAGGAGACCCTACCCCTGAAGTTTCCTGGCATAAGACCAACTCTAGGCTCCAAGCAAACTAGTTTGTCCAATCCAGGTCATTGTCTGTAGTGCCAATACACTTTTATTTTTCACACAGTCTCTGTTGTTGGTATCATGTTTCTGTATTAAAGATCCTGGAATCTGCATATTCTATATTGCAGTCAGGATGGTGCAGAGTGTCCTCTCGTTTCACCTCACAATTAAAGGGCAATGCAGAGAACCCTTTCCTATAAGCAGGTCATTGTTGTTATCAAGTCTTCTTAGTGTTAAGCATCCATAAATCTATCAACATAATACACAACATCAACAACAAGAAAAATAAAAATCACGTGGTCATATCAATAGACACAGAGAAAGCATTTGATAAGGTCCAAAACCCATTCTTGAAAAAAAAAAAAACTCTCAGCAAGATGAGAATGAAAGGACCCTTTCTCAAAATAGTTAAGGTCATCTACCACAAGGCAATGGCAAGTATTATCATCAATCAAGAAAAAATAAAATTCTTTCCACTGAATTCTGGTACAAGACAGGCTGTCGTCTCTCACTACTCTTATTCAACACAGTATTGGAAGTACTTGCTATAACAATTAGACAAGAAAAAGAAGAAAAAGATATCAAGGGCACCCAAATAGGAAAGGAAGAAGTCAAGCTCTCATTGTTTGCAGATGACTTGGTACTATATTTAGAAGACCCTAAAAACTCTACCAAAAAGCTTCTAGAAACAATAGATCCATATAGCAATGTGGCAGGCTACAAAATTAACACACAAAAATCAACGGCCTTTTTATACGCCAATAATGAAAGGGAAGAAATGGACATTCAGAAAACAACCCCGTTCACATTAGTGCCACACAAACTCAAATATTTTAGAGTCAACTTGACTAAAGACATGAAGTACCTATACAAAGAAAACTATAAAGCCCTGCTCCAAGAAATAATAGAGGATACGCAGAAATGAAAACACATAATGTGCTCATGGATTGGCAGGATTAACATCATTAAAATGGCAATACTCCCCAAAGCATTGTAAATCCCTCTAAAGATACCCAAGACATTCTTCAAATAAATAGATCAAACACTTCTGAAATTCATTTGGAATAAAAAAACACCCTTGAATAGCTAAAGCAATCCTTGGGAAAAGGAATATGGGAGCCATTACTTTCCCCAATTTTAAGCTGTATTACAAAGCAATAGTTATCAAAGCAGCATGGTATTGGAATAAAGACAGAGCCTCAGATCAGTGGAATAGGCTTGAGTACTCAGAGAATGTTCCCCAGACATACAATCACCTAATTTTTGATAAAGGAGCAGAAATCCTAAATGGAGCAAGGAAAGCCTCTTCAACAAGTGGTGTTGGCACAACTGGTTAGCCATTTGCAAAAAAGCAAACTCAAACTTCCAGCTAACACCATGTATGAAGGTCAAATCGAAATGAATTAAAGACCTTGATATCAGAACTGAAACCATAAGGTATATAGAACAACACATAGGTAAAACACTCCATGACATTGAGATTAAAGGCATCTTTAAGGAGAAAACAGCACTCTTCAAATAAGTGGAAGCAAAGATAAATAGATGTGAATATATTAAGCTGAGAAGCTTCTGCACCTCAAAGGAAATAGTGCCCAGGATACTAAAGTCACCCACTGAGTGAGAGAAACTATTCACCCAATACCCATCAGACCAGGGGCTAATATCCAAAATATACAAGGCACTGACAGAACTTTACAAAAAAAAAATCATCTAATCCCATCAAAAAATGGGGAGAAGAAGTGAACAGACACTTTGCTATAGAAGAAATACAAACGGCCAAAAGGCACATAAAAAATGTTCCACATCACTAATCACCAGGGAGATGGAAATCAAAACAACTATGAGGTACCATACCATGCCACAGAGATTGGCGCACATCACAAATAACAAGAACAATCAGTGCTGGCGGGGATGTGGGGAGAAAGGAACTCTCATTCACTGCTGGTGGGAATGCTGTCTAGTCCAGCCTTAGTGGTAAACAATATAGAGATTCCTCAAAAGACTGGAAATTGAGCTCCCATTTTATCCAGCTATACCACTCCTAGAGTTATATCCTAGGAACACAGAAATACAACACATAAATCCCTTCCTTACACCTATAATCATTGCAGCACTATTTACAATAGCCAGAGTCTGGAAACAACCAAGATGCCCTTCAACAGATGAATGGCTAAAGAAACTGTGGTACATATATACAATGGAATATTACACAGTACATAGGAGAGATGAAGTCATGAAATTTTCCTATACATGGATGTAGATAAAATCTATTATGCTGAGTGAAATAAGCCAGAGGGAGAGAGATAGACGCAGAATAGTCTCACTTATCTATGGGTTTTTAAGAAAAATAAAAGACATTTTTGTAATAATTTTCAGAAACAAAAGAGAGGAGGGCTGAAAAGTCCAGCTCATGACATGAAGGAGGAGAAATATTTGGGACATTGGTGATGGGAATGATGCACTCGTGAAGGGGGGTGTTCTTTACATGACTGAAACACAACTATAATCATATTTGTAATCAAGTTGTTTAAATAAAGATATTAATAAAAATAGAATATATCACAAATATATTTTGGTATACTTTATGAATAAAGAATGAGTAATATTTTAATTTTGGATTTAAAATAAATGCTTCTGAATTACTTTCTGGGTGTTGAGAATGAATTAATGCTAGGTTTCTATTTTTCTACTAATAAGTTCAGCTGGTTTGGCATTTGCAAGTGGCCAATCCAGGTTTGATATTCAGCACTCCGATGGTCTCCCAAACCCTCCTGGAGTGATTCCTGAGCTCAGAATCAGGAATAAGCCCAGTGAACCACTGGGTATGACTAACCAAAACAAAGTAGAAAGTATTTTAATCTAAGAGCAAGTAGTTGAGTACTTATCATGTACCAGATATCTAAATTTTAAAATCAGACCATATAAACATTAGATATAAATTTAGATGACTATTGATTTTCTGAGCACAAATTTTTGATAAATCCACCCACACAAAAATGTGGCATTTCCAAAAGTCACTTACTACCATAAGTAAAACTAGAAACAAACAATTAATCAAAAAGTTATCTTTAGTCTGTATGACAAGAATGGCTCTATATAAAGTGGAAAAATGTTGATAATCCAAGAATTTTTTAAAAAAGTCAGTGGAAAATAAAGCAAAGAGATTCATGAACCATTCAATTAGAAAAATAATAGTGGTAGCAAATTCAGGAACTATTTTTACTTTCCTAATTAACAAAGAAGTACAATCCAGGTGGCTGGAGCTATGGCGCAAGTGGTAAGGCATCTGCCTTGCATGAGCTAGCCTAGGACTGTCCACAGTTCGATCCCCCAGCATCCTTTTTGGTCCCTCAAGTCAGGAGCCATTTTTGAGTACATAGCCAGGAGTAACCCCTGAGCATCATCCTGTGTGGTCGAAAAACCAAAACAAAAAAGTACAATTCAACAGAAAATACCTTTTTCTTCTTTTAATTGTAAAAAATTTAAAAACAGAAATTGGAAACATAAAGTAAAAATTCTGTATACCCATCACTCAGATTTGGGATTTAGCCTTTTTCACTTCAGAATGTACCTGTATGTTTGAAGAAACATTAAAAATAAAGCTGGAATATCACTCCTAGGGATATACCCTACGAACACAACACAAAAATACAATACAAAAATCCCTTCCTTACATCTATATTCATTGCAGTGCTGTTTACAATAACCAGACTCTGGAAACAGCCTAGATGCCCCTAAATAGATGAATAGCTAAGGAAACTGTGGTACATTTTATATTAGAAAAAGTTCTTTGTGTGTCTACCACACAAAAAGTCTTTGAATCTTGTGAAAGTCTCTAAGTTAACATTAACTTTACTGACTCTGAGTCCTAGGAGAATAAAGATTAAAGTTCCATTTCTCTAGGGAGTCAAAACTTGTTAGAGAATCTACCATTCAGACATCAAAAATATATTCAGCCATTCTTAAAACTAATCTTCAAGTTTAGTAGCTATTGCTTTGATGTCCCCATTATTTCAGTGACTTCAGTATTTGATAAAGCTCATCTCCTGGTTCCTTAAACAGGAAAACTGTGGCTCAGCTCTAATGTCTCTTCTCCAAGCCCAACTTGTCTCTGTATTACCATCCAACTCCTTAAAACTCTGAAATAGCTGCCCCCTTTCCTTTGGAGTCCTCTACCGCTATCTTCTCCTAGACCTTCTAAAATAATTTCACCTGAACCATTGTCTACACTGATGAATTACGTTTCCAATGTCTTCTTCAAATCCACCTACCACATAGTTGACCTGAGTTATCATTCTAACATTTGTGCCTGACCATGTAATTTTTATACCTAAAATACCATTAGTGCCCTTCTTATCACATTGTATTAAAATCATTTAAGTTTATTTAAATTTATTTAAGTTTACTTATATTTTTAACTTTTAATTTTTATTCAGTTCTCTCTATAGTGTGATCCAGTATTTACTGGAAACCTTTACATTTACTACGAAGGATCAACCACACAGCCTTCATTCTTGCTACCCTTTCTACATGACAAAATTTTTTTTCTGTAACTGGGTTGGGTCATTATATTGCCCAGTATTGTTTTCCTCTTTGTAAACAACCCCCCAACTACTAATTCTCTAACCTTGACTTGGATACCATCTACTTCTGAACTCCCCCTTCCATCCGTTAAATTAATCTGTGTGTGTGCTTCTCTCTGTGTGTCTTTTTCCCCCTCTCTTTCATTGAGCAACATTCTCTTATTCTAGCATCTACTTCATATTTTAATAGATGAATGTTGTTACACATCTGCCTTCTCCTCAGTAAATTAAGAAATGACTTACCTAATGTCTTTTTCATGTTCCACCACATGACCTAGAACAGTATCTTGTACTTAGTGACTATGTGTGCATGTTAATTACCTATTATTGCTTTCCAGAGAAGAGCTTGACTGGAAAGAGGTGAAGAGACACAAAGAAAATAGTCACTTCATGAAAATCTAAACTGGCTTGCTTTCATCTTGGGTTGCTGAAGAAGTGAACGGTTTTATGGATATGAGAAATTGTCTCTCCTGAGAACTTGGCCCTGTAACTCAAGGAATAATGTGGTGTGATAGAACAGAGTTGTCAATTTGTATTTGTTTCATGATTTATACATTCAATGTATCAAGACATTCAAAAATTTTCAAACTTAAAAGATGGCCAAGTTAAAGTGATGCTGAGTTAAAAAAAATCTAAACATTGTACAGGAGGTATTTTAACTAGTCAAATGAGAAACAGATGTCTTAAATTAAAACACATAAATTATTTGAGCTTAAAAATTTCATATATTTTTGTGATGAAAATTTATCACTCAGGACTTAATAAGGTAGATTTTGAAAGCTTACATATTTGTATGTTTAGCTAATTGATGACATTTAATAAGATGTCTCTTTAAATTATAGACAACAATGATTAGATGATAATGTTATTACATTAAGTCCACTTAAGTTTTACTATTAATGTTTGTTTAGCTTTGGGATATTTAGAAGATATGAAATAGTATGCAGAATAAATGATAATCTTACTTTTGTACCTAGAATTAATCATCATTACTATATTTGCTCCTTGCTTTGAAAAAATTACTAATTTCTATAACAGAAAGGATTTCACTATAAGGATTTCATTTCATTTGAAAAGTTAAAAAACAGAATTAAAAACAGTTTTCCTCAAAATATCAATTATTCCACAAATTCCCATGTTTTCATAGCCAGGGTCATGGGCTCCCCTGGTGTATATTTCGAGGATGCTTTTTACAGAACATTTACACTTCTGGGAAATATTTATTTCTGTTTTAAACTTAAGAGTTAATATAAAGTCTTCAGAATTTTGCCCAGTTTCATTTTGAGGCAATTATATCTCCCCGCTCTCCTGAGGAATAAAAAGTGATGAGGTAAGATTGAGAAAGGACTTGAGAAATATTACCAGTTGGGAAGTTTAAGAATGACTATCCTAAGGGCCAGTGAGATGGCGCACCGGTAGGGTGTTTGCCTTGCACGCAGCTGACCCAGGACAGACCGCGGTTTGATTCCCCAGCATCCCATATGGTCCCCCAAGCCAGGAGCGATTTCTGAGTGCAGAGCCAGGAGTAACTCCTGAGCATCACCAGGTGTGGCCCAAAAACAAAAACAAACAAACAAAGAATGACTATCCTAACTTGGGGAAAGTCCTTTTTTTGAGTGGTTCTATCTGATTCAAAAATTCAAGAGAGTAGTGAAAGTCAGACCAATTTATTTGCTACTCCTAAACATATTTTCCTCAAAGTGTGAATGGATTTGAAGCCATTACAAAAATCAGAGTGTGTCAGTCATACCTTGAAAGCAAACCTTTTTATAGCATCCTACCCTTCTTTAGGCATCTGAAAACACAACTAGATCAGGGGACTGGGTAGCTCAGGGCATGTTCTCTGGAAAGAAAAGACTCTTGTAAAACAGTCTTTTTTTTTTACAAGTTCTTGATTAATTAATGCATGGTTTGATAGTTTTGTCTAATTTGTTTGTTTTTATTAATATCTTTATTTAAACTCCTTGATTACAAATATGATTGTAGTTGGGTTTCAGTCATGTAAAGAACATCCCCCTTCACCAGTGCAACATTCCCATCACCAATATTCCAAATCTCTCCCTCCTCCCCACCCCAGTCTTATTACCCCCATTGTGAGGGGGAAATAGCTGAGAATCTCTCTCTGGCTAGCTGCCTGCAGAAACCCAGACTCTGGGGGAATTACACTGTCTTTATTAACCAGGAACTTTATTCTCTGAACACTGAAGGTTTTCATCTCCAAGGTGAAGAGCAGAATAAGGAAAAACATTTCTGCAGTTTGGTGCAGAGAAAGCTCACAGGAAAATAGCCCAGAGAATTGAAGCTGCAGCTGTGATGAGGTCTGTGGGCCTCATCTGGAGCTGAGTTTGATGCCACAACCACAGAGAGTGCCTGGGTAGTGCATGTAGGGAAGGAGGAGCCTGAAAAAACACACTCAATGCTCCTGTGCAAGAACTGCCCCAAGAATAAAATTTTTTTGCTACTTTATTTAAAAAAAAACTCTATCTCACTGGATGACTTTTTGTTTGTTTGGGGGCCACATGGCAGAGTTACTGATGGCTCTGTACTCAGGAATACTCAGTCCTTGTAGTACTCAGGGGACCATATGAGATACCAGGGATCAACTCCAGGTAAGATGCATACAAGACAAGCTCTGTACCCACTGTGGTATCTCTCTAGTGCTAGGATGACTTATTTGAATAGTTTTTACAAAGACTTGATCTCACTTCTAAACACAGTCCCCTACCTTTCAACTTTAAGTGCCGCCAGGCCTGAGAGTCTTTTAGCCCAAAACCCTGGTCCTGGCATGGGTAACAGTCAAAAGAGAAATAGTAAATTCCTCCTGCAGTTTTATAACCCTCCACTTTCTTGGTGAGGACCTGGAGTCATTGTCTTATTGATTTTAACAGTTTTTAAATGACTGTGTCAGGTCACAAGAGGTGACAGATGTTAAGATTTGGGTCCATTTTCCTCTTGGTCTACTTTTCCTCCAAAATACCCCACTTCCAAGTCTATCAATTTTGAGCTAATATTATCGTCACATGACAGAAATCAATGGTCCATGGATGACACTGCTGTCATCAACCTCATAACAAACTTGCCTGAGGAGGAGTTTATTGATATAATTATGGAACAATGTAGTGATCAGATGCAGAGTCTCATCCTGCTATAGTTCCCTAGAAAAGCAACATAAAATACAAAGATAAATAAAAGCTCAAGGGATTCATTTACCAAAAAAGGCCAATGTGGAACAAAAAGAGGAAAGGATAGGGAAAAGAGACAGGGGAAGAGGAATGGAAAGGAAAAGGAGAGGAGACAAGGATGGGGGCAAAGACAGGGGAAGAGGAAGGGGAGGGAAAGGGAGGAAAAGAAAGGAGTGGGGAGGTAAGGAAAAAGAAGGGGTGGGAGGGAAGGAAAGGGAAAGGAGGAAAGGGGAGGGGAGGGAAAAAGAAGAAAAGGGAAAGGAAGAAGGAAGGGAAAAGAAGGAAAGGGAAGGAAAAAGGAGGAAGAGGGGAAGGAGAGGGAAAGGAGGGGAGGGGAACAGATGGGAAGGATGGGGAAGGGAGGGGAGGGGAAGGTGGGGAAATGGAGAGGAAGAAAGGAATATCTACACCCAAAAAAAAAACAAAATACTGATCTGCTGTTTAGTGACTGCTTCATTAAAGACCTAAGCAGGTTTGGAAGTTAGAATCTCAGCTCCTAAAACTACTTTAAGGAAGATAAGCTGTCATTCTAAGCAGGGAAGCAACTAGGGGGTGCTAGCCTGTGGAGGATTCTGCACAGGTGTTGGAAGGAACCCCCTTTGAGAAATCAAATGTGAATATGGGGCTTCATCAGACCATTCACCTGGTCTGGACTTGTCTTGCTCAGTATAAAACAAAGAAACATAAAAACCTGTCTTCAGCACCCAAAGCTCAGCAGACACAAATTCAAGATGGCACCTCAGCAGGAAGGAGTTTGATCCCTATGCCACAGGGATAGAGTCCATCTTGTGGTTGAACACACTTTTCTTTTCCTTAAAATGCCCTGGGGATTAGTGGCTGCTGCAAAATTTTTATTAATTCATCGAGTTCCTTGAAAGACCCATCACAGGTCAAATTATTCACCCTTGGGAGAACCTTCTCCCACTTATTGAACAGTCTGCAGAGGGGTCAAAGCCATTCTCATCCTTGTTTCATCTTCTCTCCGACAGGTTAATAATGTCAGGTTTAAAAAGAATTTCACCAAGTCAAAGAAAACATAATATAGTTCCTTAAATCCTTACCAATAAATTGTTTCACTAAATCTAGGGAAATACAATAAGTTATTACATAAAAGAAATGAGATGCAATGGATGGTTGATTTCCTTTCTAGGACTGCTAACACAGAGGGCTTTGTCTCTTTCAGTAATTACACTAGAATAGCTTTCTGATTTGGGTAGCTTTTTAGTTGTCCTTGTCCTTTTACAAAACCTTCAATATTGATTGATGAACTTTGAATTTCCAAGTGCATAAAAAAGTCAATGGTCCAGAGTCTAAATGTATCACTCACACACACACACACACACACACACACACACACACACACACACACACACACACACACAGACACACACAGTCTTGTTCAAGAGGATGCCCAAGTTGAGCTGTGCAGGCAGCTGGTACTTCCCCCCACAGCCCTCCTCCTTGGAAATCCCACTGAACCTACTGTGACCTCCTCCGACCAAACCTCTCTGTCCACAAGGCAGCCAGAGAGCATCTTGTGGCCAGATGTGCACCCACCCTCCTCTAACGTTCCTGGGCTCAAATTCATAAATCCCTTACTCCCCTCACTGACTGCTCTCTTGCCTCTAACAAATGTTTCTTAGGATTGTGGCTCTCTGACCCAATTCCAAGGCAGGCAGGCGATTGGCCATTTTCTGAAACAACACAAGATCGATGAGGTGTCGTCATCTCCAGACCCAAGAAGATGACAGTGTAGCCTCAGTCCCAAATCCTCCTTCTCCCCTCAAAAGCACAAGGCTGATGAAGTTATCCTGCATCACCATAGGGTATGGGAAGCCAGAATCCAGCAGCACAAGGGTGGCATCTGGATCCCTTTATGAGCTCCCAACATCATCAGGGAAGTCCAGTTTCCTTACTCTGCCAGGATTTAAATGTCTCGGACTTTTCCTTCTATTTCTTGTATTAAAAATCTAAAAAAAAGAATTTAGTGCATTGGCTCTGAGAAAGCTGGTTCTAGTCATCAGAATTTCACACCTGATTTGCAAAGAAAACTCATTTAGATGTACAGGTGTATCTCTTATTCTTCTTCCTTCACTTCTAGAGCCCTAAACAACTGAGAATGTGAATGGCTCTTAATTATGGGAGTTCCATCTTGATACTCTTATTTCATCCTCTCTACAACTCTGAAAATAGATATTATGAATATATTTTACAGATGAGAAAGGCAAACTTCAAAGTAGTGCAAGGAACTTGAGTACTATCACCTACTCCCTAAATCAAAGGCCTGGTTCTCTAAACCCAGACCTGCCAGCCAATCGTGTGACATGTCTGTTGAATCATTGCCAAGTCTTAGAGGGCATCTGGCTCAGTCCTTTTTTTTTTGTTCAGTGAATGAAGTGTTCCATCTTCATCTTTCAAATAATAATCTTTTTACAAACAGATAATGTGTAAAAAGAAAGGGTCGGGTCCTCTCTGCTCTCTGTCCACACCATATTGAAGATGCTCATATCTCCTTCATGGGTCTCTAAGCTTTTACTTTAATATATGTGCCCTAAACTGAGGGCCACTCCATTGTTCAATAGCTTCTACTATATCTCATACTTGGCTTCTTAGAGCATATGGGTCTCTCTGATTTTCTGTTTCTGTCTGTCTCTCTCAGAATAAATAACTTACTGAGATATAATGGCTGTGGTCCCTGGGCCTTGTACCAAGAACTATGACTAGTATTTGCTTTCTCTTGATCCTAGGAGGAAGAATTATAAACTTCTTAGTATCTTCGAAGCAGAATTTGTCCATCATCCATCTTCAAATCACTTTGTAAGCAAAAAGACACCTAATCCCCAACCCCAAGCACAGAAACAAGAGTAGCCCTTAAGTAATGCTGGGTGTTTGGGCCCAAAAGCCAGAAGTCAAAAAGGACACATAGGAGCATTAGAGACAGAAGAGCCTTTTGCCACCTCATCCCCAATACTCCCTTACTAAAATCAGGAGAGCCTGGTTGTGAACAATGTGAATTGTGCACAATGGTTGTCCCTCTCATTTATTTAGGTTTATATCATAATTCTGCAGTGTTCCTCCCCCTGGCCCCACATTTTATTCATACATGGTACAACTGAGTTTTGAGAAATTGCTGAAAATGAAACAACTCACCTGTGGCAGAATATATGCTCAAAAGTGCCTCAGTTCCAGCACTATGAAGGAAAAAAACACCATGGCTGTGAGGACAAACCCTTCAGTAGGTCACCTAGAGAAACCTCCTCAACCTTGATCCAAATCACAAGTATTTGGGGCTATCCACCTGCACCACAGAATCCCGAAAGGAAATCTGAAGACCTTATCAAATCCAGGCTCTACAGGCACCTTTGATTTATTTTTAAGGAGAATATTTAACTTCCTTATCATTAGATCCTGGGTTGACCCCAAGGAGTGAAACCTCCAATGGCTATTTTTGAGAGAAGAGTTTTGTTCTAATGGAAGGCAGGTGAAAAGTTCACAGGGATATTTTACAAATTAAAAGAATCATCCTTTTGCAACTGAATTAAATATGATCTTCTGTGATACCAAAACTAGATTTAGCTCTAGCCACCCTCAAACCCCACCTCTCCATTTCCCCTAACATTTCCAAGTTCCTACTTTCCACCAGCTTTGCCAAGGGAAGCGGCCCTTTCCCAGAAACAGCTTGGTAGATTGGACCCAACATCTCTGTCATCAGAAAGTTCTCAGAGCAACCAGACAAGACAGCTGAGCTTCCACTAACTCATCCTTATTTAGGCTTGTGAGGACACCAGGAGTGGGTGTCCTGTGAAAGTCATAATAGCCAACAGGACTATGGAGCAGAAGCACTTGGACTCCTTTAAATTCAAGCTCCCTTCACAGATTTTCCCCTCATGCCATCCATATTGGATCTGGGCAGGACAAGTCAGCTTTCATGGTGCCTGAGAGTATTCAAGTGCTCATGCCCCACTTCCCTAGCATTTCATCCTCTGACAATAGTTGTAAAGTGCCATGGTCTGTGAGTTCAATGTCTGTCTGGCATAACCCAATCTTCCCAAGACCTGGCATGATGCTAGCCTGGCATTGTGTATACATGTAGAAATTATGGTTCCTGTCAGTCTCAGGACCACTGTCAATTATCTCCTTCAACCCTAAATTTGCCAAATTTGCCAAACTCACCCTAGAGTTTTGGATGTCAAAGTTCCCTATGACCAGTTTGAACATGCAGACCCATGAAGCAAAGGAGAAACATCTATACTGCAACTTCCCACTTGTTGCATAGAACTCATGGTCGAATTTTCAACTAGCCTAAGTCAGGAGGGGATTATTAAATGCAAATGGACTTTGGCAGGCTGGGTGATTGTCAGGCAGCTACAAGAAGGAACTTCTGTGTCTCCTCTTGGGGAGGGAAGGAGGCAAGGTTTCAACCTTAAGTGGGAGATTTATTTTTTTAGGTCAGGTGTTTTTTGAAGTTTGCAGATGGCAATTTCATTTGCATTTAATGTCCTTCAGATTATTTCCTTTCTGTTGTGCTAAACACCTCTCTCGGTTGGGTCTAATTTGATGAGGTCATGCTGTGACCCTTGACCCCTTGCATCTTAAACGAAACCATCTGACCAGAAAAGGAGAGAGAACGTTCTTCGTCTTGCTTACAGACATTTGATATTTGCAGATGTGCGACCAACTGTGCTAACTACCCACTTACCAGTTGAGCTTTTGATTAGAAGTGGAACTAGTGAATTACCCAAGTCCAACATTTGAAGAATAAATGGGTCCAATTAATCCTTTGTCACATTCTTGTCAAAATACAAGAGTGATGCCAAAGAAAGAAAAAACAAGTGCCTGTACCTAGAGAGTGTAATTGGGGATATTAGCAAACAATTAATCTTGCACGACACCTAAACATTGCTGTGCACAAAATATTGGCAGAGTGTTCTGCCAGAGAGTTGAGATTTACTGTGGAAAAGGAGATAAACACACTCTCCTATGTTCCAATATATAAGCTGTTTGCATTCTTATGTCCTTATTTGGAGGAAAGGGCCAATTCTGATTCCTTTATTAAAATTCAAAATGAAAATGGAGAAAGGTACACGACGAGCCTAGGACAGCATTTCCCCAGAAGAATAACATTTTTATGCTTGGTTAGGATTTCAGTGGAAGCCTTCTAAACCTTGTGCAAGAAGGCTTATTTTTTCCCTCATGGAATTTTACATGCATCTGTCTTTTTTACCCACAAGCTCACCTTATTCCATCTTTTTCATATGTTATATGATATCACCTGTCAAGTATTCTTCTGGGAAAAGAGCCTGGATACCCAAATTTCCTACACAGAAAAATATCTGCTTCTGTCATTGCTATGAAATTATTTCCTGGATCAGTGTGTTGCTTTGTAACTTCTGGTTAAAGCGCTGTTGAAACCATGTTTCCAGGAACACGGGAAAATATTATGAGGACATTTTTATCAGTCAGTTTTATTTCTCATGGCATGTCAAGCATAAATGAGGGATCAAAGCTCCCTGCATCTTTCCAAGATTTGGATATTGGAGCCTACTCAGTCAGCATGACTGGAGCTGAGGGAACAAGGACTAGGTAAGTGGTGGATTCATTCAGGAGACAGAAATTTGACTGTTGGACCTAAGAAGTATATATGATGAGACAGAACAGAAATCCCAAATTGGTTTTTTGTGGCCAGGGATATGCTTTTAAATATTTTAAATTCATAATCAAATTTAGACAAGGACTGGTTTTCCCTGCCTGCTCCAGGCATTCTTGGATACAAAGGATGGACAACCTAAGATGGCATCTTGGAGCTAAGCCATACGAGATACCATACCCAGGTTGCATTACAAAATTGTCTCGATAAAACTTTTTAACACACCCTTTATCTCTAGGGTATACCTTCTTCTAGGACCTGAGGCATGTGACCAGCCAGACCACGGAAGCAGCAACTGTGACCTGCAGACTTATACTACGGGGCCTACTCATCGAACATATTCAAGCAAAATAACATGCCCCCGCTCTTTTCACCTCTCTTCTCACAACTTCTTCCTTTCTTTTTCCTATTTAATCTTATTTTCCCCTTTCTTCCTTTCTGCCCCTTTCAAACACTCTCCCCTATCCCTCTTCCAGGAATCCGACTACCCCTTCACCCCTCAATCCCATCCAGATTTTCCAATTTATTAAAACTCTTCACCCTCAGTTCTTAATCTATTAGGCATCAAGACTGACCTCCTACCCCAACGAACCAGTACCCAGCACCCAAGTGAAGGGACATCCACTCAAACCCACACCTCGTCCCTGGCAGGAAAAGACAACCAACACCCCTACTGACTCATGCTGTGTGGCCCTTCCTACCAACTTATCCTAACGTGGACTATTGCTGGATACCGGACTTAGCCCTAAAAGGACTTCCTATGCAAGAACTTTACACAAGACCCCCCTCCCTCAAATCTTTTACCAATCTCAGGAAGGGCAGGGTGTGCAATGAAAAGGCGCCTGGGAACCCACACCCCACAAGAAAATCTCAAAAGGCAATGGGGAAACATATACTTCCATCATAAGTATAAGACCTGTATAACACTACTTCTTTTTTATTTCATTTTACTTAAAATCATTTTTTACTATACATATGTGAGCAAATATATATATATATTTTTATTTCTATTTTTATGTTTTTTAGGTTTGTGACTTGTTTCTTTGTTCTTTTCACCCCCAAATGCACCTGCAATATAATGAAGCACCATTTCACCATATATGTGAGGAAATCTCACATATATAAACAAGCTCTTATCTACTAGGGATAAGAACTCATATTTATTTACAATACAGGGGAATCTCCCACCTTGAAAATATGTCATGTGTATCTATCTTATACTCCAGAAGATTAGACACCGACCATCCAGACTTGAATCCTGAACCCCAGACATAGAATCAACACAGTTCTTCGCAACAGGAACCAAAACCCATCTGGGACATCCTGAATACTACTCGAACTCCAACATGTGCCAGTTCTAATATGATATCCTGACAATGAGGAAATTGGGAACAAATGAACATAAGAACATGTTATCCTACCTTACCAACTAATGATAAAACAAAATCAGAAGACTTATCACACTATGGGCTGTGCAAAAGTCAAGAACATGATGTACGGATGACTGGCTGATAGAACCATGACCGGGCAGTATGTATTCTGGGACCAATAAGAAAGCCTTAATCTAGGGTTTGGTCTACGTCCTGCACAACGATCATGACCACTAATTCCAGAGTCCTGACTGAGGCAATTGCAACTGAATGGGTCTTCTGGAAACATAACGAAAGACGATATCCCAGGCTCCATCCGAGTTTCAGCGCAAGGGCCAAGACCACTAACCACAGAAGACAGATTAAAATGACATCGAGGAAACAGAACTTCTAAAATCACAAAGAAAGTCTTCATCATAAGTTCCACTCCTTGACCTGTGCACAGACTGAGACCTCTAGATTTAGAGGTCTGTTTTTATCATCCAGATCGGAGCAGAAGTCTTCTATATGCCACAAAAACACCAAGGGAAGAGTAAATGAACGTGAAAGGAGTCGATAGATAATCCCATGACAATATATTACAAGGGTAGAGAAACCCTGTATCTCTTAGGCCAAGGGGATTCCCGATTTGGATGACCCCAATATTTACTGTGCCTATGCAGGGGGTGGGGTGGGGAAGAGACAAAAAAACACTAAATAATCCTTTTTTTTTATTTTTTTATCTAGTTTTGTCGATTTCTTTGTTTGGGGGTAGATATTGAAGTAGTTGTCCATTTTTTATTTATATATTTACTTTTTTTTTCTTCTTTTCTCTTCTTCCTTTTTGCACCTTGTCATATTTCCTACCTCACAACCATGGCAATTATGTGGTGCATATTTTTATTGTTGCAGTGCTCACTGGATATCTTATTTGATTCCTCTTTTTGAACTGTTGTGGTGTTTCACCTTCTTTTTTTCCCCTTCATCCCTCAAACCAAGGATGAGAGCCTCTAGAATGACTCTGCTTATAGTCGGCGTAGTCAATTTTTACCCCATTATATTACTTTTCTCTTCCTCAAACAAAACCACATAACTTGAACTGTCTAGTCCCGCCTCCCAATTAGAGGGGGCAGTAATGGAGGCACCAAGACCAAACAGTTATAAGACCACCAAGTAATAAACTAGACACAGAAGGGACCACGCATTCTAGTAGCCCTTGGGGGAGAGTGGAGGATATGGGAGGCAGGATGGGAGCGGATGTGGGAGGACAATTCGGTGGTGAGAATTCCCCTGATTCAATGTAAATATGTACCTGGAATATTACTGTGAATGATATGTAAGCCACTATAATTAAAATAAAAATTATATTAAAAAAGGAAAGAAAAAAATTTAGACAAGGAGAAGTTTAGTGTTCAAAGACTAAACATGTGGCTTTTTTTTTCTTTCTTTTTTTTTTTTTTTTTTTTTGCCAATTTTGAAGGCAAAGGAGCACCAGACTTGCCCTCTTCTGGGACAGAAATCAGTTGGACAAGAGTCAAGAGGGCAATAGGAAGAGCATGTTGCTCCAGTCCCCAGCATCCCTGCTGTTTGTTCTATCTCTATTCCTGACATCCTCTTCTTGATCACTGGACCCACTGACATGACCTGGCATTTCTAAACTTCTGAGTCTAGGTGTCTGGCTTGGCAGTATCAATGTCAGTTCCATGTCTTATGGGTCCATTTTTAAACCTGGACCCAACCCCTGGATTTTGTGTTTCCTTGGAAAAGATTAATTTTACTTATTCTGATTCTAAATGATCATGTTCCTTGTACAATGGCTAAAGGTAGAGAAAAAGTTAGAGCAAACAGGAAATCTCACCTAATAATGGTCACAGAATATTACCTTTTTCTATACCCCATTTTTCTTTAATTTCTTAGTATGATCAAGATAAGATATATATCTATAACTTTTGTTTCTTGTTTACCACATAAAAGCAGTGTGTTAGTATTTTCCTGTGTCTTGATAAACATCATATGTGACAGTTGCATAGTATTACATTGTTGGAATGTATGTCATACCTGGCCTGTTGCTGGTCATGTTAAATAATTACTTTTCTATATTTCTTGGCTATCATAAATAACACAGTGATGAACAGCTTTGAACATTCATCTTATTGTCATTTTAGATTATTTTCCTCTAACAGAATTCAAGAGAGGTAAACACTGTTCCCTTTGGTTGTGAACTTAATTTAAAGCTCATCAAACTATCCAGAAAATGTTGTCCAAGTTGCATTCCAGTCAGCCATATAAGACTTCATTTTATTTTAACAGCATTCCCTTGGGCAATTTGGTTAAAAATTTATTTAAAAAACAGTGCATTAAAAATTGCATCTCATTGGTATGTTTATGCTTCTCTTTGGTTATTATCAAAATATTGTAAAATGTATACTAGGAGTCTAGAGAGATAATACAGCAGGCAGAGCACTTGCCTTGCATGAGGCTGACCAGGTTTGATCCTGAGCACCACATATAGTCCCTTGAACCCTACTCTAAATGATCCTTGAAAGCAAAGTCAACAGTAAGCCTGGATATGGCCCAACTTTGCTCCTCAAAAATCTAAGAATAAGGTCATAAACACTTGTCATGATTTAAAACATCTATTTCCTTTCACTGCATGCTATTATGAAAATGGAATTTAAACTCACTTATTTTTTTTTTTTTGGTTTTTGGGTCACACCTGGCAGTGCTCAGGTATTACTCCTGGCTTAACACTCAGAAATAGCCCCCAGCAGGCTCAGGGGACCATATGGGATGCCGGGATTCGAACCACCATCCTTATGCATGCAAGGCAAAGCACCTTACCACTGTGCTATCTCTCTGGCCCCATTAAATTCACCTTTTAATCACAGTGTGAATTCGTTTTATACTGTGCATTATTCAGTTGATTTAACAGAAGCATTTCTGTGCTGCTATTCAGTCAACACATCTTTTTTTAAAAAATCTGGAATAACACCCACAATTTATTCAACATTATTTATAATTTCATAATTGTTATATGTAACACTACAATAGACATTTTTGTGTTCAGTCTATTATTGCATTAGGATTATATTAAAAGCTAATCTAAACAAAAATAATTATCTTTTATTTTTCTAAGATTTCTTCCTTTTGGTTTTAAAAATTAATAAAATTTTTTGTTTTTAGTGATAATTTAATTATGGTTCATTATTGCATTGGAAGGTGATAGAAAAATGTACAAAGTTATGGACATGTAAAATATTTTGAACCTAAGCCAATTAATTGAGAGATAATGTAGAAAGATTAGATAATTATTTATTTTCAAAGTAACATCTCTCAAATTCAATTTGAAAGAAAATAAAGGGCCTCAAAAGCCAGGTTAGTTTGCAAAGATGATTCTTTTTAAACTGCAATCTAGAGACGCTAGGCCACTCAGTTGTGTTGAAAGATGCAGTAGTATTGCAGGATAGTTGTGGATGTTACCCTAGAAATTCAAAGCCTATAGTCTTACCATATAATTCTATTTACTTTGAAGAAGAACAAATCTGGAAAGCAGGGCACTGTCCCACCATTATGGTCTCTTGGGATTACATGACTTTCAGTGTAAGGTTGAATGATTCTGGGATGAGTTACTCATTGTAGCATGAATATACCATTTTCAAATTACCAGCAGTAAAAGGTACCTGGAGATAGATTTTTCCAGCATATCATCATGTGGTAGCCTTGGTAGCCAGTGTAAGTGTCTCCTAGAAAAAGCAGGACACCACATGGTGAATACATGAAACACAGTGTTTTCAAAACTTTGCTTTATTAATATCATCTGGGAAGCATTTAAATCTTCCTAAGCTTGGGAACATCCTATAACAAATAAATCAGAATTATGGATGGCAAGCTCAGACTTCAATAGTTTTACAAGTTTCTCAGGTAATTCAGATGTGCCAGCAAGGCTGAGAACTTGGGCTATTGAGAGAATGATTCTTAAACTCTGATGTGTGTGTTTTTGTGAGAGAAAGAGAGAGAGAAAATAGGAGAGAAAGAGGGAGGAAGAGAGGAAGAGATGAAGACAAGAGATGAAGAATTACTTGGGGATTTTACTAAACATACATTTTCAAACATCATTTTACTAAATCTAAGATTCCTGACTTTGCCAGGTGATTGTGATAATAGTATAGGTTTAGGGACCAGATTGAGGAGAGACTTGGGCCCTGTGAGATGTGGAAAAGACTGTACATTTGAGAAAAGATGGTGATCTTATTTTAGATTATGACTTTACCCAAATCTGAAGAGGTTCAGATTTTTTTAACCACAAAATAAATCTTCTTTAATCATGTTTTGAAATGAAACCTTTCCTCTGAAGATGAAAATTAAAATCTAAAGCTAATATGGTATTTGTATCACAAATGCATCTGCCATGATTTAGATCACTGCAAAGAAATGTTCTATGAACAGATTAAGACATTCAATCTCTTCAGCTAGCAGAAATTATCCTCCCCTCATTTAAGCAATGAAGACCTTGTTCTTACAAATTTGTTCTTATGACTTACAGATAGCATGAAGCTTTTGTTTCTGCTGTGTCTTCCAGACATTTGACTGAGAGGAAGGAACACTGGTCCTCTGAGCTGGGCATTGATTCTGGATGTTTCCCTCTCATATATTAGTGTCCTTTAACATTTCTGTTCTTGGGAGGTAGTCAAGAGGAAGACTCAAGTATTCTAGTCATAGTGAATGATCTTCTAGAGCTTCCAGAAGATATAATTTGGCAATTCATGCTTCTACTATCCTAAATTTACACTCATGTAAATACTTTCACCTATGACTGGAGCAAATTTAACTTCAACATTGTCTAGATATTCTTTTTGGTTTTTCTTTTCTTTTTTTTTTCGTTTGGGGGCAACCCTGGCTTACTCTGGCTTGCATTCATGGAATACTCCCAGTGAGCTTAGGTGATCATATAAGGGTTCTGGGATCAAACTCAGCTCATCATGTGATAGTTATCATTAAACTAGTAAGCTGAGCCACTGGGTGATTGTTTGGTTCCTTTATTTCTAATTAATATATGTGAAAAATATTTTATTTCAAAAATTGTGTACATTTTTATTAGAAAACTGATCTAATTATATGTTCTAAGAAAGTGGTTTTTCCCCTTACATGTCTGATGAAACCTGGTTAATTCTGTTTCTCTTGATGTTGGTTTGGAAACTCAATTTATCAAATGAAGAAGTCTTTTACAGTCATATGAGATAGGAATGATTCATTTGATTTCCTCTTAGCCATTCCATTATCTTTTCTATTCTGGTAAAGAATCTTTACAAAATATTGAACTTATAAGATTTAGACTTGAAAAAATATGGATAATTTAGGGCAGGGCACATACCATCCAAATATTAGATCTTGAGTTCAATTCCCAGCTCCATATGCTGCTGGTATACTTCCCAAATACTGCTAAGTATATTCCTTTTGGACTCTGAGCATCACTAGAAAATAAATATCATACTGTTGAACTTGAGCATTAAGCCTTCAGGCCTATAACACCAGGCTGAGCATTACTGGAATTGGCTCCAGTCTTCCAAGCATTACTGAGTGGAGAATAATTTTTCATCTTTCTCATAAATTCTTCTAAGTTTATAAAACCCTTTGATCATTTGACCCAAAGGGAAGAAATTTGGGGAACTGACCCCCCAAAAGAGGAAGATGGAAGGAAACATTTGATGGGGTAATTTGAGGGTTTCTGCTCTTATCAAGAAAAATTAGTCTTAATCATTTGTCCTCAACATTTCAAATCTCTCCTAGTCATTTTTTAGAGGAAGAATTCTAGGACCTGAAAATATTCTAAAAGCTTTTACTTGCCAACATCTCCAAAAGGAAAAAAATCAAATTCCTTCCACTGTCAACAAGCCACTATATCCTACACTCCCTGAAAGCAGAACGAAAAATCACAATAGTAAATACTCAAGCTATAAAGACAAGGGCATCTTCTAGAATGCACTTCTACCTATGACTGGAGCAAATTTAACTTCAACATTGTCTAGATATTCTTTTTGGTTTTTGTTTCATTTTTGTTTGGGGCAACCCTTACTTACTCTTGGATCTGCATTCATGAATACTCCTGGTGAGCTTAGAGGATCATATAAGGGTTCTGGGATCAAACTCAGCTCAGCCCTACCTGATATACTATCTTTCTGGCCCCCAATACTCATAGTAGAGATAAATACAGATTTTTTTTGTTAACCTAGACTTTAGGCCAAACAATTTCTCTAACTATCTCATTTAGTTTTTCAGTAATCTTCTAGAGAAGAGACTTTTTCACACAAAATTCAAAAGACAAAACTTTAAGAATATTATGCAGTTGTCAGGAGAGATGAAGTCATGAAATTTTCCTATACATGGATGTACACGGAATCTATTATGCTGAGTGAAATAAGTCAGAGAGAGAGAGAAAAACGCAGAATTGTCTCACTCATCTATGGGTTTTAAGAAAAATGAAAGACATTCTTGCAATAATAATTTTCAGACACAAAAGAGAAAAGAGCTGGAAGTTCCAGCTCACCTCAGGAAGCTCACCACAAAGAGTGATGAGTTTAGTTAGAGAAATAACTACATTTTGAACTGTCCTAATAATGAGAATGTATGAGGGAAATGGAGAGCCTGTTTAGAGTACAGGCGGGGGTCAGGCAGGGAGGAGGGAGACTTGGGACATTGGTGATGGGAATGTTGCACTGGTGATGGGTGGTGTTCTTTACATGACTGAAACCCAAACACAATCATGTATGTAATCAAGGTGTTTAAATAAAAAAAAAAAGAATTTGGATAATTATCCAACAATTCTGCAACTAGCTGTAAAATTTGAATTTAATCTTCCTTTATAAAATTTGATAGTCTGCTACCTGACTCCACATTTTAACAATTTTATATGTATGTACCAACTTTTTTATGATATATTATATATAAATATATATATTAAGCCAAACAGACACACACTTCTCTATTTTACACAAATATCCTACTGTAAGGAATCGTAGTGTTTTCTAAGTATTCAGAACATCTTTTCTCCCTTTAATTGGGGATTGTTACTGAGAATATAATATAAGTGATAAGTTCTCTTCCGGCAACAAACACAAATATACATATAGATAGTAAAAAACATTCTGTAGATTCACAGTTGCCCAAGGATAGGAAGCTTGTTGTTAGAAATGCTTCCTGTACTTTGAGAGGAACAAGCCTCAAAACAGGTATGCCCTATGTGACCTTCTAAATCCCTCTAGAGCAGGGGTCTCAAACTCGAGGCCCGCGGGCCATTTGCGGCCCTTCGTACAACATTTTGTGGCCCGCAGCCAGCCTTCAAATCTCGCAGTATTCGCGATTATTCGCTTACCGAATAATCGCAATAAAAATCGCATTAGTAAGTAAAAAATCGCATTAGACATTCACTATACCCCGAGCAGTTCCGTATGGGGTATGCAAATGTTTAATGCGATTTTTTTGCGATTTTTTTCTTACTAATGCGATTTTTTATTGCAAATATTCCGTAAGCAAAATCCCTTATGCGGCCCAGCCTCACCCGACTTTGCCTCCTGCGGCCCCCAGGTAAATTGAGTTTGAGACCCTTGCTAGAGACTTGTGAAGCAATTTGTCTTGCACTTAGTACATAGCATAAAGTTCGGTCTTCACTCATGATATGATAAGGTAACCCGAGTCTCACTTCTTCCTAAGCTGGTGCTTAAAGAATGCTACCCAATTCGTGCCCACCCAGGGACACCAAAACAAAACAAAACAAAACAAAACAAAAAAAAAAAGAGAGAATGCTACCCAAGGTCAGGATGTAGATAAGTGACAAGAGCTCGGCAGCCACCACAGAGCTTTAAGGGGCAGCATCTACTTCCAGTTCCATTTTGGAGGGCTCTGTGTACCAATCTCAGCATCTGTGACCACCATGTTGGTATCTGCCAGGCTACCTTGCTGCATGCTCTGGACCTTGCTCTTGGCTGTGTGCCCAGTCATGCTCTCTGGGCCTCCAGAGATACCATGATTTTCCCAGTCCTTGACATTGATCATTGACAGCTTATGATTTAATGTCAGTTTCTGTGCCCTGCACCTATAAACCTGCTGCATATAGCTCACTTATCTCTTTAGATTATTCTGCTCTACACCCACTTTCCTGCCCATTTGATATTTAAGTTTTATATCTGTAAATTCTCTGCTTGTGATTTTTTCATTCTCATTTTAAACTTAGCCTGAGAGCCCAAATGACATATAGTTAATGAATGTTTAATATAGACACACAATTCCTAATAGTCTCTGTTCAGAGGCTCTTAATTTATGATAATAAGACTTGCCAGTCCATAACCCAGTTATGTAGGATGGAGAGAAAGAACAGTGAGTAAGGAAGGCACTTGTCTTATAAGCAGATGAACTACGTTTAATCCCTAGTATTATATCTGGTCCCCTGACACTCACAGGAGTGAGCCTTGAGAACTGCTGGGTGTGGCCCCCAAACAATTAAACCAAATAAAATAATTTCTCTGAATACCTGTTCTATAATCCCTGCAACCTATAATAAAGCTCATAAAATTGTATAACTTGAGGGATGCAGTATGCAGGCTCTAAATATTCTAAAGTACTTACAATTATAGTGCAGCTCAGTTTTTAACATTTAAGGTAAGCATCCTTTGACAATCTACTGTGACACTAAAATAATCAGTCATTATCAGCCCATTATCCTTCACAGTGCACAATCATATAATGAGATGTTTGCCTCCTCCCTTAGCCATGGTTGCCACTCAACACAGTGCCATTGATTAGATCCACAGAGTGGCAAGCCAGCCAGTCAAGAGAAAGAGTATTTGGCAGACCGATTCCCATTTGATGGAAAGTGGCTCAGAGGCCTCACTTTAGTCCAGACTTCAGTGTCATTATTATCTGACCCAATAGCCTGTTTCCTCTGAAATCTCACCTTAATTATTTCCCAGAAAAGCTGAAAAACAGGAAGAGGCTGTGAGCTGCAGGCTGAATTAGAAGCGCATTAATCGAGCTCTTGAAGAGACGCTGGTGTGAGTTTGTCCCTGGATGGTGCCATTAACACACTTTTTTTTTTTTTGGTTCCTAGCACAAATTTAAAATAAAAGTTTACGAAAAACACAAGTGGAAATAGATTCCATGAGCCTTGCATTTAGAGGTGCCATCTGTTCAATTTTTCACCCTAGCAGTCAGAGTGTTAATATCTCCTGTGCAAAGATATCATTTGTCAGCATTTTCCCTCATTTGGAGCAACCAGTTTGGTTCTTTTATTCTTTGTCCTAAGTCAGCTGAAATTCTCTGAGTTCAGATGTCTTGAGTTGTGTGTATTTTCAGTCATTCCCTTTTTTGAGGGAATTTCCTTTGGAAAGTCTACTAAAAGAAGGGATAGAATTTGGAACAGATCTACTTCTGGTCCTCCAAGAAATTGTTATAGTGGAGGTAAAAGATGGAAGAGGAAGGTGGAAAGGATTAGATTCCCCTGAAGAATGAGTAGTATCTATCTTTATGATTAACTTCAGCAAGACCTAAATGAGTTTTAAAGGCCCTCATAAAAGAACTAGGGAAAGTCTTTGGAGGAAGGAAGAACACAATATTTTTATTGCAACTGCCAGTGATCTTTAGAAACCCTAATTAAGCCCTGATGGGGTATAAAATATCCCAGCTTTTATAAATGACTCTGTCAACTAGACGCTCTGCAATGCTTAAATTCCCACAAGATTCATATTCATTTCCAATTGCTAAAATTTTAGTGAAGGAAAGAATATAAATATTCAATTTGAACAGGGTTTCACTGGAGGAAGAAAATAATCTATGGCTTATTTCCTTGCCAAGGAAAGGAGCTCTCTCGTTTCTTGGAGTCTGGCTCTTCCGCTCTGATTTGCAAAGAAAAAAAACACTTGGTGCTGCTGTTGACAGTGTCGCTGTCATCATTGTTTTTAAACCAGCTGCACTTCCCTCTACTTTTCCCCACCCTCCAGCAGAGGTGTGTGTGTGTGTGTGTGTGTGTGTGTGTGTGTGTGTGTGTGTGTGTTTGTGTGTGTGTTTCAATTAATAGAATTTATATTTTCCCTTGGCCAGTGCAATAGTTATTTAAAGTTTTTAAATGTTTTCACATATGTTAGAAACAGGAGGCTAACAAAAACGGTAACCTTCAGCCAATATTCAAAAGTAAAATAAAGAAGATAAAAGTAAAAAGGAAGAGTAATGAAGTTCATAGATTGTGTATCAGTGAGCAGTAATGCAGGATGAGAGAACAAGGAAAAAATTTATTACATCTAAATGAATAAAATTTAAACCATTATTAAGGTGGTCTCCCATCTGAAAAAATGCAGCAGATGCAGAGAATCAGGGACAACTGTGAATATGACTTGGGGGAAATTATGGAGTTACCATGCCTGAAGCTCTATTGCAGGAGTCCTCAAACTATGGCCTGAGGGCCACATTAGGCCCACTGAGGACATTTATCCAACTCACCAGGTGTTTTTGCCACCACTGCCTATCCAGCTTAGCAACTACAACAGCCTTTGGGTCATAGTACATACGTGTGGATTGGGCTCCACACTCTTCGACTCCCCTCCTCTCTGTCTCTGGACATCTCTCAGTCTCAAGCAAGTGTCCTCAAACTATGTCCTCCAGACCACTATTGTTCATAGTTGTTGTTTGTTTTTTTTTTTAACTGTTGTCCAACCCTCCAATGGTCTGCATAACAGTAAATTGGTCTCCTATTTAAAAAGTTTCAGGACCCCTGCAGTCTATGCAATGAAGGAAAGTGAAAGGCTAGAGGAGGGGAGGGGCAGGTAGCCCCTCCTGTGAGAGCTGTATCCCTAACTTCCAGCCAAAGAGACAGATCAGGGGCCCGAGAGGTGGCGCAAGTGGTAGGGCCTTGCATGCACTATCCTAGGATGAACCACGGCTTGATCCCCAGGCATTCCAAGCCAGGAGTGATTTCTGAGCACATAACCAGAAGTAAACCCTGAGCGTCACCGGGTGTGATCCAAGGAAAAAAGTAAATAAAAGATGGATCAAAGCAGATGCTGTCTGTGTGCTGCCAACCACTTTGAGCCTCATGCATTGATCTAAAAATTTAGACCCAAGAGCAAGGAAATTATTCCAGCAAGATGAACTAGAGACATTTTGTGCATGTTATTAGCCTTTCCCTGCTCCGAATCTATCTTCCTGCATGGTTTTTCTCTCTGATCATGATCTGGCCTTCCCAAGGGTGTTCTCCTGAGAAGTCATGTCACCACCACCATGCCCATTCATCTTTGCTTTTATTCATTCAAAGCTTACTCTTTTCTCTATCCTCCATTCCCTATGCTAAATTCCTACCGTAAGTCACCTTGCTATTGTCTTTTAAAGCAGGGAATGGAGTCACCTAAATTTTACAGGTGAGAATGCAAGAAACAAAACAGTAATGTGTTATGTTCCCATATTGAATAGGTATAGAGCTAGGTCTTGAGGACTCAAGTACAAATATTGAGTCTTCAACCACCATCCAATACCTGCTGTCTGGGCTCCCTGTAGGTAGATTTTACATGTGGGCAGCTCTTATATGATTATTAGCAGTGTATATATATATATATATATATACATATATTATATATGTAGTTGATGAAGAACAGTCTCTAAGAGATGAATCAACTCTAGGTTATTATCCTAGATACCATCCATTTGGTTTCTCTAAAGCATATTTCACAAAATGGGTAGTCAATAACTTAGCTATTGTTGTCATGATTGTTAGCACTATTGGTCACTTAAGAGCTTTTGTTAGCTTAAGAGATTCTTTAAAAACTAATCTTATCTGTTGTTCTAGTAAGCATTCTATTTCTAGAATAACCAAGCTGATAGCTGACTTCTTTCTATCATGGAACTACCCTAAAAAGTCTCTACCAGATAAAGTCTAAAATAACCAGAATAAAAATTTTAAAATACTTAGCAAAAATCTGAGTGTTTTGAATTAATCAAGATAGCTAAAATGAAATTGGGTAAGATCAGAAGTTATATCAAAAGCAAAATTTTTATGTCAGAAATGATCATTAAAATATATTAAATCTAGTTATGATTGTCCTAATAGCCAAGGTGAAAAACTCTAGAAATATAAATACCTCTCATTGTCTGGTCAAGAAGTTTCAAGAGTTTCAAAACTTTCAAGAGGGAAAGACTTCTAGTACAGAATCTTATTTTAATTAAATATGTATTCGTGTGCTCATATACATACACATATATGTATATATATTTCATCATAAAGTACTGAATCTCATTTAAAATTAGTTCTAGGCCAGATATAGGTATGTTATTTATACTGATGTTTCCAACACCAACCTATAAGGAAAAGGTAGGTATAGTGCTGTTGGACCATTTAGCAAAGGCTATTTCTACATTATTGTCTAGGACTCATGGTTTATCCAATTAGAGCATAAGGGATTGATAAGAACATATTTTAGACCTTTTCTAGCAAGCTGTTTTAGTCCCAGTCATGCCTTTGATGGGAAATCTGAGCATTCCATTCTAAGCTGAGTTGTCTGGTGAGAGTTGATTGAAAAGAGCTCTGTGCTGATTGAAGAGAGATATATGTATTGTGGCTGCCAAATTGGGATTAGATACTGAGATTTATTTTTGTTATGTTTATTGAGAAGCCCAACATGCAACTTTGTCCAGCAAAAGACATTTTTAATTATAATTGTACTGAATATCTGTGAGGCAAAGGCACAGTTAGAGTCTATCTCAATATCTCATGTGGTTATCAACACATTAGTATGAGTTCATCTACAATTAGTCTCTATGACTCCAAATAGTTTTCCTATATATCAAAGTAAGAAAAATAATTGCATGTATTTTTCTTCCATAAATTTTTTGGTAAGTTTCCTTGCTAAAGTTTGAAACTACTATTTCATGATTTATTTTTATGTCTTCCTAGAGTTTTATCTGGAGAAATTTAATCTAACCATCTCCTAATGGTTGTCAAAAATATTTTTTGACAATAAAGTAAATAAATTTACTTTTCTATGATGCTAAAATACACTTTCCTGTCCTTAAGTCTCTATGTTTCTCTCTGAAAAAAATACAGAGAAGTAACATGACTTATTGAAAGATATAAACAGGTTGAGAATTTTTTTTATTTTGGTTTTTGGGTCACACCCGGCAGCGCTCAGGGGTTACTCCTGGCTCTACACTCAGAAATCACTCCTGGCAGGCTCAGGGGACCATATGGGATGCTGGGATTCGAACCATTGTCCTTCTGCATGCAAGACAAACGCCCTGCCTCTATGCTATCTCTCCGGCCTGAGGTTGAGAATTTTTGATAAATATTTTTTCAGAAAAAAATAGTTTGCTAATTTCTCCCTCTTACATGAGCTTTCTTGTCCATCTCTGAAGGGTCACAATAAGACTGACTCTACTCATAACACTTTAGAAAACCACAAGTTTTATTATCTTTTACCATCCAAACAAGAGACATAAAGCTCAAAGAAACTTCACTGTCCAGTGTTATTGAGCAAAAGCAAAGGGTAGTAACATGGGAAATAATTTATCTGAGTTCCTCTACCATGTGGCTTCCCACACTAAAACAACAGCCTGCTCTTTACTCAAAAGACAATAATAACCCACCCTCTTTTCTGTCTCCCTCAATACAGGATTTAGATTCACTACTGAAGAGCTACTTAAACAGAACACTGGCTCCTTAACCCACTGTATTCTATTTAAAATAGTATTTTGAGTCTACCCATTATAAGTCCTCCTGGCTCTTATTGACAGGCAATATCATTTTAATGCAAAAAAGTGTTATGTTGGGCATTACTTTGAATTGTGAGTAAAAGATGAGCTCCCTCCTCACAATCCTGGCTGGCTACAAGGCGACAAAGGTCATAATTGTGTTAAAAGGCCCAGCCAGAGAGACAGTAGAAAAATATAGAAGAAACAGAGCAAATATATTGATTAAAATAAAACTTCACTTTCTTTGGTCTTGGTCTCAGCAATAATTCACTTAAAATTGGTACTGTTTTACTGAGAGCAACATGCCTGCCTTATGAATGTCTCTGCAAGCCAGATTTCATGGTCTATGCCAGAAATCTCTCTAAATCCTTGTAAGTTGTGTTTTGTTCTATACAATGCATTTTTGAATGCTCATGGGGCTTATCCATAAAACTCCTTCAGATGGCAGACTTTCTCTCTTCCCAACCCCAAGTTTGGAGAACACGGATTGCTTTTAATTCTGGGTTCCATCCAACTCTTTAGATTCAGACCACAGAGTCGACTGACAAGCTTTATCAAGGCACTGTGATCACTGGCACCATCTATTCCTCACTGGCTTTATTGTCCCTCAAGACCCTCATCTCCTGCCTGTCTCTGGTCTTTCCTATGCAGGTCCTTTGTGGAACCAGATCCTGTGACCCTTTTAGCCTCAATGGCTCAGCACAAAGTAATTCCCCTTCCTTTGAACTCAGGCATTGTTCAGCTTGACTGTCATCTTTCCCTGACCTCCCTCTCATGATTCATTTTCATAGCCCTGACAAGAGGGAAGATAGATTAATGTCTAATAGAGATGGCATCAGCCCTAACCCACAATCTCATAGCCAATTCTTATGAAGACTGAGTCTTCTAAACAATAACATTCTGGGACCAGCAGCATTTCAGTGAGAATGTCTCCCAAGCATGAAAATATTAATTCTATATCCCCAGTCCTCACGGCTTTGACATTTTATAAGGTATGCTTTCTAGGGGCCTGAGTGGTGGCGCAAGCAGTATTGTGTTTGCTTTGCATGTACTAACCTAGGACAGACCGCGGTTCTATCCCCTGGCTTCCCATATGGTCCCACAAGCCAGGAGTGATTTCTGAGTGCATAGCCAGGATTAAACCTTGAGCAACACCGGGTGTGGCCTAAAAACCAAAAAAAAAAAAAAAGTATGTTTTGTAGCAAGTATCTAAAAGAAATTACAAGCTAGACACTGTTACCCTTAAATTTGATTTTTGAATATTTTATTTTTTTTCTTATGTTATGTAAGTTTGCTATGTTATGTAAATTTGATTTTTGAATATTTTTGTTCTTTCATACTAGATATAAAATACTAGATACAAAAGTAGATTCCAGGGGCCAGAGAGATAGCACAGCGGTAGGGCAATTTGCCTTGTATGCAGCCGATTCAGGATGAACGGGATGGACAGCGGTTTGAATCCCAGCATCTCATATATGGTTTCTTGAGTCTGCCAGGATTAACCCTAGGATTAATCCTAGGATTAACCCCTGAGCTCCGCCACGTGTGACCCCCCCCAAAAAAAACTCCGAAAACAACACAACAAAAAAACTCCAAATGGGTGATAAACTTAAATGTAAACCATGAAACTGTACATGTGCTGAAATAAAACAAAGACAAATTTCATTGTACTGCTTGGATAGTGGATTTTCCGACTCTGTCTTCTAATTCAAATGCAACTAAGAAAACATTGGGTGAAACCTCTAGTGGCTCTGACACACAGAATGTCAAAAATTTGATAACATTCTCTGGGTGAAGATTTGAGGAAACAGAAACACTCATAAAGCACTTACTAGCAACACCTAATTAAATATGCATTTACCTGTTTGCCCAGATATCCAACTTCAGGGAATTTGCTCTGAAAATATTCCTCTAGGAATACAAAAAATTATGCAGAAAGGTATTTCATGAAGTTGTGATTTGTAATAGCAAATTACTAGAAATAGTATAAATACCAATAAGAAGACTAGTTGATTAATATATAATAATGCTAAATGGGGGAGTAGGATGTAGATGTTTAAAAAATAAGAGGGCTGGATTAATAGTATAGTGCTTAGGGCTCAAGCTTTGTATGTGGCCAACCTAGGTTCAATACCTGCCATTTCATATGTTCCACTGAGCCTTCTAGGAATGATCCCTGAGTACAGAGCCAGGAGTAAGCCCTGAGCACTGCTGGTTGTGAATCATAAATCAAATTAATAATAATATAAACAGTAATTTCCAGAATATATGCAATAAAATGAATGTAAAAATATTAAATACAGAGTCTGGAAAGATAATACATGAAATAAGGTACTTACCTTACAAGCAGCCAACCCTGGTTCAATACTCATTATTGTACTCATCTCCTGAATCCTCCTGAAGAGTTATTCAAGGGCACAGAGCAAGGATAGTCTATGAGTACTTTCAGGTATGGTCAAATGAAAATTATTATTTTCTCCCAAAAGAAGTATAGGAGCATATGGTAGAAATAAATTAAATTGCCCTTTTTTTAGAACATGTTGGAATTATAGTTGAAGGATGATAGAGAAAATAATATTTTTATGATTATATAGTTTTGACTTTTGGAGGCACTTTTCAGTTTTATGTATTCAGATATAGCACCAAATCAGAAAGAATGGAAGAGATCCTAAATTTGAAAATAAATTAATCTAACAGTATATGAAAGTGATAATATAACCACAGTAGAAAAGTTAATTTCAATAAGTGTATTCCTCTGAATACTTTCAACAAGATATAGATCTAAGGAGATAAATGAGCTTCAGAGAATCCCACTTGATTTCATATATTAGGAAGTGGTATTGTCAGAGTGATTGAAATATTGTCAGAGTGTCAGAAATATTGGCTTGTAAGATTGAGAAAATAAGAAAATGAACTAATATGGGAACCAAGTTCCTCACTGTAGATAAAAAATAGGGAATGGGGGGGGGGAAAAGAATAGACTTAGAATGTGTGTGTATGTATTATGTATGTATGTGTATCATGCATGTCTGGATCCTATTCGTAAGCACCTTCCTGAAGCTTTGGGATGAAGAACAGTGTTAGCCCCTTTAAAAAATGGGATCTTAACAAGATATTGAAGAAACAGATTGAGAGAGCAGCTTTGTCTGTCTCCTGATAGAAAAGTAGGTCCTGCTTTGTGAAAATGAAATAGAGGAAAATATTAAATCACTGGAAATAAGATCCTAGGCAGAATAACTTGAACCAATGAACAGACCCAGGTAGTAGAGAGCCTCTAAAGATTCAATTCCAGCACACTGTGCTCTGGCATTGTAACATCAGAGCCTCAGTCCCAGGTTCTCATTCACTGAAGCAAAGATGATTGAACCTCTCCAAGTGCCCTAGAACACATGAGTGGATGAAGAAATTGTAGTACATCCACACTATGGAATGCTATGCATCTGTTAGGTAAAATGAAGTCATGAAATTTGCTTAAGCATGAATGAATATGGAAAATATTATGCTGTGCAAAATGAATCAGAGGTAGAGAATAATATAGAATAATCACACTAATTTGTGGATTATCAATAAAAGATAATATGGCAACAATATTCAAAGACATTAGAGATGAGGGCCAGGAAGACTGTCCATGGTAGGAAGCTTGCCACAGCTTGCAGCAGGGAGGGGCAGTTAGGGCAGAGAAGGAACCACTATGACAATGATAGTTGGAACTGATCACTCTGGACAAGAACTGGCTTCTGGGAGCCAGAGCGGTGGCTTAGCAGTAGGGCACTTACCTTGAACATCTGACCTAGGACAGACGGTGGTTTAATCCCCGGCGTCCCATATAGTCCCCCAAGCCAGGAGTGATTTCTGAGCGCATAGCCAGGAGTAAGCCCTGAGCATTACCGGGTGTGGCCAAAGAAAAGAAGAACTGGCTTCTGAAAGATTAAGTGATATGCATAATGCCCCTTCAGTAACAGTATTGCAAACCACAATGTCTAAAAGAAAAAAAAAAAAAAAAAAGAAGAGGAAGAGAAGAAAAATGTCTGCCACAAAGGCAAGCTAGGCAGAGGGTGGAAAGGAAATTGGAGACATTGATGGCCAGAAATTTTCACTGGCGAAAGGTGCTGGACATTGTATGACTGAAACTTAATCATGAACAACTTTGTAATTGTTTATCTCATGATGATTCAATTAAAGAATTTACTTTTTAAAAAGGTGTCTGACCTCATAGTAGGATAGTATGAGAAGCATCTACAGACTACAGTGAGTGATACTGATGCTCAGAAAAAGGAAATCAGCCTGAATTTACCATTAATAAATCAGAAAACCACATGAGCCCACATTGAAGGGAGGGATTTGGGACTTTTTTTTGGGGGGGAAGGGAAAGTTCTCTGACTCTGTTTTTGAACCACTTTGCTTCTCTATATGAACTAAAAAAAATATAACAAAGTATATGTACATTAAGGATATTATGTAATCACAATGCATATTCTTTTACATTGGCAACAATTAAAATCTACTTAAATTAAATTTCTAACCATTAGTCCATGAAGTTGAGGCAGAAAAACAAATAAATTGCAATTTATGAACATTCAGAATGACAATTTCAGCCTTGTTTTAGCAGAAGAAACTCAAGGTTCTGTCATGAAATCTGTGTGAATATTCATAGATGAATGGACAGAAAATAGATGAATAGACCTTTTTTTTTTTAATTTGGTTTCTGGGCCACACCCAGCGGTGCTCCTGGCTGTCTGCTCAGAAATAGCTCCTGGCAGGCACGGGGGACCATATGGGACACCAGGATTTGAACCAACCCCTTTGATCCTGGATCGGCTGCTTGCAAGAAAAACACTGCTGGGCTATCTCTCCGGGCCCACGAATAGACCTTTTTAAAAAATTAAATACACTTTGGTAATTAGGGGAAATTATGAGCAAAATCCTATGAGCAAACTGTAGGGGTTTTTTTTTTTTTTTTTGTCATTTTCTCCCTTTACCTACATTCATGAGACAGCAGTCTTTCCCTTTTCCCTCTCCCTCAGTACCTGAACATTTTTTTTTGTTGTTGTTCTTTATATCTCAGTGAACTCATAGATTCTTGATGCTGTGATTCAAACTGTTTCTGTACATTGCTATGGCATATACCTTACCACTCTGGGCCCCAGTGCTCACATATTTTAGCTGTGGTGCTTCCCTAGAAGTGTTTGTATCAGGTTATAGTGCTCACACACTTAGTTGAGGTGCTCACAAACTCAGTCACAGTGCTTACATGTTGTGTACGTAAACATTTTAATGGGATTATTATGTTACTGATCCTACCCTAATCAGTGATTGTGCCCTACCCTAGGGTGTGACCTGGCATTCTGCTCCCACCCTAGGGTGGTACCTGATTCTGCTCCCACCATTGGGTGGTACCTGATTCTGGGACATAAAAACAAGGGTCTGTGGAAGGCGAGAGGCTTTTTGTCCTGGATCTATTGTAAGGCCTTTTGGCTTTGGCCTCTTCACGGAGTAAAGAGCTGTTTTCTACGGATGCCTGACTGCCTGTTGGCTTTCTTCCCACCGCATTCACCTCAGAACCGCCGACTGAACAGGGTAACAGACGTGTGGTCCGAGCTGGAGGAGAAAGGCCTCATCCTCCATCCCTCCATCTGTCAACCTCTTCAGGGGCTGACTTGCAACGCTTACATATTTGGTCATGGTGCGTAACTAAGGTTTGCTCTCCTTTGATTGAAGTGCTGGTAGACGTGCTCATCAAGGTCACACTTTGGCTGAGGCATATAAAGTCTTTTATTATATCTGAACTATTTATCATGTCATGGTTCCTGGGCAGGGTTCCTAGGGATGATGATGAGATTTAGTCAACAATGACATAATTGAACTTTCTTGCTATGGTCATTACTGCATCAATATTGACCTGTTTTGAAACAATTAGCCAATTCATTTTGACCCACTTGATTAGTTTGTTTGATCAAAGGTGTTTCTTTCACACAGCAATCCAAAGCCACAAAATTTATGCAACTCCCTTAACATTAAAAGCTGTAGTATTGTTGACACAATTGATCATAATACAATAATTCATTAAGAATGAGTCAAAGGAGCACAGCAAAAGACTGTGTTAATGTGGAAATTGTTTGCATAGGCAAAGGTGTTTCTTTCATCCTTACTAGTTTTCATTGACTAATGCCTTACTGGTTTACTGGTTTTCTTTAACTAATGAGTTCAGAAAAAAAAAAAAAACGATGAATGTGTATTTAAGTATACAAGAGTCATTTTTTTTACGCATACATACAAAACGCTTTAGTTCTCTTACTAATAAAATATTATTTTGAAGACAGCTGTCAAGATAACAACTGAATTAAACAGGTTAAGCAGGGCCAGTACCCTTCCATATTTTCAAGTGCCAGGCAGGTCTTGTAAGCCCCCAAAGAACAGCTTGTGCTTTGTTTCAGTGGGATTTCCTTCATTCTAAGACCACAAGACAGTACCACTCTTTATTTCCTTTCTCAGGAAATGGTAGCTGGCTCTTCAGCTCTGTTCCCTGCACCTCTTCTCCCTTCTCCCTACAGATGTTCTCTTTGCTATTCTGAAGTCTCCTTTAAGAGCCAACTCTGCCTTACCTCCTATGAAAAACCCATTCTCAGAAATGATCTGATGAAGTGTTTTTAAACCAACAGTAGAGCCAATTCAATGCCACTCTCTGAAGAACACCACATAGAAAGTAAGATTTTTTTTGTTTGTTTGTTTTTGGGGGGGTGGAAGTAAGATTTTAACAAGCATTTGCAAGGGAGAGCAATTTTATGGGGAAATGGGTCTAATCAATGACCCTTATATTGACCACAAAGGACTCTGCCCTATCTTGAAACCAGTTAGGGTCCTTAGATCTCTCTAGATTCCACTGAGATCAGCAGAGGATGATGACAAGTAATGCTTCAGAATACAAAGGATCCATGAAACCCAAATTAAAAGGGTTGATCCGAGTACAGTATGTGCATTATATTTTTAAGAAGCACATACAATGACAGGGTATTTCAAGATGAATTGGGATGGGAAAGGATTTAACTTGGAGGAATTTTGTGGCCTTTTGAAAATATTAAAAAATGTAATGTTTTCTAAAGGATTTCTTAATCATTCCTGTCTTGTCCATCATGAGAAAAAAATGTGATGTTTGCATTTTTTTCTGGATTTCTGAAGCTCTGCCATTTGGACTTATTTAGCCACCTCTCTCCTGAGATGTAATACAATGTGAATAAAACACAGCCTGATCCATAGCAAATACAAATCGTATTCATTTATCCTTTGGAGTACAAACTTCAACCGTAACTAAATGCAATATGCTGGCTCTTTTGTGTGTGTGTGTTTTTTATGAACCTTTGAAGCAGGTTTGTGATGAATAGATTTTATAGGATTATGCAGTTAAATTTTTCTTTTAAATATTTTAGAAAGAAATCATAAACATGACCTCATATGTTAATAAGTCAATTATGGAATCCTGTTTTATACATATGTTCAAAATATGACCCTATCCAAAACTCCTCTAAATGAGTATGAAGAAATAACTTTAAACGATTATTCAGGAGGCCCTGGTTTTTAAAACACTGTGTGTGGAATTCTACTGCACCAGATAACAAAAACAAAGCCAATTTCCCCAGCCTAAATGTATATTGTTTCTAATACATTAAGCATTTAAGCCCCATTGAGGGGATGGCATTTGCTCTCTATTAGGCACTGTCTCTGCTTACTTTCTCATTCCAAGTAGAAGCTAAAAAGTTGAGGGCAAGAGTGAAAACAAAACTTTGCCAGACAATAGACTCACTTCAGAGACCTCATAGGAGTAACTATTTCCATGATATATTTTTATATTTGAATTCTTTTTAAATGCAAAAAGTCAGGACCCATCCTCAGATGCTCACAGACTGTTCCTTGTTTGAATTATTAGGATTTATTTTTGGAAGGCCTCTTAATGCTTCATAGCAGTAGAACTTTGAGACTATTATTTATCCCTTTCTCTATGTAATGGTCAAAATGGCTTCAGTATTTCTCTGTAGGCAGAAAATCAAGGTGGTTTTCTCCTCCAAAAATGCATTTTAAGTGCTGGAGAGATAGTGTAACAAGCTAAGTGCATTCTTTGCATGTATAAGATCATATTTTTGACCCCGGGGACTACATATTTCCCCAAGCGCCACAGGGTGTAAACCTCAAGCACCAATCTGGGAGTAGATCTTGAACAACATAAGCCATGCTGGATGTTGCCCTCAAATGAAGAAACATGTATATTTAAATATAGTATACTTTGGGCCAGAGAGATAGTACAGTGGGTAGGGTACTTGCCTTGCATGTGACCACCCAGGTTCAATCTTGGCACCTCATATGTTTCCCTGAGACCACAAAGAATGACCTCAGCAAAGAGCCAGGAATAAGTCCTGGAAATGCCAGACATAATCCCAAACCAAAATATAAGCTATATATTTATAGACTGCAAAGGTGTCTTCTTGGAGCACCAGGGAGGAGATCTCAGAGAACAAAGCTGAGTATATGCAAAATACCAAGAGTGAAGAGAGAGAATGAACGATGACCTAGACCCAACTCTCTTCCGCCTGAGCTAGGATTGGCTTTTTAACTCTGCCCCAGCCAGATAATAAGGCACTAACTTGTTCTGCAACCATGAAGGAATTTCTATGTAATAGAGAGGGGAAGCTTGTCTTCAGATTTGTGGATCTGAGGAATGCAAGTGAAGCTGAATTTAAAGAGACTGTATAGCACTAATATTGATATTGAAAAAAAAAATCCAGGCTGCAATTCAGTTACCTCACTTTCTACCTGAAGACACTATGAACATAAATAAAATTAAATTTAAAAGAAGAGAGCATGGAATACATAGTAAGAATAAAAGTAAATATTCTCAAATATAAATATTTGAGAAGAAATCAATGAAATGAAAGAAATGAAAAGAGGAAACTCGTGGAACAATAATGCGTCAGACTGATCAGAAAATAGAGAAGATATAAATTATCAATATTTGGAATGAGAGGGTGTTGATATTCAGAGTCTGCAAGTTAAGAGAACACTAAGAGAGTGGATAGGAACTGATAGTACAGTTGTGTGTGTGTTTTATTTAATTTTTTAGTTTAGGGACACTCCTGGCAGTGCTCAGGGGACTACTCTGAGGTCAATGCTTGGAGGTCACTCCCAGTGGAGTGAAAAGTACCGACTGGTGTGGGGCATTGAACCCTGGGATCTTACAGGCAAAGCATGTGTTTGGCGCTTAGGTCTACTTCCCTGCCCTTCCCACTGCATCTTTGAGAACTGCATTTAACATGTGTTTAATGAACTTGCTTGTCTCCCTTACTGCATCCACTTTGATTGAATTTAATTAATAAAAATGGATTGTGGATTTTTTAAATGACTGGAATAGTATCCATGTCTCTCCAGCATATCAGGCAACCACATCTCCAGTTCTCCCCACTGATTTAATTTTGTTGTTTTGCCTCTTGTTTTATTTACATAATTTTGTGAAATTGTTTATTTTAATTTGGGGGTTTTATTTATTTAATTGTGTATTATAGTCTTAAGGCAGAATACTTTTCTTTCAAGGAAACCTCATTTATACTATTAAAACTCTTGGGCCAGAGAAATAGCACAGCAGTAGGGTATTTGCCTTGCACGCAACCAACCCAGGACTGACAGTTGTTCAAATTCCAGCATCCCATATGTTCCTCGAGCTTGCCAGGGGAGATTTCTGAGCATAGAGCATAGAGCCTAAGTGCTGCCGGGCATGACCCAAAAGCAAACAAAAAAGACTCTTCAAGTTGGATTGTATTTTTCCTAGTAAAGGTATTTAGTGCTGAAAGAATTCTTCCACCAAAATTTCTGGACTAACTGGTGCCCCCAAACTAAAGAGATGAACTTCCATTCATATCATATATAAAAATAAACTCAGAATGTGTGATATATAGAAAATTAAAACGTCTACTGACAAGAAGAATAGGCAGAAGAAAACCTTGGTAAACTTGAGACAAGTTTAAGACTAGGTATAGTCTTAGACATGCCAAAAACATGAGCCATGAAAGAGCAAAAAGAGCTAGGAATATGGCACATGCTTTACATAGGCTCAATATACAGTACTGAAAAAAAAAGAAAAATGGAAAGAAAAATAAGTGCATACTTTGGAGTTCATAGATATTTCAAATATTTAATGCCTAAAAACTCTAAATAGAATAAACATGCAAACCATTGACAAAAAATTCTTTTCAAAGTACATGTCTGTTAAAGAATGGACATAGGCAATGAACTCTCTAACTCTATAATGAGAAAACAAATAGGCCAATAAAAAGGGAGAAAAAAGCATGACTTATGGATTACAAAAAAGCACCTGAAAAGGTGCTCAACATCAGTAGCAATTAGGGAAATACAAATTGAAACTGAAAGATGCCAACTCTACTATAACTAGTCAACTGACACCAAATAAATAGACAGTCTGTTCCATGCAATTTGATGATCAAATGGATGTATATGGAAAAATATAAAAACATTTTCAGTTTCTGAACACAATAGTCATGAATTTGCAATTGATCATCGAAAGTATTTATCAAAAGATCTGCAAGTATTGTCACAGGAAGAGGTAGACATGGATATTCATAGAATGGCATTTCTCCTCTTGGATAACTGGAAAGAACCCAAATCGCTATTGGAGGGCTAAAGAGACTTTGCCTTCTACATAGAATGGAATGGAATACTTCTCAGCAATAAAAAGGAATCCTTACACCTAACTATAAGGACAAATTTCAAATGTACACTAAATGAAAGTCATAAATCAGACAAAGAGAACTATTAAATTATTGTGATTTGATATAACATTATAGAAAATGCAGCCTAGCTTGTCAGCAAACAGGTCAGTGGGGGAGAGAAAACTTGGGGTCAGCACATTATAAAAGGGAGGTACTTTCCCTTATTTGTGTAATAGCTTTATGAGTCTATATTACATCAACTGATAACTTCACACTTTAAACATATGCTTTTTTGTGTATCCAGTTAGCTTTCAACAACCTTATTATAGAAAAAGAAAGGGGACAAGAGAAATAGTATAGCAGGTAAGGGCTTACTTTGTACAAGAGAACTTGGGTTTGAACCCTGACACTGTACATGGTCCTCTGAGCACAGGCATAATCCCTGAGCACAGAGCCATAAATAAGACCTTTGCAGTGACAGGTCTGGACCCATAAGAAGAAAGAGAAGGAAGGAAGGAAGGAAGGAAGGAAGGAAGGAAGGAAGGAAGGAAGGAAGGAAGGAAGGAAGGAAGGAAGGGAGTGAGGGAGGGAGGAAGGGAGGCAGAAAGGAAGGAAGGAAGGAAGGGAGTGAGGGAGGGAGGAAGGGAGGCAGAAAGGAAGGAAGGAAGGAAGGAAGGAAGGAAGGAAGGAAGGAAGGAAGGAAGGAAGGAAGGAAGGAAGGAAGGAAGGGAGGGAGGGAGGGAGGAAGGAAGGAAGGAAGGAAGGAAGGAAGGAAGGAAGGAAGGAAGGAAGGAAGGAAGGAAGGAAGGGAGGGAGGGAGGGAGGGAGGAAAGAAGGAAGGAAGGAAGAAAGGGAGGGAGGGAGGGAGGAAGGAAGGAAGAAAGGGAGGGAGGGAGGATGGAAGGAAGGGAGGAAGGAAGGAAGGGAGAAAGGGAGGGAGGGAGAAAAAGAGGGAGGGAGAAAAAGAGGGAGGGAGGGACAAACGGAGGGAGGGAGGGAGGGACAAATGGAGATAGAAGGAGGGAGGGAGACAGAGGGAGGGAGGGAGGGGAAGGAGGGAAAAAAGGGAGAGGGGGAGGATATAGGGAAGAAGGGAGGGGGATACAGGCAAGGAGGGAGGGAGGGAAAGAGGGAGGAAGGGACCAATGGATGGAGGGAGGGAGAATGAATCATTTCATCAGAATTTAGGGTGGTTCCCCAAATCACCCACTGTACCATCATGATCTCAAAACTTTACCCGATTTCAAGCCATATAACTGTTTCACCTAGGAGACTCCCCCACCTGACCAGTGATTGTGCCATTAGTGTCACTGTCTGCTCCATAGTGGACACCTGTCTCATGCTTCCAGTTCCTCCTCTTCTGGCGAAAATTCTCTGGGGCCCTGTTTAGTAGTCATGAACTGATTAAAAGCAACGGTCAGGGCCTCCTAGGTCAACATGCCACCCCTCCATTTCCAGAAAACTGGCAAGTGGGGAACTGGCCTTTCTCTTCGATCCTGAGAGGCAACCAGCCAGGCTTACAGAAGACTCACAGTCACAGCATACAGACCCAAGGCACGCACCAAGCCATCTGAGAAGGCATGGCCAGCTCAACCAGATCTGTGCAGCAGCCAAACAGGCTTTACAGATCCAACTAAGGTTTCCTCTTTTTCTTTTAAATCACATTCTAAATGAACTCTCTCCCCTCAATTGAGTTTCTGACTCCTTCTAGGGAGAAGAAAATAAATGACTTTATTTTTAAATCAACATATTTATTTAAGTATTATGATTACAAATATGTTTGTAGTTGGGTTTCAGTCATGAAAAAGTATAACCCTCCATCAGTGCACCCTTCCTACCACCAATGCCTTCCATCTCCCTCTCTCCTCACCCTCTTCCTGTCTTCAAGACAGGAATTTTGGAAATAAATAATTTTAAAGCAAAGACTTCAGCCCTATCACTTGGAAGAACCCTTCCAAGATATTTTTTTATTAAATTATTTGTTGACCCAATTCAGAGCCTTATATATAGGGAATGAAGGAGCCCCCAAGAAGGGTTTTGACTGAAGCCACTATTTGCTTTGGGCTCCACACAGCAAAATGTGATTCGAAATGATAACACCATTGCAATTTCTCTAGCTATTTACCTTCAAGTCTCAGTATTACACTTGCTACTGATGATGTGTAAGAAAGACAATATTTGCACAGCTCAGGAGTCAGTGGAGAGCAGACCAGCCTAGGCCGAACTGGAGGAGGGTGGCTGGTCAGATTCACCAGAACCAGCATTTTTGTGGGCAGGAAGCAAATCTCAGTGCAGTGTGCATTTTGTGGATGTGGCCTGGGTGAGGTCCCTGCCTGGGTGACATTGATTGACCAGTGTGTCTGGGGAGGAGGGACATCATCAAAATTTCCATTTTGGTTTGTTTGGAGAACCAAGAAGCAGCTGATGTCTTCCACAAGGGGCTACTGTGCATTTCACTCATCATAGCCATCCACAAGAGCACATAGTTTTTTTTTTTTTCCAAATTTGTCCCAAAACCTTCTCTACTAACAAAATGGCCAATGCCACTTAAAGAATCCTAGTCTTTTTTTTTTTTTTTTTTTTTGCTTTGTCTTCTCTTCTGTGTCTAAGGCTACAAGGAGGCATTTAAAATAGGTATTTTAAATACCTATCTGGGAGAAGATCTTCCCTGCCAGATTATAATAGTTTGAAATAAACTGTTTTATTTAAATACATACATACATACATACATACACACACACGCATGCACACACACACACACACACACACGTTTTCATTTGCTTTCCCCCAGAAAAGCTCATTTTGTTGCTAATTTAATTTTTATACAAGGCCTTATGTCGAATGCGCCCCAGGAATTTCTATAAGATCTATTTATTCAACCCAGGGGGATTATCTGACTCTTATAAGCTAATCCTCTTGAAAAGTATGTCTCAGTTCCACGAGGAAGCATGTGATATTCTTTACATTCTGCGGGTTTGAGTTTGATCTGGAATAAATGAGTCAGGTTGTACTCCCACCCCCCCAGGTCTCAGACATGGGAGGCATGTGAGTTAGTCCAGAGACATTTGCAGCTACAGAGATTTCCTGTTAGAGTTTAAAAAAATCAAACAATGAATGTAATGCGATTATAAGTTGGGATATCGAAATTGGTGGCGACAAATTGAATCAATAAATATGTATTGAGTTACTACTGTGTGTCAGGAAGGCACTTTTTTGTAGATAACAGGAGGATAAGGAAACCCAGGAAAGAGGAAAACTCATGTCCAAATGGATAAGGAGAAGGAAACTCAATGCAGGGTCATGACTCAGGCTTTGAGAGCCATCAGGCAGAAAAGAGAAATAGAAAGTATGAAGGGAGAGAGGGTCAAGGATGGCCTCTCCACTGATATGGTATTTGATCAGAGAACAGAATGAGGGGCCATTCAAGAAGAATAGCAAGTGAAAAGAGAAGCACCAGCAGCCTGAGACAATAGCCACAGGAAGCCAGTATGGCATGGAGGAAGTGATGAGAGAAGAGCTTGGAGAGAAAGTGGCCTCTGGATGCTTCTACAGGGTCTTCATAATGGGAAGGATTTTTGGTGAAAGAACCAACTGATGGCTCAATGCAGAGAAAAATCAGTTCCTAGAAAAATTGTCTAGATCTTCTCACCCTTCTTCAGGGTTCTGGGCCACATATATGACCATTATGTTCTTATTTTGGCAAGTTTCTGTTAAGGTATCCATGCTCATTGGACATATGATAAAGATAATGAATTCTATTTCTTCATTCATACAATGAAGACTGGAAGGTTGGTGCCAAGCCTCAGGTGGAGAAATGTGGTTAGAGGTTTTATTTATCTCTATTTCTTTTTGATCCTTCAGAAACAAGGTCTTGGGGAAGAGTTGGGGGAGAGAGTATCAAAGAAATTTTTGACTTTGAAATTACTTTATTTGAATGATGATAGCAATAATCAGCTTATTTTCTAATAGATTTAATTTTTAATGAACAGAATAATTTACATTTAAAAATTTTAAGTGGTATAAAATTTTAAACGTGGTATAAACTGTTGAAATTTTATTTTAAGATAAAAATTTAAATCATGGCTTACATACTATTAATGGTAGAGTTTCTTGCATAAATCATTCCAGCACTGCACCCTCCTCCTGAGTGCCCTCTCAGTGAATGAACACAAAGTAAAACCATTCATTTAGGTAAATACAAAAAAGGGTGTTACTACTGGTTTATGTGATAAGTGTATGTTTGTTTGTTTTCTTTTGTTTATTTCTGTTTGAGTATGTTTGGTTATGTAAGAAATAGCCACACTAGTTTCAAAATGACTTTACCATTTTGCATGTTCATTGGCAGTGAATGAGTATTCCTGTTGTTGTACATCCTTGCCAACTTTTGGTGTTGTCAGTGCTTTGATTTTGGTCACTCTAATAGTTGTGCAATGCTTGGATTTTAAATGTCCTAAGGACCTGCTATCAAACTGCCATCTATGTATGCTACTGTCTGTATTTATATCTTCTTTGTGGAACTATTAGCAAGACACTTTTTACAGAATATATCTAGTCTTGAAATTGTTGATAAGTTATTACAGTTTTTATCTCCTTTCCATGTCATAGTATGTGTTTAGATGATAGCTTAACTTTGATCTCTTACCAGATGACAATAATGGCAAGATTTTACATAATTAAAATTAAATTTGAAGATGAATGTAGTAAATATATTCACATAAATAGCACTGTGCTAAGTGTATTTATTTGTGAAAATATTTATTTAACATGAATGATTTCTATCGAATACCCAATAAGGAATTCTAAATGCATTTCTTAGGGTAATGCTTTAGGGTTTATTTTTAGTATCTCATTGCACACATTTAAAAAATTATAAGACCTTGTGCAGACACGTATACCCAATGTATGAACCAGTAAAAACAAACTTTAAGTGTGTTTAATTAATAAAAAGAAATATATTGTCTTAAGTAACTTCATAGTCAAGAGCTATATCAGACAAGTTGGAAGCGGCTTGCTCCACAGTCTGGATTAGGGAATCACCAAAAGTTTTTCCTTCTCACCTCACAGACCCACATCATCAGACACTATGTGAGCTCAAGATGTTGACATTGATTCCACCTTGATGGGATGACTCAGATCATCATCCTACCCAGGTTAATACAAAGACTTTTTCCTCCTTACTCAGTCTAAAGATGAGATAAAGTCTGATGGGATGAGTCATTGTAGCCTGCGTCATATGATATTTAATTTGGATGCCTATGTCCACACTGAATGCTGCCCAACCAATTTGATTTGTGTCTTCATGGACAAGAAGTCCAGAGAGCAAAAGACAAACCTGAACCATTATCATTAACCATTATCATATATAATGACATAGTTACATATTAGCATAAATACAATAAAGCAACAGATGGGATGCTGTGAACATGGAATGACAAATAATGGCCTGTGAATGCAATGCAGGATTAGATTTACACATTTATTCACATTGTATCTAGGGATACCTCCAGCTCTACTGCAGAGTTAAGTAGTTCTTACAGAGTAGAGTAGTTCTTGCGGTAATCATGTGGCCAGCAACACAGAAACACTTTTTCTCTGATACTTCATAGACAGTGTTTCATGTCCAAAACACTTCTAGAGAACAGAATTAAATTTCAGGCATCAAACAGGTCTTATAAGAAACCAACATTTAAAGAGAGTCTTAAAATTGAAAATGGACTGTCTGGTCTAATTTGTGGAGTAGCAGACAGAACTGAAGCAAAGTTGAGGGACTTTGTAGAGCCTGATAGCAATATAAATGAAAGATTTGATCAGGGCATTTGGCTGACTATAGAGTCAAGGTCTGCATGGTTAAAAAACTGAGAACACTCAGAAAGGGTGAGCAGCAGCAGGAGAATAGATTAGGTATTAGAGGAGGTGCTAAAGGGTCACATTAAGATCATTAGTATCTCATTAGAACTTAGAATATAACCAACAAATACAGTATAACAGAATATAATGGAGTTGGATTAGCTGCCACTGAGAGAGAGAAAGTGTCACAGGCTGAGCCAAGTTGTTCATTGAACTAGAGAGGATGAAAGAGAAGCAGATATAAAAGCAACAAAGAGATATGATAGAGATAAATATCCAAACCACAGAGTCAACAACCCTGAAATCATGAGACCTAAACATCAACTTAAAAGATGCCTGTCAAGATGGCAGGGGAGAGGAATGAGGATGGGGAAATGAGTGGGAGGGACCCTGGGAACATTGGTGGGGGGAAAATTGAGACTAATGGTGAGATTGGTGCCAGAATTATTGTGTGTCTAAAATCAACTATAAATAACTTCATAAACGACAGTACTTTATTAACACATGTTTATGTAGAAAGTGGCAAAGAGGTAGGAAAGATGGTCAGGCCCCAAATTTCATCATTCTCAGAAGAATCTCATCAGCCTAAGATACAATCTCACAAAAGGCTTGCTTTAGAGCTTTGGTTGGACACCAAGGATTGACAACCTGGAAGAGAATTTATTCTTTTTTTTTTGGGGTTTTTTTTTTTTTTTTTTTTTTTTTGGTTTTTGGGCCACACCCTGTGACGCTCAGGGGTTACTCCTGGCTATGCGCTCAGAAGTTGCTCCTGGCTTCTTGGGGGACCATATGGGACGCCGGGGGATCGAACCGCGGTCCATCCTAGGCTAGCGCAGGCAAGGCAGGTACCTTACCTCCAGCGCCACCGCCCGGCCCCGAGAATTTATTCTTAAAGTGTTTGTAAAGACAGCTTTGTTCCCAGAAATTATCATCGTCAAACTGAATATGAGTTCATGTCAACATCTTGATGCTGCCTCAAATATGTCATGGAAAAGTTGGTCAATATACATTCCATTTATATCCTACCACACCCAAGGAGTTTTTTCTGTAGCACAGCATACATAAACAAGCCCAGCTAACTCTAAGCAGTAATGTCCTTGAAAGGAAATGAGGTTTGCAATTTTTTTAAATTTAGTTACCTAAAATAGTAGACCAAAAGATATTTTTTAATGTTTCCTTCCAAATAGAACATTCTGTGACACTTGAGGTTCTGTGCTAGCTAGAGAAGGCTCAGCAACTTGACCAAGGTTTATGGGGGTGTCCTGCACTGACTTCAAATAATTCAAGTGCCCCCCTTTATCTTGATAAAGATACATTTCAGTATCAAGTGATACTGAGAGGATGGAATAAAAGAACCAATCTTAAGGCAGGCCACATAATCTCACCCTCAAGGGCAGGGCAAGAGATTTTCCCCTGTCTTTTCTAATGTTCTTGTGAGAATTTAGGGAGTCTGGTCAAAGTTGTACCTTTCGCTGAGTTTGTTTTCTTTCTCTGTTTTGTCTTACCAGGCATCCTCAATCTAAGACAGGAAGGTCTTTGTAACTTCTGTCTCTCTGATAGGAGGGAGAAAGGGTTCACTACCCTGATACCCTTGGCTCTTGGCAATTCTATGAAGTTGAATGGCAACTATGGACTCTATTGTGTTCATGCTGCTATTAGTTTGTTCTAAGGCCACATCTCTGATGCTCAGAACTGGCTCCTGGCTCTGCCCACAGGGATCTCACCTGGCAGTCTCAGGAGTTTGTATGTGATGACAGAGATCAAACCCAGGTTCACCAAAGGCAAGGTAAGTGCTCTACCCACTGTCCTATCTCTCCAATCTCTGATATTTTAATCTATAGGAAATACCTCTCTTTCCTTAGAATCCACGAAACAATAAAAGATCATCACACATGCACTGAGTTATTCAAGGAGGCATAAAAGACCATCTTGCCTCCAACTGTCCAGGTTAGCTTAATATTTATATGCGAAGACTGCTCAGAATCCATCTTGTGTCAGACCCTGGGCAGGCAGGCTGCTTTCGATGCCACGAATATTATGTATCTCTGCTCCAAAAAAACTGGAGAGACTTCTAGCTCAAAATGGCATAAGATATTCACTAATGCACATAATAGGAAAAGATTCTGGGAAAGCAGTGACAATCAGGGATTCCTTACAGCTAGGATAGGAGGTAAAGAAATCTGGGAGGCTTCAGGGAGGCAATGTTGTGTGCACAGGGCCTGGAAAGTTGGATGGGACTTGGAAATATAAGGAAACAGAGCAGGAGATCTGGGAGTATTCTCTGGAGGTTAGCAAGGGCTGTACCCAATGTGAATCACGGTGGCAGGGCACAGGATATGGTTCTTTTTAAGAATTCTTAAGAATCCAAACAGGATCAGGGAGGCAGGAAATGTTGAGAGCAGCCCAGGTGGGCTATGTATAAATAAGCTCCAAATAGATCAGCAGGATCACTAGAATAGTCTAGAATGAACAACCCTACAGGACAGTAAAAGGGACTAGAAATGGCTGTTTCTTGAGTCTGAGCTTGCAAACTGGGGGAATTAGAAAGGAACAAGTTCAATTAAATTGGGGCAAATCCTTGTGAGTAAACTGGATGCTGCATCTGTTTCTCAGTGAAACCTGCATTGATCTTTCCTGTGTCCAAATTAGAAATAAGCCTGTGGGTTAAGACCTCTTCCTTCCAAATACTAACTTGAATTCAATCAATCACATCTGCCTGCTGATGGTTAAAAAATATAGGCACCCTGGGTACCATGACAAGTGGCCTGGACTTAGCAGAGTTCTCGAGATATTGCCTTTTCCTCTTAACATAGCAAGATATATAAAGGACACTAATTCACTGTTTTTAAGTTTCAAAATATTTTCCCCATTTGGTCTTATAAGGAGTAAGAGACCAACATTGCTCCCAGCATTTAGCTAAAAGCAGCAAGAGCTCCGCTGAAATTCTAAGCCACGTGGAAGGAGGTAATTAATGCTTAGAGATGCAGGAAGAGTAGTTGCCTTCCTAATTTCATTGTCCCAAAGGCCTTGATTGGAACCCAGAAATGTAAATGGTGATAAAAAAAAAGGAGGGACAATAAAAAGGGGATGGTACAAACAGTTGTATGAACATTGAGTGAAAATAAAAAATGATCAGACCCAAACACCAAAACCAAAGTTATCAACAATAGAATCAAGATACCCAATCTACATCAAGTTATATACAAAATGGACCAACTACACTAGCAGTCCAAGGTGCAAAGGGGGAAGGTATGGGATGCATGCTGGGAACAGGTGGAGGGAGGACAACACTGGTGGTGGGAATGGCCACTGTCACTTTGTACCTTGAATGGAACTGTGAAAGACTTGTAATTCACATTGGTCACAATTAAAATAAAAGAAAAAGAAGGAAGAGTGGGGTGCTAGGCACCAGGCCTCTGTGGTGATCATGCAGAGGTCTTTCAGGGAGATTAAAGCTGAAACCAAAAACCTTTATGCACTATTGACCACTGCAGGTCCTTTGGCCACAAAACACCCCAGAAGCCCCTGAATGGCTGAGACCCTTCCAGTGCTGACCCATTTTCCTGACCATCCCTCTGATGTGCTTCGAGCCTCAACTCCTGGACCCCTCAAATGTTGCCCCATTCAAGCTGAAGCCCCTAGCTTTGAGCAAGTGAATCTGAGTACATTAACAGATGGAAAGAGGAGTATTTACATAAAAGCTTTGCAGCAGAATTGAGTCTGTTAACACCAGAGGCCCCATTTCTCAGAATATGCAAGAGCTCCTGGCAAAAGCCGCTTTTTTTTTCTTTTCATTGGTTGGTGGTTTTTGGTGTGGGTGGGGGGATTGGGGGGTTGGTGGGTGGTGGTGGGAGGAAAGAGCCTCTTAAGAGATCCCAATGCAAGTGAGAGCTGGACAGGATCCAGCCTCAGGACTTGGTTACTAAAGAGACAGAGAGTATCTTTAGAGACTGGGTGTGTTCCATTTCTTATGTGGGACTCAGAGGAGGCAACAGTGGACAGAACTGGTTCAGAAAAGACAAAATGATATATCTATCAACATCATACACAACATCAACAACAAGAAAAATAAAAATCACATGATCATATCAATAGATGCAGAGAAAGCATTTGATAAGGTCCAACACCCATTCTTGATCAAAACTCTCAGCAAGATGGGAATGGAAGGAACCTTTCTCAATCTAGTTGAAGCCATCTGCCACAAGCTAACGGCAAATATTATCCTCAATGAAGAAAAACTAAAAGCCTTTTCTCTAAATTTGGGTACAAGACAAGGCTGTCCGCTCTTACCACTCCTCTTCAACATAGTACTGGAAGTGCTGCTATAGCGATCAGGCAAGAAAAAGATATCAAGGGAATCCAGATAGGAAAGGAAGAAGTCAAGCTCTCATTGTTTGTAGACAACATGATACTCTACTTAGAAAACCCTGAAGACTCTACCAAAAAGCTTCTAGAAACAATAGACTCATATAGCAAGGTGGCAGGCTACAAACTTAACACACAGAAATCAATGGACTTTTTATATACCAATAATGATAGGGAAGAGAAGGAAGTCAAGAAGGCAATCCCATTCACAATAGTGCCACACAAACTCAAGTATCTTGGAGTCAACTTGACCAAAGACGTGAAGGACCTATACAAAGAAAACTATAAAGCCCTGCTCCAAGAAATAAGAGAAGACACATGGAAATGGAAACACATAATCCAGCTCATGGATTGGCAGGATTAACATCACTAAAATGGCAATATTCTCCAAAGCATTATACAGATTTAATGTGATCCCTCTAAAGATACCCATGACATTCTTCAAAAAAGTGGATCAAACACTTATGAAGTTCATCTGGAACAATAAACACCCTTGAATAGCTAAGGCACTCCTAGGGAAAAGGAAAATGGGAGGCATTATTTTCCCCAACTTTAAACTGTACTACAAAGATATAGTTATCAAAACAGCATGGTATTGGAATAAAGGCAGACCCTCAGATCAATGGAATAGGCTTGAGTTCTCAGACATTGTCCCCCAGACATACAATTACCTAATTTTTGACAAAGGAGCAAGAAATTCTAAATGGAGCAAAGAAAGCCTCTTCAACAAGTGGTGCTGGCAGAACTGGTTAGCCACTTGCAATAAAGTGAACATAGACCCCCAGTTAACATCAAGTACGAAGGTAAAATGCAAATGGATTAAAGACCTTGATATCAGACCTGATACCATAAGGTATATAGAATAATACATCGGTAAAACACTCCATGACATTGAGACTAAAGGCATCTTCAAGGAGGAAACTGCACTTTCCAAACAAGTGAAAGCAGAGATCAACAGATGGGAATACATTAAACTGAAAAGCTTCTGCACCTCAAAAGAAATAGTGCTCAGGATACAAGAGTCACCCACTGAGTGGGAGAAACTATTCACCCAACACCCATCAGATAAGGGGCTAATATCCAAAATATACAGGGCACTGACAGAACTTTACAAGAAAAAAAACATCTAATCCCATCAAAAAATGGGGAGAAGAAATGAACAGACACTTCGATAAAAAAGAAATACAAATGGCCAAAAGGCACATGAAAAAATGTTTCTCATCACTAATCATCAGGAAGATGCAAATCAAAACAATGATGAGATACCACCTCACACCACAGAGATTGGCACACATCACAAAGAATAAGAACAATCAGTGCTGGCGAGGATGTGGAGAGAAAGGAACTCTTATTCACTGCTGGTGGGAATGCCATCTAGTCCAATCTCTATGGAAAGCGATATGGAGATTCCTCCAAAATCTGGAAATTGAGCTCCTATTCGACCCAGCTATTCCACTCCTAGGGATATACCCTAGGAACACAAGAATACAATACAAAAACCCCTTCCTCACACCTATATTGCAGCACTATTCACAATAGCCAGGCTCTGGAAACAACCAAGATGCCCTTCAACAGACGAATGCCTAAAGAAACTGTGGTACATATACACAATGGAATATTATGCAGCCATCAGGAGAGATGAAGTCATAAAATTTTCCTATACATGGATGTACATGGAATCTATCATGCTGAGTGAAATAAGTCAGAGGGAAAGAGAGAGAGATGCAGAATAGTCTCACTCATCTATGGGTTTTAAGAAAAATAAAACTCATTTTTGCAACATTCCTCAGAGACAATGAGAGGAGAGCTGGAACTTCCAGCTCACTTCATGAAGTTCACTACAAAGAGTGGTGAGTGCAATTATAGAAATAACTACACAGAGAACTACCATAATCATGTGAATGAATGAGGGAACTGGAAAGCCTGTCTGGAGTACAGGTGGGGGTGGGGTGGGATGGAGAGAGATTTGGACATTGGTGGTGGGAATGTTGCACTGGTGATGGGGGTGTTCTTTACATGATTGAAACCTAATCACAATTATATATGTAATCAAGATGTTTAAATAAAGAAAAAAAAGATAAAGCCCAAGATTCACTCTGAGTCTTTCTCAGGGTCCTCAAATTTCAATGTGCTTAAAGATCACGTCTGGGAAGAGATAGTACAGTGATGGAGTGATATTACAGAGATGGAGAGATAGTACAATGGTGAAGGTGCTTGCCTTGCACATAGCTGGCCCAGGCTCAGTCCTTACCTCTCCATATTGGGTCAAAAGTGATCCCTGAGCACAGAACCAGGAGTAAGTCCTGAGAACCATCAGGTATAATGCCCACCCTCAAACCAAACCAAACCAAAGATTAACAATAGGTCCTGGGAGTAGATCCTGAAATTTGGGGTCAGTAGGTCACAGTGGGATGAAGGAATCTAGAAGGTTGATGCAGGGGAGCCGGACAACCACACTCTGGAAACAGTCAATGTTATGATTGACAGGAACATGGTGGAAGTATCAGTCTTGTAGGAGAGACAGGCAGAAGGTGCCTGTACTGTGGTTTGTGCCCCCAAACCCCAACTAATCTCTGCTCTGCTCGAAAGAAGCCCTCTGGATGCATTTGTCCATGTGAAGATTCTGATACCCTGGGCTGCCATGGGAAAACCTGGGAGAAAGAAGGTTCTTCCTTCTGCTTCTTCCCATTTTCCTGACCATCCCTCTGATGTGCTTTGAGCCTCAACTAAAATGTTGCCCCATTCAAGCTGAAGCCCCTAGCTCTGAGCAAGTGAATCTGAGGACAGTAACACAGGCATTGAGGGACCAATTTTGTGCTTTGAGACTTGATTTTTTTCTTGACAAAGCACTTCCCAACAACTTCAGATGAAAACAGATGAGATGGAAGCATTTGTATAATAATCCTGTCATACTGGACACTTAGGAAGCAGATGTGATAATTTTTGACGGGGTAGTGAATCAGAATGTGACTATTTACTCCTGTCAAACCCTTTTCTAGTGCCCAAAGTGTCCTCCAAATCAGCCCATTTAGAGCACCCCTCCAAACCCAAATCTCCAGAGAGGCCACTTGTGCCTGCCCAAGACAATTCCTTACTCACTGCGTCCCTTTCCAGGGACACTGCCGACAAGCGCCCTGTAATGAATCTTACTTGTGAGTCAATGAACACAGTTTCAATCAGTTTCTGTAGATGAAATGTTAATAACATTGCACTTTCTCCCTCCAACAGAACATATAGAGACACACACACTCCACCTCCTACCAGCCGAATGCACATTAGATAATGAAAACAAACAGAAAATTCCTAGCAATATATTTTTGCTACTTTCGGAATCTTTTCTGAAACTGTTATCGCAAGTCTGTACTTGCCTTGCACATCCAATAATTTTCTTTTTGAATTGCACAAGAAACCATCATCAAATAATCACTGCTCTTTTTCCTCTTCATCTCTTCTTTTTTTTTTTTTTTAACTTACGAAAGAAAAATCAAAATATATTCTCTGTCTCTGGCTTAAATGAAACACTTACATTGGAAGGATGATATTGATAGGAGCTCAAATCCTCTCTATCACATCCTTTTCTCCAGGAAAGGAACCAGCTGGCCCCCTCCAAAGTCATGAGCATTAACAAGTCAGTGTGGAAAAGGTGGGTAGTCTGTCCAACAACTGGATGGATGTATTCTGAAGTCACCATTCTTGCTGAGAGTAGAACTTTAGATTCCTTCAGGCTGGATCTTGGGAGCTACTGAAAAAATTCTGCATCCTCCTGTCCAGTTAAACTTGGTTATAAACCTCAGAGCCTCCTGACTAACATCCACTGCATCCTTGCCTCCTTCCTTGCTTATTTTTGATCACTTTGACTTGGCTCTTTCAAAACAATTCCCACATGCTACCACTACTCTCTTCTGGGAAACAAATGATCTGTGCACCCAACTGTTTTCTGGGGTCCTTTAGGTGTCTGGGAGGAGATGACAGTGCTGGGCTTTAAAAAATACTGCGCTTTATTTTTGTTTGATCAGGTACGTCTCTTTCTGTCCTTTTTTGCTTAGAGGTGTCCATGTTGCCTTGGCTCGTGGCCCATCTCATTCTATAACAGGGAACACTGGTTGCATGTTGATTGCTGCCCCAGGCACGTAGCCTGATGACAAATCAGGGAAGAGAAATAGTTCCCAGAAACCTTGTGGGAGGGAAACTAGGATCCAAAACCTCAGAGGTTTTCCAGCAACCTGTCTCCAGAAGTGTTCTGTAAGTGCTCCAAAAATACTGATGAAAACATGTGTGGATCCCATGTGCCCAGTGTTCCAAAAGAGAAGACTCAACTCTCTCATAAACCACAGGACTGCCTCACAGCTGCTTGGGAAAGATGGGAACTGGGTAATGTTAATGCCAAAGGCAATTGTGTAAATAGAAACACCATCTTTGTAGTAACCTCCAAAGAGGAAATAGAATTTTCACTTTTATTCACAAGCTGTGAAATCTGAATAATTGGCCTGCCTTCCTGTACAACTTTTTTGTTGTACAAATAAAGTGGGGTTTCACCTTAACACAGATTTACCAGAGCTATTTTTTTAAAATGGGAAACATAGAAAGATCAGGAAAAAAATTATAAATTTAGAACTGTAGCCTAAACCCAAACCCAGGTGTAGTCAAATCTAGTCTTGACATTATTTTTAATTTTTAAAAGTATGCTGCAGTTCTGCTGTGATTTTACAGATTTTTGTTTGCTTTTCGTTCTTAATTTTCCCTGGTTCTAAAAGTTTTGTAAATGAAATTTATTGGATTGCATACTTTTTGAGAACATTGTAAAACAACAACAAAAATATTTCCTATGGTTCAATTTCAGAGGGTTTCCAAGATGTCCTTATTATAAATATTATCACTAGGAATATCTTTGGGGAAAAAGGATTTTCATTTTTAGAGTGTTTTTTTCTCTCTCTTAGGATCAAGAGAGTCCCAGAAGCAGAATTACTGGATCAACATCGAGTTCATCTCAGGGCTCAGCTTTGTAATGCATATTGCCAAATTGATGTCTAAAAGAGTAATATAAATTTATATGGTCAGTAGCAACAGATGAAGTATTATTTTACCTTACTCTAATGAATACTCAGATTATTTTTGGATCATTTAAAATATCTCCTAAGATAAATGTTGGTGATTTGGATTTTTTGTTTCCTTTCATCAAATTTGTTGTAAAATTGAGGGGTTTGGGGGGAGGGGGGTCTTTGGGCCACACCCAGTGATGCTCAGGAGTTACTTTGATCAGAAATCGCTCCTGGCTTGGGGGACCATATGGGACACCTGGGGATCGAACCGGTCTGTCCTAGGTTAGCCATGTGCAAGGCAAACACTGCTGCACAACCACTCTGGCCCCAAATTTTAGTATTTTTATATTTGAAACACTGCGTTTTTATTCTAAAAATTTGCATGTAACCTTTGCCCTTTTATCTTTGGAACTATAAGTGCTTTATACATATTTTTATAAAAAGACTTAATATCTATTATTGGTATTAGATAATTATCATATTTGCTGCCAGGATATATATCCAGGTTTTGCTTATTAGATAAAAAGCTTTATTTTATATAGTAAATTATACCTATTCAAAGAGCACAATCTGAGTACTTTTGACCTAGTTCTGCCATACAATTAAGATAAGAATTTAGCCATCCTTCCCTGATATTTCTTTTTCTATAATCCCTCCATGCTTTATCTCCAGATAAGTACAAATCTGGAATCATGCATTAGGTTGCGTTTTCTAGAATTTTGTGTTACATCTTGCATCTTGTGATTAGTTTTGTTTATCTTCTCTTGTGTTTCATTACCTGAAACATTCATTTTTTTATTAATCTACCCTTTAATGAGCATTTTGATTGTTTTTAAACTTTGGCTATAAAAACAAAACCTGCTATGAATAAGAACTTGTCTTCATAAATGTATCTGCTTTCTCTTCTCTTGGGTGAACAACCTACTTGTTGAATATCTTGTCTTTTGGAATATAAGTGTGTAACATTTTCAAAACCTATCATACACACTATTTTATGTGGGCTGCATTGTTTTCCATTCCTACCAGTGCCTGTCTAGTTCTTCCACCTCCTTAAAAACTCTTGCTGTGGCTTTTCTTTATATTTTAGCCATTCTGCTAAGTGGTTTTTCAATCTAGCTTTAATGTCTTAACATTCTACATCACATATGTTCATTGCCATCCTTTTCCTTCTTTGATGAAATGTCTTTGCATTCATAATATTATTATGAATGCTGAGATTCTTTGTACATTTCATGTATAATTGTGTGATAAAATGTTTGATTTGAAAGCTCTCTTCAGTAAGTGGCTCTTTAAAAATTTTTTCTTTTCTGGGTATTGTCTTTTGAACAGAAAATTTAATTGTGCAATAGTTAAATTTATCAATTTATTTCTTTAAGGATGGTACTGTTGATGTTATAACTAAATAATTCTTGTTTAATCTAATGTCCCAAAGGGCTTCTCTATTACTTTCTCTTAAAGTTTGGTAGTTTGGGGCTTTATATTCTTTACAAATAGATAGCTATGTGTCCTTGCCCATTTGTCAAAGAGATTTTCTATTTTGCTTTTGCTCTTTGTTTAAAATTTAAGTGTCAGTGTAGGTGTAGGCCTATATTTGAGTCTATTTTATTCCATCTGTTGTTTTGTCTATATTTATTTATACCATTACCATAATTTCTAACTGCTATCATTTTTATTTTTACTTAATTTTAATTCAAAGTCTATGTTTACAATGCTATGCATGTATAATAGTAGTTTCTCCTGCACATAAATCTAACATCATGCTGGTGTGCCCATTTCCATCACCCAAAGACCCCAACACCACTTCCTCTAATCCCCAACTCAGTTGTGTGAATCAGTTCTCCCATTATGTTGCTTTTAGACCTTTATTGCTACCTCACTATAGCACTTAGTACAATAGTCAATACATGGAAACAACACAAACACCCAAATACAGAGAGCAAAAGCATGCAACTCACAACAACATAGATGACTATAGTTTTAATCATTTTAATCTATCTTAAATCAGGCAATGTTAGTCCTTTACTATTCATTTTCTTAGTTTATTTGGCTATTTCACATGCTTTGAATTTTGAATAAAATTTAAAAAAATGATTTCTTATTCCAAAGAGTCTGATATTTTAATTAAGATTGTTGGATTTATAGAACAAGAAAATAAGTTATAGGGGACTGGAGAGATAGTATGGAGATAGGGCATTTGCCTTGCATGCCAAAGGACGGTGAAATCCCAGTATCTCATATGGTCCCCCGAGCCTTCCAGGAGCGATTTCTGAGCATAGAGCCAGGAGTAACCCCTGAGCACAGCCAAGTGTGACCCAAAAATAAAAAAAAAAGAAAAGAAGTGATAGTATGAGTAATTGATCATCATCTTACTAGTGAACAAAGGAAATCCATATATTTAAAACTTTAATATATTTCAGCAATGTTTTTATAGTCTTTGGTATATTCTGATCTTTTTATCTTTTGCCAGATACATTCCTAATATGTATAAAACATGTTTTATATAACTATATTAAATCACATTGTTTTTATTCATTCAATTCCTGATTAATGTATATAAATATTTTTGCATATTTATTACTGATCTTATATGCCAGAAGTTTCTAAGGTCACTAATATTAATTAATTCTAAAAACCATTTTGAAATACTCTATCTAACTTTCTACTTGGGTAATCATTTCATCTGAAGATAAATACAAATTTATGTCTTTATAATATGTTTTTTTCATTTATTATTTTGGTTTGTTAAAAATGGGAGCAAATGTTTTCTAGGTAGTGAGTGAACGTAAACATTCCTTTCCAGTTCCTATTCCTAAAGGGGAAAGCACACTGTCTTTTACACTGAGTATAGTGTTAGTTATAGGTTTTAAGAACTTACCATTCACCCCTACTTTTATCAGTGGAGAAAGCTGATAAGGCTGAAAGGCTCAAAAAAACCTTTCATTTTCCTAAGAAAGTTATCTATTTCTAGTTTCCTAAGATTTTTTTTAAACAGGCATAGTTGTTGAATTTCTTCAAATGCTTTTTCTGGATTGTACTGTGATGGTATTTCTTTTGTGTTTATTTATATGCTGAATTACATTCATTGCTCTTCATCATTTTTGTGTGCTTGGGATACAATTTGCTAAAATCTTGCTTAGAATGTCTACATATATCTGCATGGGGGTTTGGTCTTTTATTCTCTTTTCTTGCAATGTCTTTAGTTGGTTTATCAGGATAATGCTAGCCTCAGAATGAATTGGGAAGCATGCCTTCATATTTCTGGAATAATTTTATGGAATATTTATTAATTTATTTAATATATTGTTCATTGGTGAATATGTGAGCTTGAGCTTTTTCTTTATGGGAATATTTTAGACTAAAATTTTATTTTTAAAACACACATTGTTCCATTGCTTATATCTTTCACGGGAACCTCCCAAGATGTGCTCAGGAAGTCTGGGAGTCACTCCCAGAGACATCAAAGCCTGGGGATACAGTGCTGCCCAGGTCATGTGGTCCTTGAGGACCTCCAGGGCTACTTGGTAATGTTCTATGTTTTAGGGGGGACATATAACGCAGGGAACCAAATTGTGGTCAATGTACCTTGAGTGAACCCAAACCCATATACCAGCTCCTCAGCCCCATGTACTCTATTTCTTCTTGAGTGGGATTATTAATAGTATGTATATTTAAGTGATTTGTTTCTATAATTTGTTTGTTGAAATTATTGGTATAAAACTGTTATACAGTCTCCCCATTATAGATTTTGTAGTGATATCACTTCTTCCTGACAATTTCCTGATAATTTGTGATTTCACATTTTCCCTATATCAAGACCTATATCTAAAGGTCTTTCTGTCTTATTAAACTTAAAGAGCTAATTCTTATTACATTCATTTTCTTTGTTCCATTTTTTGTTGTTCATCCCTTGGCATCTGCTCTCATTTTTATCATCAGGTAATGAGGTTCTCTTGCATAAGAGAACTACACCATCTTTAGGGACAGTGACAAAGAGGCAAAACAAATTGCTCCTCTTACCCACTACCATAAGTCCACTTGTATATTTTGCTCTAAAAGATTCTGAAGTCTGTCAGTTGATTACCACAAAAGCATTTTCATCTGGGCAATAGTTGCTAAAATCTGGATTTCTATGGGAGATGATAAACCTCCTATTCAGTAAACTTGTTAATGTTACACCACATCCTTCCTTTCTTCTTCTTCTAACAGGTTATATTTGCTCTTTTTTCGTTGGTGTTTGAAGATGAAAAATGAGGTCATTGATTTGAGACCTTCCTTCTCTTCTAATATAGATGTTCAGGACTATCAATTTACTGCAAAGTACTGTTTAACAGCCTCTCACAGTTTGGTAGATTGAATTTCGACTTTCAGTTGAAACAATTTTCTAATTCCCCTTTCAATTTCTTTTGACCATTTGTTTATTTAGTAGTATCTTATTTTGTTTTCAGCTGTTTGGAGATTCTCAAGATGCTTTCTTTCATTGTTTCAACTTCAAATTCATTTCGTTCAGAGAATGTATTTACTGTGCACTGAATAAATTTAAATAAATTTAATGTTTTTATATCCCAGAGTATAGTCCCTGATAGATGTAATATGGACCCTTAAAAAATAGGGTACTATGCATTCTGCTTTGGTGGGAATTCTTTCACAAGTGACCAGCAATTCAATTAAAATTTTTACATATATTTTTAAATCTTCACCTATTTTCTATTTCTCTGATCAATTGCTAACAGGGTAGTATTAAAATATCACACTACTGTTGTGATTTCATTTTTGTTACAATTTCATTTTAATGTAATTTGAAGCTCTGTTATTAGTACATTAATATTTATGATCCTCACTCTTCCCTTTGTCATTATGAAATCATCATCTTAGTTCTAGTAATGCTCTTTGCTCTAAAAGATACTTTGTCTATTGTTCATGTGGTCACTCTAACTTTCTTTTAATCTGTGTTATACTGTCATCCTTTCTATCATAATTTTGGGAGCTTAATGTGTTTTATGTTTAGAGTGTCTTTATTATAGTCAGTAAATCAAATCTGAAAATCTCTATTTTTAATTGTGTATTTGCATCAGTATTTTTAATGTATTTAAGGATTTAGCTAGAATCATTTTGCTATTTGTTTTTAGTTAGAAACATTTTGCTATTTCTTTTTTATTCTTGACCCATTCTGTTCCTTACTCTCACTCTTCCTCTTTTGCCTGTATTTTAGGTTAATTAAATGGTTTTTGATAATTTTATTCCTTTGCTTTATGCCCTTTTAAGCTCTTTTAGTAATCTATTGGGGTTTACAGTTTACAACTTCCATTTATTGTAATTTTTCTTGATGGGATATTATACTACTTCATTATGTTTAATATGCTTCCAATGGTCTCTTTCCATTTTCTCCTTCCCAAGCTTTTACTATTGTCTTATTTTTTACTAAGTAGTGACTATATATATTATTTACTTCTATAATTTATATGTTTATTACTTATATAAGTAACTTATATTATATATAAATATATATTTATTATTTACATTATTTACTTATATTTACTTATATATATTTACTTATATATTATATTACTTATTTTCTTAAATGCACTGTTACTGTACTTGCTTAAATAATTTCTGTTTAAAGAGGTTTTTTTATATATTTTATTTAAACACCTTGATTCCATACATGATTGTGTTTGGGTTTCAGTCATGTGAAGAACACCACCCATCACCAGTGCAACATTCCCATCACCAATGTCCCAAATCTCCCTCCTCCTTACCCGACCCCCGCCTGTACTCTAGACAGGCTTTCCATTTCCCTCATACATTCTCATTATTAGGACAGTTCAAAAATGTAGTTATTTCTCTAATTAAACTCATCACTCTTTGTGGTGAGCTTCCTGAGGTGAGCTGGAACTTCCAGCTCTTTTCTCTTTTGTATCTGAAATTTATTATTGCAAGAATGTCTTTCATTTTTCTTAAAACCCATAGATAAGTGAGACCATTCTGCGTTTTTCTCTCTCTCTCTGACTTATTTCACTCAGCATAATAGATTCCATGTACATACATGTATAAGAAAATGTCATGACTTCATCTCTCTTGACAGCTGCATAATATTCCATTGTGTATATGTACCACAGTTTCTTTAGGCATTCGTCTGTTGAAGGGCATCTTGGTTGTTTCCAGAGTCTTACTATGGTAAATAGTGCTGCAATGAATATAGGTGTAAGGAAGGGGTTTTTGTATTGTATTTTTGTGTTCCTAGGGTATATTCCTAGGAGTAGTATAGCTGGATCGTATGGGAGCTCGATTTCCAGTTTTTGGAGGAATCTCCATATTGCTTTCCATAAAGATTGAACTAGACGGCATTCCCACCAGCAGTGGATAAGAGTTCATTCTCTGCACATCACCGCCAACACTGTTTATTCTCATTCTTTGTGATGTGTGCCATTCTCTGTGGTGTGAGGTGGTACCTCATAGTTGTTTTGATTTGCAATTCTCTGATGATTAATGATGTGGAGCATTTTTTCATGTGTCTTTTGGCCATTTGTATTTCTTCTTTGTCAAAGTGTCTGCTGATTTCTTCTCCCCATTTTTTGATGGGATTAGATTTTTTTTTCTTGTAAAGTTCTGTCAGCACTCTGTATATTTTGGATATTAGCCCCTTATCTGATGGGTGTTGGGTGAATAGTTTCTCCCACTCAGTGGGGGGCTCTTGTATCCTGGGCACTATTTCCTTTGAGGTGCAGAAGCTTCTCAGCTTAATATATTCCCATCTGTTAATCTCTGATTTCACTTGCTTGGAGAGTGCAGTTTCCTCCTTGAATATGCCTGTAGTCTCAATGTCCTGGAGTGTTTTGCCTATGTGTTGTTCTGTATATCTTATGGTTTCGGTCTGATATCAAGGTCTTTAATCCATTTGGATTTTACCTCCCTACATGATGTTAGCTGGGGGTCTAAGTTCAATTTTTGCAAGTGGGTAGCTAGTTGTGCCAACACCTGAAGAGGCTTTCTTTGCTCCATTTAGGATTTCTTGCCACTTTATCAAAAATTCGGTGATTGTATGTCTGGGGAACATTCTCTAATTATTCAAGCCTATTCCACTGATCTGAAGGCCTGTCTTTATTCCAATACCATGCTGTTTTGATAACTATTGCTTTGTAGTACAGTTTAAAGTTGGGGAAAGTGATTCCTCCCATATTCTTTTTCCCAATGATTGCTTTAGCTATTCTAGGGTGTTTATTGTTCCTAATGAATTTCAAAAGTGCCTGATCCACTTCTTTGAAGAATGTCATGGGTATCTTTAGAGGGATCGCATTAAATCTGTACAATGCTTTGGGGAGTATTGCCATTTTAATGATGTTAATCCTGCCAATCCATGAGCAGGGCAAGTGCTTCCATTTCCGCGTGTCCTCTCTTACTTCTTGGAGCAGAGTTTTATAGGTTCCTCTGTATAGGTCCTTCACATTTTTAGTCAAGTTGATTCCAAGATATTTGAGTTTGTGTGGCACTATTGTGAATGGGGTTGTTTTCTTAATGTCCATTTCTTCCTTATTACTGTTGCTGTATAAAAAGGCCATTGATTTTTGTGTGTTAATTTTGTAGCCTGCCACCTTGCTATATGAGTCTATTGTTTCTAGAAGCTTTTTCGTAGAGACTTTAGGGTTTTCTAGGAAGAGTATCATGTCATCTGCAAACAGCGAGAGCTTGACTTCTTCCTTTCCTATCTGGATTCCCTTGATATCTTTTTCTTGCCTAATCACTATAGCAAGTACTTCCAGTACTATATTGAATAGGAGTGGTGAGAGAGGATGGCCTTGTCTTGTGCCAGAATTTAGAGGAAAGGCTTTCAGTTTTTCTCCATTGAGGACAATATTTGCCTCTGGCTTGTGGTAGATGGCCTTAACTATATGGAGAAAGGTTTCTTCAATTACATATTGCTGAGAGTTTTGATCAAGAATGGGTGTTGGACCTTATCAATGCTTTCTCTTTGTCTATTGATATGATCATGTGATTTCTATTTTTCTTGTTCTGATGTTGTGTATTATTTTAACAGATTTATGGATGTTAAACGATCCTTGCATTCCTGAGATGAAACCTACTTGATTGTAGTGGATGATCTTCTTAACGAGGCATTGAATCCTATTTGCCAGCATTTTGTTGAGGATCTTTGAATCTGTATTCATCAGCGATATTGGTCTGTAATTTTTTTTTGGTAGCATCTCTGTCTGGGTTAGGTATCAAGGTGATGTTAGCTTCATAAAAGCTATTTGGAAGTGTTCCTGTTTTTTCGATTTCATAAAAGAGTCTTCCCAGGATTGGTAGAAGTTCCTTTTGAAAGGTTTGAAAGAATTCATTAGTAAATCCATCTGGGCCTGGACTTTTGTTTTTGGGCAGACATTTGATTACTGTCTTCATTTCCTCAATAATGATGGGTGTGTTTAGATATGCTACATCCTCTTCATTCAGCTGTAGAAGATTATAAGAGTCCAAAACTTTATTCATTTCTTCCAGGTTTTCATTTTTAGTGGCATAGAGTTTCTCAAAGTAGTTTCTGATTACCCTTTGGATCACTACCATATCAGTAGTGATCTCTCCTTTTTCATTCCTAATACGAGTTATCAAGTTTCTCTCTCTCTTTCTTTGTTAGTTTTGCCAGTGGTCAATCAATCTTGTTTATTTTTTCAAAGAACCAATTTCTGCTTTTGTTGATCTTTTGGATTGTTTTTCGGGTTTCCACTTCATTGATTTCTGCTCTCAGCTTTGTTATTTCCTTCTGTCTCCCTATTTTTGAGTCCTTTTGTTGAGTACTTTCTAATTTTATGAGCTGCGTCATTAAGCTATTCAGGTATGCCCCTTCTTTTCTGATGCGTGCTTGCAAAGCTATATTTTTCCTCTCAGTACCACTTTTGCTGTGTCCCATAGGTTCTGATAGTTTGTCTCCATTGTCATTTGTTTCTAGGAAGGTTTTGATTTCCTCTTTGTTTTATCTCGGACCCACTGGTTATTCAATATTAGTCTGTTTAACTTCCAGGTATTAAAGTTTTTCTTCTGTGTCCCTTTGTAGTTCATATATAATTTCAGGGCCTTGTGGTCAGCAAAGGTAGCCTGCAAATTTTCTATCCTCTTGATATTATGGAGGTGTGTTTTGTGTGCTAGCATGTAGTCTATCCTAGAGAATGTCCCATGTACATTAGAGAAGAATGTGTATCTGGGCTTCTGGGGGTGGAGTGTCCTGTATATATCTACTAGGCCTCTTTCTTCCATTTCTCTTTTCAGGTCTAGTATATTCTTGTTGGGTTTCAGTCTGGTTGACCTGTCAAGTGTTGACAATGCTGTGTTGAGGTCTCCCACAATTATTGTGTTGTTATTAATATTATTTTTCAGATTTGTCAACAATTTTATTAAATATTTTGCTGGCCCCTCATTCGGTGCATATATGTTTAGGAGAGTGATTTCTTCCTGCTGTATGTATTCCTTGATTAATACAAAATGTCCATCTTTGTTCCTTACAACTTTCCTAAGTATAAAGTTTGCATCATCTGATATTAGTATGGCCACTCCAGCTTTTTTATGGATGTTGTTTGCTTGGATGATTTTCCTCCAGCCTTTTATTTTGAGTCTATGTTTGTTCTGACTATTCAGGTGCGTTTCTTGTAGGCAGCAGAAGGTTGGATTGAGGTTTTTTTTTATTCATTTAGCCACTCTGTGCCTCTTAACTGCTGCATTTAGTCCATTGACATTGAGAGAAAGAATTGTCCTGGGAGTTAGTGCCATCTTTATATCGAAGTTTGGTGTGTCTGTTGGTCAGTCTTGTCTTAAAGTAGGCCAATTAGTTTTTCTTTTAAGAATGGTATTGAGTCTGTAAAGTTTCTGAGCTGTTGTTTGTCTGTTAAACCATGTATTGTTCCTTAAAACCTGAAAGTGAGTTTTACTGGGTGCAGTACTCTAGGCAAAGCATTTATTTCATTGAGTTTTATCACTATGTCCCACCACTGCCTTCTGGCCTTGAGTGTTTCCGGTGACAGGTCTGCAATAAATCTCAAGGATGTTCCCTTGAATGTAATTTCTCTTTTCGATCTTGCTGCTTTCAGAATTCTGTCTCTATCTGTGGGATTCGTCATTGTGACTAGGATGTGTCTTGGGGTGTTTTTTCTGGGGTCTCTTTTAGTTGGTACTCTTTGGACATGCAGGATTTGATCGCATGTATTCATTAGCTCTGGTAGTTTCTCTTTAATAATGTTCTTGATTATTGATTCTTCCTGGAGATTTTCTTCCTGGGTCTCTGGGGCTCCAATGATTCTTAAGTTGTTTCTGTTGAGCTTATCATAGACTTCTATTTTCATCTGTTCCCATTCTTTGAGTAATTTTTCCATTGTTTTATCATTTGCTTTTTTTTTCAAATTTCTTCTGCTGTATGGAATTGTTATTCATCTCATCTTCCAGTGTACTAATTCTATCCTCAGCTGCTGTTAACCCGTGGGAAAGCTCAACCATGTTTTTCTTCCATTCATCTACTGAGATTTTCAGACCTGTTATTTGACCTGAAATTTCAGTTTGGAGTTTTCTGATTTCTATCTTCATATTCTCTTGATTCTTATTAGTGTTCTCTTCTATACTTTCTTTGAGTTCTTTGAACATCTTCCCTATTGCGACTCTAAACTCCTTATCTGAGAGACTGACTAGTTGGTTGGTCATGTTCAAGTCATCAGAGTTGCCATCGTCATTCTCTATGTTTGGCGCTGGCCTGTGTTGTTTCCCCATTGTCACACTTGTATTGTGGGGTTTTTTTACATGTTGTGGTTGTATTCATTGGCTAAATGATGTGCACACCAGGAAGCGAAGTGGAGCAGCTGTGCTCCTCTGGCTCCACCCTTTCTGTGCTTGTAAACTCACCTCCAGGGAAGGCGAGCCCTTTGCAGATGAGCCACACACAGGATGAAATCGGGCTGAAAATGGAGCACAGCACAGAAGACAGGCAGACAGGGTGCTGGCATCTGAGTTCCAGCAGAGTTCAGCGGGTTTCCCTTTCTGGGCTTGTAAAGTCAGCCATTTCTTACTCACTCACTGGCTCGCTGGGTAGCTTCAGAATGCAGTTTTTTGGAGGTTCGCTTCCCAGGACTCTGAGGAGAGCTTCAATGATTCAGAAAAGACAAAGAAGCACAGGACAGGGCTCCCTTCAGGTCCTCAGTTTCCTCAGAAGAAGCACAGCAGGGCAGAGATTCTGCAGGTGAAGCAATCAGCACTTCACCTGGCAGTCCCCACAGTCAGCCATTTTCCTTAATTTTAAATTGTATTTCAAGGCAATAGTTATTAAAACAACATTGTATTGGAATAAAGTCAGATTTTCAGATCAGTGCAATAGACTTGAGTATTGAGACAATGTTCCTCAAAATTACAATCAACTAATCTTTGATTAAAGGGGCAAAAAATTAAAAATGAAGCAAGGAAAGCCTCTTCAACAAGTGGTGTTGGCACAACTGGTTAGTCACTTTCAAAAAAGCAAACTGAGTCCCCATTTAACACCATGCACAAAGGTCAAATCCAAATGGGTTAAATACCTTGATATTAGGCCTGAAACCATAAGGGAGATAGAGCAGCATGTAGGTAAAATACTCCATGACATTGAGACTAAAGGCATCTTCAAGGAGAAAACAACACACTCCAAACAAGTAGAAGCAGAGATAAAGATGGGAATATATCAAGCTGAGAAGCTTCTTACCTTAAAGGAAATAGTGCCTAAAATACCCAGAGAATGGGAGAAACTATTCACCCAATACCCATCAGATAAGGGGTTAAAATAAAAAATAGACAAGGTATTGACCGAACTTAACAAGAAAAGAAAATCTAACCCCATCAAAAAATGGAGAGAAGAAATGAACAGAAACTTCCTCAAAGAAGAAATACAAGTGGCCAAAAGGCACATGAATAAATGCTCCACATCACTAATTATCAGGGAGATGCAAGTCAAAACAATGATGAGGTACCATTTCACACCACAGAAACTGGCACACATCACAAATAACAAAAACTGTCAGTGCTGGCGAGAATGTGGAGAGAAAGGAACTCTCATTCACTACTGCTGAAATTGCTGTCTCGTTCAGCCTTTATGGAAAACAATATGGAGATTCCTCGAAAAACTGGAAATTGAGCTCCCATATGATCCAGCTCTACCACTCCTATAGAGATATACCCTAAGAGTACAAAAATATAATTTAAAACAATCCCTTCCGTACACCTATATTCTTCAATAGCCAGTTTCTGAAAACAATCAAGATGTCCTTCAACAGATGAATGGCTAAAGAAACATATACACAATGAAATATTATGCAGCCATCAAGAGATGAAGTCATGAAATTTTCCTATACGTGGATGTACATGTAATCTATTATGCTGAGTGAAATAAGTCAGAGGAGAGAGAGACACACACAGAATAGTCACAGTCATCTATGGGTTTTAAGGAAAATTAAGGACATTATTATAATAATGCCTAGAGACAATAGAAAGATGGGCTCACAAATTGAAGCTCGCCACAAAGAGTGGTGAGTGCAGTTAGGGAAATAACTACACTAACAACTATCATGACTATACTAATGAGTGAGAGAAGTAGAATGTTTGTCTCGAATACAGGCAGAGGTTGGGAAGAAGGAAAGGGAGGCTTTGGTGGTGGGAATGTTGCACTAGTGAATGGGGGTGTTCTGTTTATGACTGAAACCCACCTGCAACCATTCTTGTAATCATGGTGCTTAAATAAATATTTTATAAAAATAATAAAAAGTTCAGACATTAAAAAATCTTTTGTCAAATAAATGATGAGAAAAATATGATGAAATGGGATTTTATACAGCAATTGAGGATTCAGGTGGTTCTTGGTCATTGTTACCTTGGTATTTTATAATGTAAAACAATATTAATTTAAATAGAAAGGAGGTTATGAGTCCTGATTAGTGAATACAGAGCTGTGTACTAGCTCAGAGTGATTTCCTAAAATCAACACTCACAAAAAATAAGCCTTGTTTCTCCAAAACCTGCTGGAGTGGTTTAAGCCAGACCTGCAAGAAAATTGCTTAGATCCATTTATTCATCCTCTTTTTCTTCATCAAAGAAGAAGCAAGAAGAGTAGCTGAGGTGACCAGGCTCTTTCATGACAGAAACTTTACTAGAAATAAAATCTCCTACTTCTCTATTCCAGGTCCTTTTTAACTTTTCACTGCAATAGTGCCCCCATACTCACACCAATGGCTCACTCCCATTCATAGATGTCACAGTGCCACCAATTTGCTGAACTTGCTTTTCTGCCAAAGAGGTCTTTGTACCAATGCACATTTCCATACAGAAGATAATTCTCTAAGAAATCCGTGCAACTGGGATTTTGAAACATCCAAATATTATAAATTAATGATAGTAAGATTTATGAACAAATATTTATTTACATAAAACAATTTGCAGATGCAAGCTCAAACTATATTAAGCTATATTAAAAGGAATGAATACTTTTGCATGCATAATATATAAAATTCATTGTATACATAAAAAGAAAACTCGCTGCTATTTTAAAATTGTACAATGTGTGCATGTATGTGCATGATATACATTATACATAGTATATATGTATGCATAGACACACATATGTGCCAAATTCATTTCAGTTGACTTCTTCAAATCATCCACATGTGCAGAGGAAGAGTTTTGATCTTGACTGCTGCCCATAGCAAACAACAAAATTTCCAGTTCTTGACTTATACTAGGGTTGCTTTTTACTAATTCACTATTCTTCAACAGTGTTATGATTCCCTTTGAATAATAGCCTAAGTAACTATTCCTTTATTTGGGGGGGGCACACCCGTTTGACACTCAGGGGTTACTCCTGGCTATGCGCTCAGAAATCGCTCCTGGCTTGGGGGGACCATATGGGACGCCAGGGGATCGAACCGTGGTCCATCCTACGCTAAAACTTGCAAAGCAGATACCATACCTCTAGTGCCACCTTCCCGGCCCCACTATTCTTTTTTTTTAACATAAAGTATTAGAACTTATCAAGCTGATAAAATGAGTCTTTAGTTCTATCTTTGCCTCTCCCTTCTTCAAGATCTTTTTGCTCTCTAGATCTTTTTGCTTCTTTGTGAACTATCAAGAACACCAGAAAACAGAACAAAGATGGGCTTCTTTCTTCTCTGCACTCCTAGTTTCTGAGCATAGAAAATAAATCATTCTGCTGAGAAGGGATGATGTGGTGGCCTGCTCACTGACCATGGTCTTGATTTTGCCTAACAGAACCACAGTTCTGGGAACCATTGTCTATACAAGCAGATGTCTACTCCTCTACTTTCTCATCACCAGTAAAACTCTGAGCTGAACAATGATGTACAGCTACAGTTGTCACTCTGTGAGTCATATATAACCTACATAAGCAAAGGTTAAAATAGCCAATGAAGTCAGACAAAGCCCTAGAAATGTCATTTTTCTTCCCTGACACAGGTCATTACTAGCAAATAAAAATATTTATTTCTTAGCTTTACATTACAGCCCCTCATTCAAATTTATTCCTGGGCCATAAAGATAGGGTGGAACTTCCAGTTCTTCTGTGTTTATTTACTAAAGATTCATGACTTATCTAAATACATATATTAAGTTTCTATTCCCCACTCCAATGTAATAGTACTTGGAGATGTTGAGGATGGTGAAGCTTTCATAAATAGCATTTGTGTCCTGATAAAACAAAGTTCTTTTGTCCCTCTGTTATATGAGGACACAGAGGTTCATCACTGAACCAAATATCTGTCCACCAACAGAGACCAAACCTGCTAGTACCTTGATCTTAAACTTGCAGATTCCATAATAAACATTGAGAAATCAATGCTTGTTGGTTAAGTCATTCAGTCTATGGTATTTTTTTTGTTATAGCAGTCTAAATAAACTAAGATGGGCTACAAACACCTTTCTGGAGGGAGAAAGAAATGTATGCCCAAACTTTAGGATCAGAGGGGGGGGTGCATAGTATTGGGTGTGATACACTTACCATATGCCCTAAAAGCTAGTTGAAAATGGGCACATCAAAAGATTTCTTTAAACTTCTGTCTACACATTTGTAAATCGGGATGCCAATATTGACCCTTGGGGAAGAAATAAATTAAACCTTGATAAAGTATGTAAAACATTGAGCTCCAAGGTTGCCACAAAGTAAGCACTTATTGATGAGAGTTGTCATTATCAAGAATATCTTATGCAAATGAATGGTTAATGCATGTGATTGCAATTGAATTCAGCTAATGTAAGCATCACATAAGTTTCTTGGGAAACGATCATTTATATTTTTCACTCAGTGGGTTTAACCTCATCTCCCATCTACCATGGGAATCATAGGCATGTGAAACCTCCCTCAGGTAGTTCTGCCCATTGTTGTATTATCATAGTAGAGAATGGTTATTGTTTTTCATGTTGGGATTTTGGATGGAAATAGAGAATAAATTAAAGAATGAAGAAGGAAAAGTCCAGTGTTCTTTGCAGGCATTCATGGAGTCAACCCAGGGAATTGGCATGATGACAGATGTTGGAAACAGATGTCCAAATATCCACCAGATCATCAGGCTTAATGAACTAACACAGGAAGAACAATTAAGAATTCATTAATTATACTCTCAGTTCAATTTCATTGTCAGCTCTAATCCTTTATTTGGGTTAATGACTTCATCATTATTTGATAATAATTTGTGCCTATCAGTAAATGGTGTCTTCAAATTTCCATGACAGTGGAAAATTTCCATTCTGTACTTCATTTCTTATTTTCAAAAAGGACCCCAAAGTACTTCAAAAGATACTCCAAGTACTTTATGGTCATATAAATGAGAACAATGAATGTAAGGGCAGAACAGAGAACAAGAAACAAAGTGAAAACCAAAACTCACATGTGTGTACATTTGCCAATTTTACACACTGTCTCAGATTCTATTTTATAAGCGAGAATAAATTCAGAGAGCTGAGTCAAGATGTGTATCCATGAACATTTATATTCAATGCACAGACTTCAGTTTAGCTAAACAGGTAGGGTGAATTCCCTTGAATTTGACATTCTGCTACTTGTTTGTCTTTGTTCTTCTTGCATAAGTCTAGAAAAGACTGCTCGGTATTCTTTAGCAGCATATAATAGAACCCAAAGAAGAAGTTCCTTCTATTAACATAGCATCATAGAAATAGAGTGGTGGTGGGGGACACCGTATGTCCTCTCACCAGCTCCTAAGAGAAGCGTAATGAGATTCTGTGCTGCTAACATCTAAAAGGTGCTGCATCTTACTCTTGAACTCATCCATGTGTGCTCATTTGCATACTTGCCTTCCTTCCAGCCCCACTCTGACAGCAGAACCTAGGTACTAAAACTGTTTCAAGATGTTTCCCACTAAGAAATGACCACCTGCATGCATTCTGGCTAAGGCTTGAATGCACCCTACCGCCTAAGTTTTCCTGAGGAAGGTTCAAAAGGTGTTCATCTGAATCATTCATACCTTTGTTATCCTTGACCTAAAACAATCTGGTGGAACTGGGGGTTGGGGGAGAAAGAGAATCCATTTTTATTGTACTATAAAGTGACACTTTATGTTACTTACACGTTCTGACACGAACTATTGTGAAAGAAACAGGATTTCTAAAAATGCTGCAACTGTGATAACATAGGAGATTTATATATGATTGCACATAAATGTACTTTTCATGTGTGTCTGCCTACATTTTCTTTGCTTACATAAGTGAAAGTAGCAACATGTTCTAATTTAACAGGGCTTAAAATGCCTACACTTTGGGGAAAGTATTACAATAGCAAAATTTTTGTTACATTTCTTAAGGTGGAAATTTTTTTTAATTTTGAAGAGAGAAAAATGCATGACACATGAAACCATGTACCTTCCTTAATCCGGTGAGAAATGTGCAAATCAGCTTGGACTCAGAGCTGCTGAGGCTGGCAAGGCGGCTCTTGTGGAATGATTTCACCTTTACAAGCTGGGAGCCATTAAGTAATGCTTCCCACCTCTCCTTCCCACCCCCCTTTGGAAAAACACATCCTGAATACTTGGGTCCATGTTTTCAAGAAGAATGTGCCCCCACGGCCCCCTTACAAACTCCATTTCATTGACTTGGTTCAGTTAAGTAATAATGGTCCATTTTGGCTCAAACAGCCAATTCCCTTTCATCAATCATGTCTTTCTAGACTGTCAGTTTCTGAGAAATAGTTACCAAACCTTTTCACAGATATTCTTAAATAGAGAACTCGGTCCTCTTTTCCATTTAGGATTTCCTCAGGACCCACTTCTACTGCTTCCTTATAAATGCAAAGAATGGGTGGGAGAACATGTGAATGGCTTTGAAACCCCATCAGAAAATGAATGTGGGCATCTCAAGTGTTAATCTAGAAATACAGGACAATTCGGTGCTGGAGGGCATTATACTAAGATGGCTACTTTCTACAATGCAAACATGGGAAATACAAAACACAGTCAAGCGTGAAAATAAAATTTAATTTGGAATCACTGCACATAGGTTTTATTCCACTTGAAATTCTCCTTATTCAATCATATTTGTTATAAATATTCAATAGAAATTCAGTTTTGCTAGTCTTAAATGAAGCAAGCCATGTGTAGCTTTTCAGGCAAGCATTTTCATGCTTGGTTAACTGTCAAAATGTTCATGTTCCTTTCCAGCCCCCCTAAAAAAATATTCTTTGTGACTCTGTTTAGGTCTCTGAAAAAAGCAACTTGTTCCCTGGAGACTTTTTGAAACAACTACACATCACAATTCAATAGATATCAAATGCGTGAAGCATTTGGATACACTTAGAGGCAGAGAGAGACCTTCCATCTGGACGTGCCACCTGATCACATGTTCATTAGCCCAGGATGAACCAGGGAGCTGCATTGATTATGTCAGCTCTAACTTGGCCACTGGTGTTCAACTAAGTTATTCCAACCTAAGATCTAAGGTTTTGGTCTTTCAAACAAGAAAGGTGAGTTCAATAAGAAGTAGCAAAAGGGGGCCGGAGAGACAGTACAGTGGGGTTTGCCTTGCAAGCAGCTGACCCAGGACCTAAGGTGGTTGGTTCAATCTTGGTGTCCCATATGGTCCCCCGTGCCTGCAGGATATTTCTGAGCAGATAGCCAGGAGTAACCTCTGAGCACCGCTGGGTATGGCCCCAAAACAAACAAATAAACAAAAAAAATAAAGAAGGTAGCAAAATACTACCAATAGACCAGACCCAATGTTCTACCTGCTTTTAAAAATGAAGTTTTGCTGAAACACATCATGCCTCATTGATTTTTCTGTCTACAGTTACCAATGCAAAGACGGGTTTTGAGACAGAGACCACCAGGACCATCAAGCCTTAGCTATTTACCATCTACCCCCAGTAATTTGTGTCTACTAGTCCTGCCAGATGATTTTGAGGGTCTTTATCAATTGTGATATTTTTTGTGTATTTATAAAACACTGGATTCTAATTTTGTTTGATTGGGGCCACATCCAGAATGAATCTAGACTTACTTCTGGCTTTGTACTAAGATGGTGCTAGGGGAACAAAGTCAGCTACATGCATGGCAAGCACCTTATTACTATCAGTCTGGTCCCAAACACCTAATTTTTATATAATACTTCAATCCTCTGTACTGAGATTCCTAAAGCACTTGTGGTGCTTTAAAAGATGGAACATGAAACAAACTCTGCAATAGTTTCCTTATCTTTCTCTTAGATAATTTGAATTATATGCACACCAATAGACATTTACTAGGCAATATTTTGCAGCAAATGTCTAATTATTTATCAATGATAAATATAGCATAGCTTTTCTTTTCACTAAAATGTTTAAGAAGTTTTTATAAAAAAAATAACTGGCACAGGACACTTATTGCATTAAGACATCATTTTAACAGATTGTTTAGTTTTGGTAATATAATTTGACATCTAAACATAAGCTGAAAAGGATCTCCTCAAAACCTTTGATAATATGATTCATTGTCAAATGTTTGTTTTGCCTATCTGGCACTCATTAATTAATTCTTTTTAATATATCTTGGATTTACTGATTTTGAAAAAGAGAATTATTTTTATTGATGTTGCTAAAATATCCAGGTGGCTTGAATTTCACCAACTAGATAGTTTAATCTAAGCACATTTGTGTAGCACTAATCAAATCTTTACTAACAGATGTGAGAAGTCCAGAGCTAGAGCTAGTGTTTGTGTCTCTATGATAATTAAATTAGCTCAGTAAGGAAAAGAAATGAACAATAATGACCAAAAATTTCCCTTAAACTTGTACTACAGGCTTGTAAACATGTTTTCTTATGGAGTCTTTCAGTAATAAAATACAAATTAAGACTTTGTAATTTGTTCAAGATTTTTATTCAAGAGCTCACCATGGACCAAATTGGTTAAAAATCAAATACTCAAATAGCACTGCTTTTCCTAATACAGCACAGCCTATAGCAAAACAAAAATTCAAATCTATGGTTTTTCAACAAATTCATTATCAAGAATGAGATAATTCTGCTTTTTGGCCAATAGGATAAGAAGCTTTTTTTTTTTAAGTGTTATCTCTTAGTGGTGTTTTTCTAATGGGTAGGAAATGCCCTTCTCAGGTTGAATAATTATTTCCACATATAATTAGTTCCTGCTTATGACAGTGCAGTATTAATGTCATGGCTCAATGAATTGGCTCTATAATTCATTAATCATCACTTGCATTTAGCTTTTGGCTTCAGGTGACAGTGCCCACCACAGGCCAAATAACTTCTAATTTAAAGGCAATTTGTCCAAATAGGAAAGTTTAGAACCCTGGAATTCACCAAAGGATGGAAGAGTGTTTAAAATGCCAAGATAAGGCGTTTGATGGGAAGCAAGTTCATGGAGGAAGGTGACTCAGGGGTGGTGATGGCAGATGGTGTTCAAGGCAGCAGTGATACAGCTGCAGATCAGAGCACTCTGGACACTGGGCGGGTGGACAATGCGGCCTCTGTTCCCAGTCCAATGGGCTCTGACCTTGCTGCAGGCCAAGTGGTCTCACAGCTGCACTGGTGGGGCAGTTAGTGGTCATGGAAAAGGGGCAGCAATAGTCTGCCAAGCTCCCAGGCCCTTTCACACAACCCACACACCTGCAGGTGTGACAACTTTTATTTGTGTATTTTACTGTATTTGTTTATTTATTTGACTGGCTAATCAGTTGGAGGTCACATTCCCAAGATAGATGTGCCTCTTCATTGTGCAAAAGGAAAAGAAAGAAAGAGAAAGAAAAGAAAGAAGGAAAGAGAGAAAGAGAGAAAGAAAGAAAGAAAGAAAGAAAGAAAGAAAGAAAGAAAGAAAGAAAGAAAGAAAGAAAGAAAGAAAGAAAGAAAGAAAGAAAGAAAGAAAGAAAGAAAGAAAGAAAGAAAGAAAGAAAGAAAGAAAGAAAGAAAGAAAGAAAGAAGAAAGAAAGAAAGAAAGAAAGAAAGAAAGAAAGAAAGAAAGAAAGAAAGAAAGAAAGAAAGAAAGAAAGAAAGAAAGAGAGAGAGAGAGAGGGAAGGAGGGAGAGAGGGAAGGAGGGAGGGAAGGGGGAGGGGGGAGGGAGGGAGGGAGGGAGGGAAGGGGGATGGGGGAGGGAGGGAGGGAGAGAGGAAGGAAGGGAGGAAGGAAGGAAGAAAAGAAAGAAAGAAAGAAAGAAAGAAAGAAAGAAAGAAAGAAAGAAAGAAAGAAAGAAAGAAAGAAAGAAAGAAAGAAAGAAAGAAAGAAAGAAAGAAAGAAAGAAAGAAAGAAAGAAAGAAAGAAAGAAAGAAAGAAAGAAAGAAAGAAAGAAAGAAAGAAAGAAAGAAAGAAAGAAAGAAAGAAAGAAAGAAGAGAGAGAAAGAGAAAGAGAGGAAGGAAGGAGGAAGGAAGGAAGGAAGGAAGGAAGGAAGGAAGGAAGGAAGGAAGGAAGGAAGGAAGGAAGGAAGGAAGGAAGGAAGGAAGGAAGGAAGGAAGGAAGGAAGGAAGGAAGGAAGGAAGGAAAGGAAGAAATGAAACCTCATTTTCTTAATTTCTCCCATTAGTGACCTTATTCTAAGTAATCTAAGCAAAGGCTAGAAGTGTGATTTGACTATGAGTTATAAAATATAGAACTGAATTGTGTAATACATTGAAAGAAAGGCAACCATTTGCCATTGACCCTGTTATATGTTCTTAGTATAACCATTTAACTTAAAAATGTCCCAAGACAAGACATGATTCATCCTCCAGAAGGTCTCAGATTTCTTTAACTTGTATCAAAAAGCTGTGAAAAATGTATGTGCTTTTAGTCAAATTAGGAATGTTTTTCTTATTTTGTGTAAAACACAGTATATATACATATATAATAATATAAAATAATATATATTATATATCATATAATAATATAAAAATAAATATATGTATATATGCCTAATTAGTTCAAATATTTAGTTCACTCAAATAATAAGATTGTGTGTCAGTGAGCCTTACCCTAGTGAACTGCTCATGGAAGCCAGTGACTCACAGACAAACTTGTAAGGTCACAATGATCTCAAGACAACAGATATCAAGGCTCAACGAAAGTCCTTCAAGAGCTCATGCCTGGTGTGAACTCTGCCTTCAAGAGTGCTCTTCAGGCTCAATATTTCTGCTTGTTGAGTGCTCCAGAGGGCTCAGTGATCTGCACACCGTGGGCTCAGCACTCTGTGAACACTTTAATTCTCACATGATGAACCTCTCTTGCTTACCCTCTAAAAACAAGCAGAAAAGCAAGTTCATAGTTTTAAGACTGATTATTGCAAGAAATGTTTCTCCCCACACGTTTGGAGCTTGATTTCTGAAAGCCAAAATGACTACTCAATCCTAGTAGCTAAAATAGAATTTATATGTAACTGGCCACTGGAAAATATATTTTTTAAGTATTTATCTAGCCAACATTTAAAACATTGTTTTCAGATTACATGCCCCAAGTGTAGCAATATGTAATATGTAGCAATATGACAGTGATCCTTATAAACAAATGTTTCTGTATGTTGGATTTTTATAATCAATAGTAAATATTAAAGTTTTCTAATAACTATAGAAGATATGCAAATACCATCATTAGACTAAGAAGTATCACTGTGTAAATATACTTTCTATCCTGGAATAGTTAACATGAGTGTGGAAAGTAACTTCAGAATTTAAGAATATAAAGGAACCATAACATTTAAGAGCAGGTAAGAATATGGGTCTGGAAGAAGTGACATTCAACCTGTGTTTCAATTTTCTTACTGCATTTAGAGGAGAAGGGTTGAAGCACATCTAGTGATTCTCAGGGGGTACTCCTACCTCTGTGCTCAGGAATAACTTTTTTAAGTGTTTAAGGGACTATTGGGGATACCAGGGATCAAACCAGGGTCAACTCCATGTAAGCCAGGTGTCCCACCCATTCTCTCCAGCCCCCAGGCTTACTGCATTTTTACAGTACACTTTGAGCTTGATAAAAAATATTGCCACTAACACCCATAAAGAAAAAATAATGAATGAAAGAACGTTAAATGTTGACATGTTCCCCAAAATGCTGACATCTCAAGACTTGGCGGAAACAGTAAGTACTTGACATTAAAGACCAGAAAAAGTTCTGGCTTTGTAAGTTTCATAGCCCACTTTAGTTCCTTCTACACTTTTGACATATACAGTCACCAAACTGCTACCTTGCTTGGGTCCTCAGTTTCCCCACCTCCAAAAGGCCAGCACACCTGTCTTTTTCAGATTGCTTGTAACCATTCCACACAGCCCTGTGAAATCTTAAGAGCTCACTTTGTCAGACAATGAACATGAATTTGAAGGGGAACATTCTTATTCTTCAGCTAATAACAAAAGCATTAAGATACCTGCGATAATTCGGAATTCCTTGGGTTACATGAATCGTGTTCTTTTAACTAGTCTTTTCTTTTTAATAAGAGGAATTGACCATCAAGAAATATAATTTCTACTTGGGTTGAGTATTTGAAAATAAAAAATAAGTCATGGGTTTTTTTCTTTTACTTTTTTTCCTACATTACATGTATTTTCTTTCCTGAAAATATCATTAAAGAGTTGGATAACTCCTGTTTCACAAGATTTGGACTAAATTTCTAACAGTCATCAAATGTGTCTTTCTTTTTTCATCATTTTCTACCTGTACTGTTATTAGCTTATCCTTTTTCTCCTAAAGGGTTCACAGTTTCAAACTATACTCATAACTACCACTTACCTTAAATTAGTAGTGATTATTGATATGATGAATTTGCTACATGGTCCCCATATATTTATTGATTTAATTTGTACAACACTCCTCAACTTACAGGTGAGAACATGAGAGCTTACAGAAATTAGATGATTGGTTGTAATCAGTTATTGATAAAAGTTCAACCTCACATCTTTCAACTCTTTATCCCATTTTCCTGCTATACAATATGGACCATTTCCATCTCTCTTCTCAAAGCATTTTCCATTTTCTCTACCTTCCCTTTCTCTTGAATGGGAGAGTAACAAATATTCTACATCAAAAGAAAATATCCAAGATATATCTCATATGTTGACTATATATATTATATATTTTACACATACAAAATATGAAAGAACCTTTGAGTCGTTTAATTTTTTTATCACTCTGGCCCCATTTATTTGATTTTTAAGACAGAACTTTCTCACATGTTGGTTTATTTTTCTGTTTCCAAACTTTCATGTGTTGATGAACTATTCTTGAGCTCCTACATATTGAGCATGTTTCCTTGAATGCTAGCAAAATCAAATTCTTCTCTCCTTAAAGGGATCAGTTTGGAATAAGATATTGTGATTTTAATTGATAAATTTTTACCCTTAATCATTTCTGTTGGTGAGTGCATTTTGGTTGAAAAGAGTTAAAAACACAGTCCAAGAGATTTCTTTTCCTCCACTCTTCCTGTGGACCTTGACCTTTGCTTTTTTCAACTTCCCGCATTTCAGTTCCATAAATTGTCCAAGAGTGCCACAACACCTGCTTCAGTACTTGAGAAATTGACTTTTCCTGCAAATTACCCTGATCAGTGACCTTGTCTTGGCTACTAAAGGGTTTGGAGGAGAGGGATGCAGTCCGTGTGGCCATACTCCAGCCAAGAAAGGCATTTAGCTCTTTGAAGTACACAGTTATCTAGTTAATGCCCAGATCTAGTCCCCAAACAAATGACACATTACACTCATCCACCAGAAAGCCCAATAGTCGCCTCTTTGGGAGGTAACATTTGCTCTTACAAGGGATGGATCTCAGCAGGAATTAAGAGCATCCCATGATGACTTGCTTCAAGAGGAGGCCAGGCAGTCCATGTGCCTTTTTGGCTGAGAGCGGCTGTCACTGCTGGGTATCAGTCTTGGCATGAGTGATGGTTCCTGAGCTCAGATGAATCCCCGTGACCAAGGACAGATAGCGTCCGTCAGTCTGCAGTGTCTGCACCTTTTAGGGGGTGCTTCTTGCAGGAGAAAAAAACACACACACACAAATGAAGGCTTGTTCCTTCTGCCACACAGACATTGAAGGAGATCAAAGGTCACCCCTGGAAGCTCAAGAGGTAAAATTATATTTTTATCCTTTAGCTTTGATTTGGAGCGGCTTGGCTGCATTTGAAAGAGAATTAATTGCTCTGTCGGCCAACAGGTGTTAGCCCTCAAGTGCGGGGCCCACAGGCCGGCTGCTGGGCTGGCGGCTTAAGGACTCCGAACTCCTGCAACCTGGTGCTTCCTCAAATTGGTCCAGGGGAAAGTTCTAAAAGTCTTCCAGAGCCAGATGACATGAAAACCTGTGTCCCTGTCAAATATCAAAGAAAAACAGTTAGACTGTAAAAATGTAAACTTATAAAGCGTGCACTTCATGTTGACAAGCTTTTAGTATCAAGTTGCAGGTTTTAGGCAATAAGGCGGCTTAGGCTGAAATCAGCCTGCGGAAGCAGAGCCTCAAGCTCATTTAGAATTCGATGAGCAGCCCTTGACTCATTTTTCCACATCTGTTCAGTTTCATTTAGAGAAGGCGCTTGATGCGCAGTTTTTAGGGCAACAAAGTCACATTTTACCTGGGATTCTTCTTACGCTCCACAATTTACCGAGATTTTTTTGGCCCTTGTTTTTGTTTGTTTGTTTGTTTGTTTGTTAGGAGGCTGCATCTAGGTTAGCTTGCATTTTATAATCAATGGAACACTTTCATCAGTCCATTTCTACATTGTCATGCTGTAAAAGAAAACACAAGTGGTTTGTCGTGTGTGTGTGTGTGTGTGTGTGTGTGTGTGTGTGTGTGTTTTCTTAAACAACTGAAAGCACAGGGCTTAATAAAATATTTGACCTCATACTGAGTCGGCTTTAGGATGTCTCTAGAAAGTCTCATTTTATCAGGGCCATCTGGGCCGTGTCCGTGGGAGACAGGGAGATTAGAAAAGCTCTGATGCCCAGGATGCTCCACAATCCTTATGCCCATCATCAGAAATCTTTAGGATCAGAGGCAAATTGAGTCTGTTTATGGGCACCCTCAAGAGCAATAGATCTATTTGCTGGTCAGGCCACAGCTATGTCCTAATGAAGTCAGGATTGTGGGTGCATGCGAGTCGCCTTTGATCCATTTCTTTAATAACTTCTCTATCATTTCCCCCATTAGTCACGGAAGTCCAGGTGAGTCATAGGAAGTCAGACAAATTTCCTCACCCTTCTTTCTGCTAAGCAAATACTTCCAGGGGTCCTCAAACTTTTTAAACAGGGAGCCAGTTCACTGTCCTTCAGACTGTTGGAGGGCCAGATTATAGTAAAAACAAAAATTATGAACAAATTTCTATGCACACTGCATATATCTTATTTAGAAGTGAAGAAACAAAATGGGAATAAATACAATATGTGGCCCGCGGGCCGTAGTTTGAGGACCATTGCTTAGACTCACACAACTAATAGTTACAGGGAAAGGGAGCTGCCCTTATAGATAGACTCAGGAGAGAAACCACAAAGGCTAGAACACCATCAAGGTATATACGGGTTTGCACTGATGACCCTTCAAGATCACACCTGGAAAGTCCTGGAATTCAGAGAATGTCCCCTTGAAAGTGTCTGGGAAGGAGAGATTGATCTATTAAGCCCCTGGTCTAAGGGGAGAAGGCCCAGGAAGAGTCTCTGGTTTGACTAAGCCATTTTGACCAAAGCCCTGCTTCGACTTCCTGCTCTTTCTTCCCACCCCCGCCGCTCTCCCAACACACTGGCTCAGCTACAAGGCTGCTGAGATCCCAATATGCTTTCTCACATTGAAAAGAGGCGAAACTTGAGCATGTGAATTGTATTCTCCACAACATATGGTGGAGAAAACAGACAGTGGGAAGGGAAGTGATTTGTGACTGTACACCCAATGTGCGTTCTATTGTGGTGCCAAAAATGATAGACTTAAATAAATTGCTCTTTTTGGAATTTATCCTCGTGCCTTATTCTCATTTTTAAAAAATGAAAATGAAAATCCTCGTGTCCAGGCCGAAATTCCCATTTATTTATGTGGTTCCCTGGCCTGCCACCCCCCCAACCACCCCACCTCCCCTGACTTCCTTCCCCCCGAAAAGCTGCAGGCCTTTTCAAAGAGGCAAAGTGCCTGTCTCTTTGCAGGCAAGATGCTCAAGAAAAGGAGATGAGGTAAAAGGGGAGGGAAAGCAATTAGTGTGGAATCCTAAACTCCGGATTCTTCTCAGAAATGTTTATGACTTTTCTGCAGCAGCTGAGCAGAGACTGGATTGACTTAGAGAAACGATTAAGCCTGGTGCAAATTAATTTTTGTTGGTCTACATTTTCCATCTTAATTTTGTCAATTGTTGAGGAAAAAAATTAGTACCTTAATGCTGTCTAAACATAAATCTCCTCTTCAATCTGTTAACATTCAGCTGTGGTAAGAATAATTAGATGAAGTGTTTTCTAAGTATTCTTTTACAAATATGCTTGCAAAAAATAATGATTTAAACAGGCGTTTCTTTTTGGATTTAAAGGCAGGCAAATGAAGTTAATCAAGAGAGTCTTGCCGCTCTTGATTTTATGGTCTGTGGCTGGTGGAGTGCGGCCTGACACAGCTGATAGACAGCAGCACTGTGAGAGCGCATCTCAGTGCCCTGCGGAGAAGGAAGAAGCAAATTAAGCCAAGGAAAAGATTTAGAATGTGCGTAGATCCCGGAGACTCATTGGAAAGGATCCAGGGGTCAGAGTGGCCCAAACACAGAGTCACATATCTAACCCCACTTAGAGATAAAGAAGTGAGGGAGTGGGGAGATGTGAGACACAGGGTTGTAAAATGAGGAGTTTGGAATAAAACATCTGAGGTAGGCTAAAACCCTAATGGTGGGCAGCTCTGGTTCTACCCAAGAGGGGTGAGGAAGAAAAGTTTGAGGTACATCAAAGCAAAGCCACAAAATTTACAATGGGGCTTGAAAGACCAAGCGATGTGGGAGAAAGAAGCAGCAGGGAGAAGACAGAAATGCCTGACTGAGTTGTCAGGGCTCCTGCAGAGATCAAGGCCAGCCCTCCCAGAGCTCAGGACTTGCACTGCCAACTGGGTGGCACTGCCCCTTTATGATCAGGACTGCACACCTCTCTTTCCTACCTATTCTAGCCATACCACTTCCCCCCCCCACCCCGTTGCCCCACTCCCATAGGCTTAGCACAGTCCTGAGTCACTGTGGATTGCAGGACATCTTCTCTAGCTTTCCCTGAGAATGCATAAGTCTCTTGTATTCTTTAATGCCTCCAGCCAATTAATCCATCTTAGAGATGAGGGCATGGAGGCATAAGGAGGTAAAGTAGTTTCTCCAAATCACATTGATAAAAATCTGTCAAGATTCAAACTCTGCTAGTCAGACTCAGGGACTCCAAGTTTCTATCACAGAAGATTCCTCCATGTCAGGAACAACAGGGCCAATTCTCAAAGCTACCTTCTCAAGGAGTGGGAATGACTGGTGGCTGCAACTCCCAGAACAACTCTACCCTCTCTTTGACTTCGCAAACTTTCCTTGACTCCCTGTTTTTTCTGTCTTTCTTACTCTGGGTAATCAGAGTTTCCCATATAGGCACTGCACTTGGAGCCTTGTGTAGAAATAGGGAAAGGGAGAGGAAGGAGACTGTGCAGTAGATAAGGGGTTTGCCTTGCATGCTACCAACAAGATATGAATGTGATCTCCAGCACATCATCTCCACAGCACCAGCAAATAAAGTCCCTAGTTCAGGTGAAATCTGGAACCTAGTGACTGGGATCTGTTTAAGAGTGGATGGGGGAAGACACACACACACACAACCAGAGGAAAGGTCATGGGATCATGGAGGTGGACATGAAAGAGACAGAACTACAGAGGAAAACGACCCGGTGAAGTGCACCGGAAGCACCAGAAAGGACCAAGAGGGTTCTTCTACCCACCGCCTGCAGAGGGCGCCCAGTAAATTTGGCACCTGGCATCGACCCTGGTTCCACAGCTTTGAGAGAATGAATATCTGTGGTTTGTGGTCTTTCGTTGTGGCAGTTTTGGGAAATGAATGCACTTACTTTTTAGCTTGGTTATGCCCACAAATCATGTTAGGTGTCTACTATGCTTTTCATTTGTTTTCTGTTTTCAACCCCAAAGAAACCCAACACAATTTTTAAGAATTTATTTATTTTTAATCTATTTTTAATAATTCTAATTGAATCATCATGGGAAACACAGTGACAAAGTTGTTCATGATTTTTAGTCATACAATGTTCCATCACACATCCCTTCACCAGTATATATTGCTCACTATCACCCTCTTTCATGTCTCTCTCTTTTTCTATCTTTCTTTCTTTGGAAGTGGGAGTTTGGGTCACACCCGGCAGTGCTCAGAGATTACTCCTGGCTCTGCATACAGAATTTGCTCCTGGCAGGCACAGGAGACCATATGGGATGTCAGAAATCAAACCCAGGTCTGTCATGTGTTGGCTAAGT